>NC_081303.1:41487337-41790368 GCF_030435805.1 Mustela lutreola
AGTGTAGAAATATAGAAAATTATAACACATTCCTCAGAGTTCTATACTTTAAATATTAAAAATAAGTAGAAGTTTCTTGTTGGGTCCACACATATGGCTCAGAATAGATGGGATTTGGGAGTAGCTGGCCAATGGAGAGTGGCTACAACAATATGACCATAGGTGGGGTAGCTTATAAACAACAAAAATTTATTTCTCACAGTTCTAGAGCTGGGAAGTCTAAGGTAACAAGCCAGCATGGTTGGGTGAGGGCCCTCTTCTGAAGTCATACCCAGTGCCTTCTGGCAGTGTCTTCAAATGGTGGGAGAGGATGGGGATCTCTCTGGAGCCTCTTTAGAAGGGCACCAATGTCATTCCAGATGGTGAAACCTTCATGACCTAGTTATCTCCCAAAGGCCCACCTCCTAACACCATCATCTTTGGTGGTTAGGATTTCAACATACGATTTGGGCAGAAGGGAGGACACAAACATTTAGACTATAGCGTCCACTCAGTACCTGAGCCGAGGGGGGAAGAATGACCTTGGAATGAATTTTGCCTCTGGTGGGTCAAGAGTTCATATCAATTCTCTAAGAACTGGACCCCTCCATGAATCCAGTATCATATCAATAATCCAATAGCTCATGTAGTGTTTGCTTAAAAAGATGTATTATACTGAGGTACTTGGGTGGCTTAGTCAGTCATGCTTCCAACTCTTGATTTTGGCTCAAGTCATGAACTCAGGCATGAGATTGAGCCCGTGTTGGGCTCTGTGCTCAGCATGGCGTCTGCCTAAGATTCTCTCTCCCTCTTCCTCTGCCCCTCCCTCCGCTCTCTAAATAAATAGACAGATAACAAAATCCTTAAACAAAAACTAAAAACTCTTGTATATTGACAAACAATAGAGGACAAGGACAAAATGGAAGGTAGGGGGTGAGCACAGCTGAGGTTGAGGAGAGCTGAGCAGGTGTGTACGAACGAGCACGTGCACACGTACCAATGCTTGTCCAGCCACTGGAGCGCACGTGAGCATCACAGAACATCAGGATGTCTGTAACGCCATTTGGTTCTGCTTAGGTTATTACATATTTTCATATCCAAATTGAATAATAGTCATTTTTGCCCAGCAGCATGAAGGAATGTACTGTTTCAAATTAACCTTGTCTCTGAAGGAAAACGTATACGTGTGACACAGAAAGACGGAAAATGGCTTCTCTTCTGTGACACCTGTTACAATTCAACCAAATCTGCTGAAAGATTCTGTAGCTCTTCAGGAGCACAGGGCAGCAGAGAAGGGGAGGCAGTCTTTCAGGGCAGAGCCTGGAGTGGGGGATGAAGGGCAGGTATCTGTGAGGCTGGGCCATGAGACCAGTCATTTGTTCATGTGCCCATATCCAAAGGAGAATGCAGTGGTGGTATTGTCTCTGCTTCGCTCATTCATTTCTTCATCTCAGTAACAAAAGTTCATCGAGCACTTACAATGCCAGCACACATTATCTGTGCGTTAGAAATAGAGAATGCTGTGAACAAAATGAACAAAGTTCTTTCCTTCACAGACAGAGCTTATATTTTAAAAGGGGATACAGATAATGAACACATAAGAAGCTTATAATATCAGGAGTAGTAAACGGGATGAGGGGCATGGTGAAGAGACAGTGTGACCACAGTGCTAAGGGTAGTGGTCAGGGAACGCGTTGATATTTGAGCCGAACTTTGAACAGGGGGAGGGGGAAGCCATGCAAACATCGGAGGAGAGAATGTTCTAAGCCAAGGCAATCCAAAAATGCAAAGGTCCTGAGGCCAAAACAAGCTTAGGGTGTTTTACTTTTTGGTGTGCATGGTGGTGTGTGGCCCAGCCTTCAGGGTGTTGCTGGAGAGGGATGAGCCAAGGTAAGAATGTAGGAAATGAAGTCTCCTGGGCAGTCCAGGTCCAGACCTTGCAGAGCCATGGTGGCCAAGGTCAGGGACTTTGCATTTTATTCTAATTTGATGTAAAGCACTGGGGAATTTTTTCAGTCAGGACGTGTTCATAGTTTTATATATATATATATATACATATATATATATATATAATCATATATAATAAATAATACTATAATGATGAATATAAATATATAAAATAAACATATATTATGTATACATAATATATAACTATATATAATTTTTATATATTAATAATTATTCACTATAATATATGTAAATTTTATATATAGTGTTATATACTCCTTTCTTCTACATGGGATCCTCCCCTGACTGTCTATCAGATGCACTACACTGGAAACCCCTCTCCTTCCTTCCATGTCTCTGTCTCTCCTGCAGCATCTCTAGGCTCTACCTCTTACTTCTGCCTCTTCAGCAGGGCCGTGGCCCAAGAGCTTCCACCAGCTTTGCTCAGGCACATCCTGATAGCACCGCATCTCTGCCTCTCCGTGCACCCCCACTCCCTGCCCCAGAGCTTCTCTCATTTCCAACCTGGCACTCACAAGTCTAATCTGGAAGTGCCAGCTGGTAACACCCAGTGGGGGCTCCCTTGACCAAAGGGTAACAGAAAATGATGGATATGTGCTTCTCCTTTTGTTCTCATTTTCAAGTCATTTCCCCCTTGGAAAGCCCAGTGGGATTAAGCACCCATCTCTTGCTCAGTATTCAACTCCGTAACTCCTTGTATCACCCTGCCTGTCCCCTCCTCCCTGCTTTCACTCTGTGTGTCTTGTGTTCCTTCTATCTGGGGTCAGATTCCTAAATAAACTTCCTGTATATTTCATGTTGTGGCAAGGAGAATACAAGATAAGACAAGATAACCATCCCCATTTTACAGATGAGGAACTAAGAGGTTAGGTAAATTGTCCAGGGTCACACCGGAATCAGAAATGGAACTGAGAGGGGCACCTGGGTGGCTCAGTGGGTTAAAGCCTCTGCCTTTGGCTCAGGTCATGATCCCAGGGTCCTGGGATCAAGCCCCACATCGGGCTCTCTGCTCAGCAGGGAACCTGCTTCCGCTTCTCTCTCTGCCTGCCTCTCTGCCTCCTTGTGACCTCTGTCTGTCAAATAAATAAATAAATGGAACTGAAGTTTATCTGGTTTCCACAACCATGACCTTAAACAGCCCATTAGTGTGCTGCCTCACACTCAGAATTTGACAGATGGCATTGGATCTTGTCTGGATGGTCCTTCCTTTTGGGAGCAGACAGAACTCTGGGCCCATGATAGAGCTATAGCAGATTGACAAGAATGAGAGGGGTTTCAAGTGCAGTCCATCTGATGGAGTGCCAGAAGAGGGCCTGGTGTAGAAGAAAGGATCAAAACTAACCAGGGCTGAAGAAGAAGCCTGAACCCGTGGCTCAGGAAACAGAGGGCTGGCTCTGGACCAGTGATACAACTATCCTGGATACCAGGCCTTGGTGACAGAATGAATTTCAGAGTTCACTCTGCAACAGGCAAGTGAGGAATCTCACCTGTGGGCACATAGGTAAGCAGAGAGGAATTATTGTCAGCTATTTTTTTTTTAAGACAGATATAGTCAGATGGATAAGAAGCAAAGAAAAAAAAAATCATAATTTCTAGTAATAATAGCTCCCTTATTCAGCACTTACTTGTGCCAGGCCCTGTGCTAAGCGCTTTGTATAAATTACCTTTTCAACAACGCAATGATGTAGATACAATTATTATTCCTTTTTTAATGATCAGCGTTAGAGTGGGTTGACTCAGTGAATGTCACACAGGTAGTAAATGATAGAACCGGGGCTCAAACTATGTCTGTGTGACAACAAAGCCCTTTCTTCTTAAGCACTTTTCCAGAATGGCTGAGTGAAGTCTTTTTTGGGAGACAGTGAAAAGCTGCTGGAGATATTGGGGCAAGACATGGCAGATAACATTACTCTGATGCCAGCATGGCTGTTGAAATAATTCTAAGAGGAAACCATTAGAATATTTTAATGGTCCAGAAGAAGGTGACATGAGATGAAGTTGAGGGAGTTAAGACAGAATCTGACCCGGGACGCCTGGTTGGCTCAGTTGGTTAAGCAGCTGCCTTCGGCTCGGGTCATGATCCCAGCGTCCTGGGATCGAGTCCCGCATCGGGCTCTCTGCTCAGCAGGGAGCCTGCTTCTCCCTCTGACTCTGCCTGCCACTCTGTCTGCCTGTGCTCGCTCTCGCTCTCTCTCTCTCTGACAAATAAATAAATAAAATCTTAAAAAAAAAAAAAAAAAAAAAAAAAAAAAAAAGACAGAATCTGACCCAAGTGACACTGAGGAAAGAATTCTTGAGGACCACAGTTCCAATTAACCAGAGCACAAGGGAAAGAAGAGAGTCTTGGAAGATTCAGAAGCTTTGATTCCGATGGAACAGTGATGGTGCCATTAATAGTTACAGGGGCACCAATGGAAGAGGGAGGGGAATAGTAGGGTCAGAATCAGGGGATAGAATTTGAAGGCTCTTTTGAAACGCATATCCCCCAGGTTGATTGAAATGGATGTGGGGGCTTAGAAATGAGAAGGCCTGGAGATCAAGATTTAGAAATCATTCCTTAGACTGACTGTCTTAGTCTTGCACCCTTGGGGGTGGTCAGCTGGAGAAAAACATTCAGGCACTGCAGCCCACTTCTACAGAAGAGCCTGGTTGCCCTCCCTTCTCTTGCCACCTGCCTTTTGCCCTTTACCAAGTCTACCTGATTTCCGACTCTGGTTTCTGACAACAGATTCACCCATGAGCTGTCTTGCTGGTTTAGATTCCAAGCTATTTGATGGTAGGGACCGTACCTTAAACTTCTTTTTCTTTTATACCAAATGATATTCTTGTGGGTTGTTAACACAATCTTCTACTGGGCTTTTATTTTTTATAGGAGGAAATCTGAAATGCAACACGTATCATCATCATTCACTTCGGGTCTGGGGCCACTTGGAGCAGAAACGTAGACATCCAAAGCATTCATCTAAAGTGCCTCATTTTAACCTCAGTCCTCCGCAGGCCTTCCCATGTACGTCTTCAGCTCTTGGTTCCTGCTTCTTATCCACGCTCCAGTCTCCCCGTCTTCCGGTTCCAATTTGTAGCCTCAGGCAGCTGAGACAGAGGAGCTTTGCAATTAAATTCTCCCCTCCGGCCAAACTGACCCCAAATCTTCCTTCCAAAATTGTTCACGTTTATTTATGGTGTTGGTTTTGTTTCTGCATTTTCTGGAGGCACACAGAGCCCTCCTCACGGGCAGGGCTGCTTTGCCTTGCCCTGAAAGGCCCTCTCCTTCAGGGCACTGGCCCCACGTCTGCTGAGCCTTCCTTCTCACTAAATCTGCAGAGGGACTGTGGGCAGAGGCAAGCCAGGCCCTCTGCAAATGTAGAGCCAGCAAGGCAAAGCCATTAAACCATCCTGCCTACTCGCCCCATAAGCTCCATGTGTGCTGCCTTGTTGGCTGTGGCTGCACCCTCCGGACACCGTCTCACAAGCTCGGTCTTCCTCAACTACCTCGCTCATGAAGAATGGAGTGGCTGCCTGTGGGGTAGGTCCTGGGTAAGGCACAGGAGCCCACACTGAGTAAACCCCACTCCCCTCTCCTTAGGAAGCTCCCCGTTTAGGTATGTGGCATGTGCAGAAGGAGGAGATGCTTACGGGAACAACCCAGAAGATCTGCCTAAATGGCTCAGGTGGGAGGAAAGGCCTCTTAGATGCACAGCTGACTTAGCCACTGGGTTAGGAGTGATGCCCCAGGGTCATGACCCTTTTTGGAACCCATGACCTTTTTTTTTTAATTTTTAATTTTTAATTTTTTATAGACATATGATGTATTTTTATCCCCAGGGGTACAGGTCTGTGAATCACCAGGTTTACACACTTCACAGCATTCACCAGAGCCCATACACTCCCCATTGTCCATAACCCCACCCCCTTCTCCCAACCCCCCTCCCCCCAGCAACCCTCAGTTTGTTTTGTGAGATTAAGAGTCACTTATTGTCTCCCTCCCAATCCCATCTTGTTTCATTGATTCTTCTCCTACCCACTTAAGCCCCCATGTTGCATCACCACTTTCTCATATCAGGGAGATCATATGATAGTTGTCTTTCTCCTATTGACTTATTTCGCTAAGCATGATACGCTCTAGTTCCATCCACGTTGTTGCAAATGGCAAAATTTCGTTTCTTTTGATGGCTGCATAGTATTCCATTGTGTATATATACCACATCTTCTTGATCCATTCATCTGTTGATGGACATCTAGGTTCTTTCCATAGTTTGGCTATTGTGGATATTGCTGCTATAAACATTCTGGTGCATGTGCCCCTTTGGATCACTACGTTTGTATCTTTAGGGTAAATACCCAGTAGTGCAATTGCTGGGTCATAGGGCAATTCTATTTTCAACATTTTGAGGAACCTCCATGTTGTTTTCCAGAGAGGTTGCACCAGCTTGCATTCCCACCAACAGTATAGGAGGGTTCCCCTTTCTCCGCATCCTCACCAGCATCTGCCCATGGCCATTTTTAAAATTTTAAGTTCTTTTAAAATCAGAAAAAAAGGATAAATATCATTATAGAATTATAATGAATATATAACATTAAATTCAGCCTCTAATCCAATGCAGTTGTAAAATACACTTCTATTTATTTAGTTAGTTAGTTATTGGGAGAAGGGTCCGCAGAGGCAACATGGCCTAAGGCCAACGAGAGTCACAACATGGTCCTTCCTGGACAAGGTGACTTCAGGGCAGAGGAGAAAACATGTAGGAACTGTGAGAAGAATGGAGTAGACTTGCTAGATGAGGAACTAGTGGAAGCATGGGTCGAAAATCCCAGCAACCTAGAGATGTGGGGGAACCACTCACCTACAGGGAGTAGTAAGATGAAGGCAGGGATGTGGCGGAGAGAGCCTTCCCACCATAATCACAGCCTGTGATTTGCCCATAACCTGTGGACTCGTGCCCACTGAATGTGCTGCATTAAATCAACACTTGCCAACCCTGTGCCCTACCTTCTGCCAGCAAATATTTCCCTGCAACTCTCATCTGGGTATCGAATGTGTGACAAGGTGTCACCACCTGGGAACAGCTTCCTCTGTCACCTCCTCTGTGGAGGGAGCCATGCTTCAGATGGCAGGTGAGGGCTGAGATTTGGGAACAGGAAGGCTCTGGACCACCCAACCGTCTCTCTGTGTTAGGGCCTCAGCTTGAGGCCCTCTGGAAGGCCAGGGATGGGCCATGTTCCTTTTGTTTACAAAGTGCCCAGAGGTTTGCTCGCTCAGTGACCATTTTCGAAGCTTGAAGTGAAAGCAGATGAAAGACCAGGAAAAAATGTTCATTATGCAGGCGTATCAGAGCCCCCTCCCCATCCTAATGCATGTGTCATTTAAACACACTTGTGAGAGGTGTTCATTAGTTCCCCCATTATTTAGAAATGTACTTCAAAGACCCCTCAAACAGCAGTGTGCCGTCACATTGTTTAAACATATGATTTGTTAAAACACCACCCTTACCGCTCTGAAGCTCCGGGGTTATATCATCTCGGAGCTGACACAACTCAGGGGTCACCCTGCTGCTGAGGGCTGTCTCAGCTACTCCCCACCTCATCCTGATGGTTAATAAGGATCAGCTTTTGAAAGGCAAGGTCAAAAGAACGAAGTGACTTCTGATGCTGGCTGATGGTGTGTGAGTTCATTGTTCCCAGGGGCTGTTGAACGTCCGATGAGGAGGGCCCGTTATTGTCAAGAAGCTATGGAGACAAAGCCTCGCCCCGCCATCCACCTGCGTCTGGCACTGAATGGGGGCTTCCAGAAGGATCCAATCCTTGACTTTAAGAATAGCTCCCTTTCGGAAGACCTGTTTCCATGAAAATGGAAACCTGTAAAAAGATGCAGTAAGTGCTGACCATGTGCCTTATCGAAGCACACCTCCAAGCACCTTTTCTCCGCGGGGGCACTACAATGTTTACAGGTTTTAAACTGCAGGATAGAGATGCTTATGGCAAGCCACTGATTATAGAAAATCAAACTGAGATGCATTCATTGATTTGAGGGGAAAATAAGAATAATGGGGAGAAAGGTTTCCAACTTTAAAAAAATCAATTTATGTAAATTTATCAAGAAGATGTCTGCTCCATAAAGAGGTCCATCTCCTCCTTTCTCTTGTCTGTGGCAGCACGTCAGGCAGCTCTCATCTCACTGCAGACTTTCTCCCTACACCAGTCTCTGCCTGGCTACTTTGCAAAACACATTTTTTTTTTTTTTTTTTTTTTAGGTGAACCTACAGTAAAATACATAAGGGTCCTGCGGCAGCACATCAGTTAAGACCTACCTTTTGTGGAAGGGGGCGGACATCTACTGGGGTCGCTAGTCGTGTTGTTGGAGCTAGAGTTTCTATCCCCTCTGAGAGCAGAGGCAGACCTCCAATGACTCCCCTTCTCCCAATGCCTTTGCTTAGTTAGCTGTATAGATCAAGCAGGCTCCAACTCTTGGAGATAGTGTCAATCAGTACTTTTGCTTAATCCCGAGATGCTGTCGGCCACCAAAATCCACACCATCCTTCCCTGGGCCTTGTCCCTCATGGTGCGTCCTGACCATCCCAGGCTTTCCTCACCTAAGGCCTGAGAATCTATAACAGCCTTTTATCCCTTCCCCCTGCTACTTTCCACTCTGGAAACTTTCTTAAAGTTTTCTTGGTTCAGTTGCCTGCCATGCTATGGTGGGCAAATCCCAAAAGCGTGCAGGCTGTTTTCTGATTCCTGATGGTTTCCTCCAGTTGGTCTTTTCTCTAGCATGAGGTAAAGAGTATGTCCGCAGCTCCTTCCCGTCATTTCCAGGGCCTGGCTTCTCCATCTCCTGTGAGCGTCACTTCAAACAAGGACTCACGCATCTACAGAACAAGCCATGGTCTGTGGGCGCAGCTCAGTTCAAACACATGCCTCGAAAAGAAGCGTTCCTTCCGTGGAAGGAGTGTGAAGGTCTGTGGCGCAGCTCACCACACAGACAGACTTCTTACCAGGTCACAGAGGACGGGTCAGCCCCTTGCAGCAAACGCCCTTCCCCATGGCAATCTTCTCCATGACAGACTAGTGCTTGGGTTTCCGAGTTCTGTACCACACACAGGATTTCCTGGAACACTGTGTGAAAAGTGTATGCAGGTGTCCACTTCTCACAGGACAGGAAAAGGAAAAATTCAGACTTGGGGTCAACTTTCAAATGAGGTTTTCCAGCTTCACTATTTCAGTCAAGGTTTCGAAAGCCTCAGGACCAAGTTTCATTTAGGAAGAGAGTTCAAGAAAAATGGTTTTTCCCTCCCTCTCTTCAGACCATTTGAAGAGACGCAAAGTGAATTTTTTGCAGAAAGTATTAGCTTGTCCAGGAGATAGTTGATGTTCTTTCCTAATGTGACATTATTAAACTATGCCAGGCTTAAAGGAAAATTCTGAGTCTTCATATAAAATTTTATTAAGAAGCCACCCTTATTACCTTTACTCTAGAGAAAAATTAAAAAATTCCTTAGTGGACAACATGGAATCTGTGTCCTTCCCTGAAAAAACATTGACCAAGACATGAGTTAAGTTCCCAGTTTTTCTACTAACTAGTCCTTGACTAGCCCCTTCTCATCTCTGGCTAGTGAGTGTGTTCCTCTCCCAGATGAAGGGAGGCAAAATGTAAGATGCCCGAGGCTTTCTGTCCTGGAACAGGGCTGTAACCTTGTGGGGGTTGCTAGAACATGCACCAAGTACAGTCCATCAGGGAGCTCTGAGACCAGACAAAGAAGCCCATCTCCAGAAAGTTCCCACATTAACCAACTGCAGCGACACCCAAGTTAGGCGAGTATATTTTTGATTTCTGATTTTAGATCTTGCAAGGGAATTGGAGAAAAACAGTATTTTCTGCCCCAATCAAAGAAGAAAGGTTTTGTTCCCTCGTTCATCATCAATCCTAGCATGTTTTATATAAATGCCCCTAGGAAGCTCATACTTTCACTCCTTGCCAAAACTGGCTGAGCTCCTGGCTCGGGCTGGGGAACAGAGGAAGAATTACGAGTGTGGTTGAACACACTGGCATGCATGAGGCTTGAAGCAGTTCTGTGTATCAGTAACGTGTAATGACAACCACCCATCTGTTCTCTGAAACTCTTCATCTGAGCCTTCATCAAGCTGGAAATCTGGAAGGAGATAAATGCAAGGGGACGGTTCAACATGAACTCAGAAGTACCTGCAGAAAAAGATCCACCATGAGCCGGCAGTGGAGAGGCTGACTGACTGCGGAGCTCAGGGTAGTGGAGCAGGGGTCTGTGAGGTCAAAATGAAGGTCAAGGACCCCAGCCCCATTGACTCTGCTTCTGAATAGGGACTTGAGCATTTCATGTAATAAAGCATCAGCCCAGGAAGCAGCAACCATTCTCCAAACCTTTGCTTCAGGATCACGAGACCCTAGATTTTCCCAATGTCCATTGCATTGGGGCCAACAGTGGAACTGAAAGTCTGACAAGCACGCAGAAAGTCCCCCATTCCTGCGGACACCCTGGCCTCTACTCTTGGGGAAAGACAAATGGGCAGCAGGGAAAAGGAGAGGGTTGAAGACAGCCTATACCCCCAAATGGTGGTGTCTTTGAAAACAAAATGAACTAGAAGAAGGTCTGGGTTTATTCCAGGGGTATACAGCTGGAACTACCTGAGCTCCGGGAGTCCTGGAGAAACGCTGCCCGGGGAAAGCGAGCAAACAGAATGCAATTTGCCCGCTGCAGCGAGCAGCTCGGTGGTGGCAGCGGCCAGCATCTATCACCAGCTATCTGGGAACCCAGGGCTGCTGGTGTTTGCCGCAGGCAACTGATTAGATGGCAAGAAAGCTTATTAGATCCCCAGTTTCCCCCAGTGAAGCCTCCCCCTCAGGGGACAAGAGGGGGACATTTTCATGGATTTGATGAATACTGTTGGGGATCTGAGATCACAGGCTGGGGGAAAAAAAAGGGGAATGTGAGCAGGAGATTATGGAATTTGTTGAGGCTGAAATATGACCTGTGAGAAGCCATGGGGAGTGCAAGCTGCCTGGCCCGGTCTGGGCCTAGGACCGCTGCCTTGCTGCAGACTTCAGACTTTTCAGCCTCCTGATTAATGGAGCAAATTCCCAAGCCTGCTTCATTGCTCTCTGTGCCCCATGAAGCTTCCTCCAGCTAGCCCTCTCTGCTTTCTTTCCCCAAAATTTGGGCTGCTGAGAAAGACCTCCGAAACGGGAAGCAGACAGGAAATGTTTACTGAACACCTGGAGCTTTTGTTAAACATCCCTTCCAGGAAGTGTCAGTAGAAAGAAAAGTTTTGAAAGAGGTCTGGCTTCATTCATTAATTCATTGACTTAACATGTCGGAGGGCATCCCAGATATCAGGCAATGTGGATAAGGAGCTGTTTAGTTGGAGGCGGAGCACATGCATAGAGAAGGCCATTACAGAACCAATCTAAGGCAATTGTCAGGGAGGATAGATGGTGAGAGATAACAGGCCAAGTGTTGCTATGGAGAGAGATGCTCAGGGGCTTGACCTGGTCAGAGAGGGCTCAGAGCAGGGGAGTATAAGGCGAGCCTGGCAGGGCGTGGAGGCTTTGAACGGAGCGCAAGGCCAAAGGTGTCCTGGAAAATTGGCAGAGGAAAGCCTTTTGCTTCTTCTCAGACAGAATCCTGGCCCTTCCTCCCCATCCTTCCGGCATTAGTAGGAGCTCACACCAATCAAGATCTCTGTAAACCACAACCTCTTACCCCAAACACATGCCTGAAATTCACAGACAATACGTCCCCAGGAGACAGGGTCAATGTGGTCCCCAGATCAGTGACAGCAACAGCAACTGTGAGCTTGTTGGAAATGCACAAGCTTGGGCCCCACTCCAGACCTACCATCAGAATTTGCATTTAATGGAGTCAGGGGACCAACACGCATATTAAAGTTTGAGCAGAAAAATAGGCTCCCAGGTTCTCTCCTCCAGGCTCATCTAGCATGGTATGGAGAGCTGTCCCAACCAGAGCCCTGATAGGAGTTCTCAGTGCCTATCAGGAAATCTCAGCATCCTGACTCCTAAGCTGGCCTCTTGTATCTGTCTCCACTTACTCTTCCTGCCTAGCTAGGGAAGTGCACTTCCATTCTGCAAGTGTAAAGTGGAAATAATAATAGTAACACTTCAAGTATTGTAAGGAGGATTGAGTTAATATTTGAAAAGTTTTGAGAATAGTTTTTGACGTACTGTAAATGCTACATAAGCATTTATTAAATAAATAAAATAGAGCATCTGGCAAAGTGAAGTGACTGGTCTAAGGCAAGTGCTCAGTAAGTGTTTGTTGTTTTTGAATTTGAAAGTCAATAAGATAAAAGCAGAGAGAGAAAGAGAGAATATGCATGAGCTCCAGGGAAAAGAGATACCCACCTCTGCCTCTCTGGTGGCTGGAGTACCTGGTGAATGAGACTAGTTTTGTGTGCAGCCTCCTGAATGGGGAAGGAGCTGGAAGGAGAAAGGGGGTGGGGGAGGCATGGCAGGGCATGACGAGATAGGCAGACATGTCTGCCCTTTAGTCCCTGTCAATCGCTCCCTGAGCTGATGATGTGCTGATGCGTGTGAGGGTCCAGACAGTGCCCGCCTGGGCTGGATTTTCACGCATCACTCCCAGGGGAGCTGGGGCTCTCACCATATCCGAGTCACGGAAGAGGAGGCGCGCCTCCCCAGCCCCACGTTGTCAGGCTTAGCCTACAACATAATTGCCCACCAGGCCCTCGGCCCCTCCTGCTTCTACTTCAGAAAAACCAGCACGCAGGCCTGCTTCATCCCATAACTTCTACCTGTAGCCTCGAGTCCCCCAGCTGGTCTGTTCAGCTGGGAACACTGCTGCAAAGGAGTAGAGAATGTGCCAGAGAAGGATATGATTTTAGAAATGAGGACCAACCTTAAGGAGCTTTCTCTCCCAGACCCCCACCCCTCCTGCCACTCCTTTCAGACACATCTGTCAACAGCTGCTTCATTGTGTGGACCCCTAGTTAAGACCCGTCTTTTCTACCTTTGCAAGTTGAAGCCGCCCTACCCTTCCTGGGAGCCCTCAGCGACACGGAGCTGCACGAAGCTGCCGGTCTCGTTGGTGCTGACTCTAGCAAGACCCCATGTCTTACTCTACATTCTACCCCCATGACCATCTGTGGGACTATTGTGAATAAGAGCCAAGGTGGTGACAGAGACGATCTGACCTCAAAGCCCAAGAGGCTGGCTTTCTTGCTTGTGTTTCCTGTGTGTGAGTCATAGAACCCTAGTTCTGAGGCTTGGTGATAGATACTATATATATAATATATATATACACACACACACGCACACACTTATCCATAAAATATATGTGTGAATATATATGTATACCTGTAGCAACCTACATTTGAAAAATTCTAGATTAAATTAACTGAAAGGATTTCTTTATTGCAGGACTACTCAGAGCCTTAAAAATACAGACACAAATAGCTAGCCTTAGAAAGACGGTTAAAGCCCATTGACCTGTAGGATCTTGTCTCCCTCACAGTGCCACTTGCCGGCTGGGGCTCTCCACAGGTGTGCACTGCTGTCTGCCATGTTACCCCTCAGCACTGGTTTCCCCCTACTGTATAACCCCCACCACCCCCACAGCCTTCAGGCAGCCTGGTCTTCCTGCCTCATGATTTTTTCCCCAAAATACAACCTCGTCACAGGTTGCTCCTTTCCTTTGTGGTGTCTTGGTCCTCTGAATTCTCTCTTTTTTTAAAGATTTTATTTATTTATTTATTTATTTGGGAGAGAGAGAGAGTGAGAGAGAGAGCATGAGCAGGGGGAGGGGCAGAGGGCAAGGCAAACACCCCACTGAGCAGGGAACCCTATGTGGAGCTCAATCCCAGGACCCTGGGATCATGACTTGAGCTGAAGGCAGGCGCTTAACCCACCGAGCCACCCAGGGGTCCCTCTTGCTCCTCTAAATTCTGTCTACCCGTCAAGGCCCCAAGCAAGCCCTACTCTCCCTTAGGAAGCCTTTCTTGCACACTCCAGCCTTCCTCTTACCTGCTTCTCTCAACTTCTGCCACATTTGTCATCTTATTTAAACACTGGTTGGTGTACTGATGTGACTACTGACCATATAATGCCCTTAAAATAAGAAACAAAGCTTAACACTTCCCTGTTGCTTACAGAGTTCTTGATAAAGAGTGGAAAATACTTAATCGGGACTTGCTGATGGCTTGGATTATTTAAAACAGGAATGGGGTCCCCACTCCTTGAGTGCCAGCCAACTTAAAGAACACCAGCTGGGGTGAAGAGCAGCGCCATTTGCATTGTGACCTGGCTCCAGGCCAGCTCCCCTGCTGGGTCCCCTGCCTGGGTCCCTGGGGGAACAGATTCAGAGCACAAGTCACAGGGGGATCTTTCCTGCCGAGTCCAGTAACTCTATTGGTTAAAGAAAGGGAGCTGTGCCCTGGGACACTGGTCCAGCTACAGCCAGCCCCACTTATCACCCCACCCTCTAGTGGATGTGCTAGACTGCAGACTCCCTACGAGAAGGCAAAAAAAAAAAAAAAAAAAAAGAGTTTCTGCAGGCTCTGGGATCATTGCCTATTTGTAATCTTTTTCTCTTCCTGAGCTTCAAGTCTCCTTCTGCGTCTCGTTGTATCTGTCTCTGCCTGTCTGTCAGTTTGCCTTCCTTTTCAAAAAACCTGAATAAAACACAGAGCAAACTGTCTCCCTTTCCTATCTGAGAGCAGAGAATAAAGCAGTCACATGTCAGGGGCACATTTTCAGGTTTTATTTTCATCGGCAATATCCTGCAAGCACCCTCACCCCCATAATTGCTGTGGAGACACCAAATCCCCCTCCGTCCTTTTGTGCGTGCTGACAGACTTCACGTTAGCAGACCCGCAGACGAACCCCCAGACGAACCTCACCAGGCTCCGTGCCAGCCCCGGCACCCGTCAGTGCCCAGGGGTGTGCCAGAGTCGGCCAAGGCGCACCTGTCCCGTGCACGCTGGACGTGCTCTCCCTTCCCCGGCTCCAACTCTCTCTCCTCTAACTTAAGGTGCAGCGCAGAACATCAGAGCCTGACAGGATGCTGTCTGTGTGGTAGCATCAACAACAGAGGCAGGCAGCGCTTTGGGAAGACAGAATGCCAGCCAGGAAAGGGGGGCGGTGGGATGCTGCTGGGGCAGGGGCACAGGGGGGCTTCTGGATGTGAACCGATCTGTGCACCAGGAGGCTGGCCTTGCAGAGCGGTCCACCTCAGACTCAGAGGTCCTGATGCTCTGCATGGCCTGAAGGAGAGAGGAAAGCTCTCTCGTTGAGGCTGGAACCCAGTCTCCTCACGCACTGGCCCATCTGGCTGCATGGATGCTGTTTGCAGATGGAGGAAAAAGGGAACTGGTCCCTGCAGGTCCAGCTTCTCCAGGTCTGGCACAAATGTGTGCTCTCCTGAAAGGAAGCAGGGCCAGAGGAGGCTGTGCATGTCTTGTCTGAGCAAAGGGCCTGTTGTGACTCCTTTTCAGGGACTCCAACAGTTGGGAAGCAGCTTCAGACAAAGACGGGGGTGGGGAGCGGTTGGTTGTTCCCAGTCACAGTGAGAGAACCTGGAGGCTCACCGTGCAGAGGGGTCAAAAACTCCCCTAAATGCCTTTTCCCCGGGGGTCTGATCAAACAGAGCCCGGCTGGACCTGGGAAAACCCTGACCCCCTCCACCCCTGAAGGATTTAGCTTGAGGCAATGCAGCCTGCCCAGACACACAGAGCGTGAGTTATGCATTCTACAAAATGATCCCATAAATCCTGAAATGAGTTTTTTTAAAAAAGAAAAACAAAGCAAATCAAGATGAATAAATATTAATGAATCGCCTCCTCTCCGTTGCAAGAGGAACGAGAGGCGGAGCTAATGACTCTGTCAGCAGATCACAGACATTCTGAATATTTCATGGAGCAGCGGAGGTGGACCTCAGACAGGGGTCCCTCACCCCATGTGCACTTAGAGACCGACAAAAGCAGTGTGCGTGGGACACATCTCGGAGCAGAAGGCTGGATTTCCTAGCCAACTTGCTGGGGTTAGCTGGCGCCCGACACACAGTAACAGCCCTCTATTTGCCGAGCGCTGGCTCTTTGCTGATGCTTTCCATCTATTACCTCGACCCAGGAGCTATTACTAAACCCACTTCCTAGGACAGGAGACCCGGGCTGAGAGGAAATAACATGCCACACGATATTCGACTAGTAAGTGGCAAAGCTGGCATCCAGACGCAGGGCTCTCTTGACTCCCAAATCCAGCCCTACCCATGTAGCAACAGCTCAACACATCGCTCCCCTTCCCTCCTTCCCACGCATCTTCTCGGCCTTGGGCCATGTCTCCGTGGCTCCACATGAGCCTTTCATTGACTCAGCATGGGGGACAGACTCTCACACAGTAGGTGCTCAATAAATCAATACGTGTTTGTTGAATAGGATCGAATTTCCTGCCAGGGGAAGAAAATGACTTTGCCCTCTTCTCATAGCTGAATCGAAATTCACAAAATAAGTCCTTCCCCCAGGGGTGGCTAACCCATGCAGCTGGCCCTCCTCGGAGGCAGACTCGAGGGATATCATCCTCACAGACATCACTGCTGTTATCATAGGGCCTCCGAGGGCTTGGACAGGTGAGGCAGACATGAAAGAACCGACAGAAAATTAGGTGGTGGTTGAGAGAGAGCCCCCCTTCAGTGCCCTGGCTTTCAAGGGGGACCCCCAGGGGCTGCCAATCACAACCCCCCCCCCGCACCAAATTCACTTAAAACAGTCCCCCCCCCCCTAAATTAACAAATGGAAGAACAGGAGCGGACTTTCTCCAGCCTCTCCGCTGCGTCCCCACCCAGCGACAGCTAAAACGTTTCACTTGTCAGTCAGCAGTAAATACCACGTCTCAGCTTTGTACTGAACATCCCCAGAATAGACGTTGCTAATGGCCTTGATGACAGTCTCTGATTTCTGAAGCATATGTGAGAAAGTGAAAGAAGGGGGGCGGCCCGTGGAAGGGGGGCAGGAAGGCAGGAGGGAGGCTGCAGGAGGGAGTCAGGGCTGATGTGTAGCTCGATTCTTTCTCCTTCTGATGTTTTCACCACTTTTTTTTTTTTTTTTTCATTTTCCCCAAAAGCTTTTTCAAGTGTCCACAACACTCACGGTGCTGAGCAGCTTTAGCCCTAAAAGTCAAGAAGAAAAGGACAGAGGGAGAAAGAAATAGCCCTACCTTCTACGGTCCACCTCACTTGGGTTCGGGAGGACCGCCTCCAGCCTTCTTATGAACCCCAGGGAGACCACATGCTCTGGGACATGCTCACTCTCTCCTCTGATGGAAGCGGGGGCCACCCAGCCAGCCTTTCCTGGGGCTGGGGCGCTCACGCCCAGGCTGCAGGGAGCAGGGGAAGGACCAGGCCTCCAGATCATGGCCCACGGGGATGCTCCGTCAATTTTTTTCTAAATACCTGATGGCCACTCATTAGGCAATGGCTAGAGTGGTTCTTCCTTCCAATGAAAAGAAAGCGGGAATAAAACCAGAGAGGGGTGGTCAGCTTGGAAGATTGATTCACACAAACAAAAGTCACTGATATTATGCTGTGGCACCCTCACCAGTTTAGTGAGTCAGACCCAGCCTCTGTTCTCAGAAGCTTTGCGGTCTCCCCTTGCCCTTGTCAGATGCACTGACTCAACTCAAAGTAGAGGGACTTGCGGGTTAATGACATGACTCTGAACCAGGGAAAATGGGCACGAATCTCCTTGCTTTCTCAGAAACGAATCCCTACCCCCACACACTACCCATTCCACCTCCCCACAAAAATATGTTTCTCTCCCTGCCACCCACCCTGAGTTCCTCAACTGGAAATAGTCTGTAGAAATCCTCCGGGATCAGATCTCTTTAACCTGCCTAACATTTGTTAAGCCTGACTGTGTGTCCCTTCCTGTTTCTAAGCGCCATATGGGCCTTACCTGCAGCACCAGAACAACAAATGCTCCATTTTACAGGTGGGAAAATGGAGGCTCCTCTTTGTTAAGTAACTTAATCCTGTGGTTCATGAGCTCGGGCCTCTAGCGGCAGAGTATACTTGCTTGTTTCCTGTCTCATGAGCCTATACTGGCTCTGGTCCTGTCCTCTCTTACTGACAAATCTTTGCCCTCTTCTTTCCACAAAGAAAAATAGTATCAGCTTCTTGGCTCCTGTGTGCTGTAGGATCCTGGACTGAAGATCAGCGGTGTGGGGTCATTTAGCTTCCTCCTTTCTGCTCTTTACAGATAACTGCAACTAGATTGTCTGAAACACTCGGGCTGAAAGAAGAGGCCACAAGGCTCAGGGGACAATTGGTACCAGGCCATGTTCTGTACCACCTGTTGACTCATTTGAATGCTTTTTCTTGACCTCTATCATGAGCATGATCGTAGTGATTTCAAACACCTTACAGAGGGCTGACAGGTCTCCCAAAGGTCCTGTAACTTGTGGTGTAGAGTGTCTGCAGACAAATTGGGATGCCATAGGCAGTCAACTCATGAAAAGCTTATTTTTAAGGATAATGATTAAATTGCTGTTTCTAAGGCCTTCACCACTAGCCCTGAATTGACTTCATATTCTCGAGACGCCTGCATCCCCATTCTCTCCAGAACGTCAGCTTTAATTTAAAGCCCCATCAGAGATCTTTGAAGGCCTAAATCTTTCCCTTCCAGCTGGTCAGAGATATTGGCATATTAATCTATTTAGTAATTATGCGAACAAGCTCTGACCATGTGTTATTGAAAATTAAACTATCAAAATGTGTCCAATCAAATTGCTCAATTTCTCAATCCCATCCTGTCATTAGATTCAACACTAAGATTAATTACGAAGCAATGGGCCAGGTTCACCAGATGTTGCGCTGACTTCAGTCAAGGTACATCTGTTCATCCACCTACGATCACTGCAGATTCAGCCACTGATTCCACAGTTCCAGGTCTGGTTCAGGGATACATTAGCCCAAACATGCCCGGTATTGACTTTGTCCAATACTCCTGAGTCTCCTGCTCCTTGCAACTGCTGTCCAAGGCCACTGTCAGCCAACGGTCTGTCCCAAGGGAGTCCCAAGGGGGTGAGAACTGCCAGCCAGCGTTGAGGTAAAGGAAAGAGGCTGCTGCTTTGAAGAGAATTACAATTACAGATATAAGGAAGCCGTAGAGGTGAGTTCTGGCCCAGAACGTCTGATCTTTGCCCTCATGATACAATTTCTTCGTAAACTGCTTGGCCTTCTGGCTAGGTGGTGTCACCACCTGTTACATAAACCCACCCAGCTGAATGCCAAGGGCACCGTCTGAAGAACAGAACCTTAATGGTTACACGCAGTCAGTCTTACCCTGGCTCTTTGCTATTTGCTGGATGTGTGACTAAGGGCAAATCAGTTCTTACCCTCTCTGAGATTTCTTAGTTGTAAAATGCAGAGGTAAAATTACCTACCTTCTAAGGTTATGAGAATTGTGGAAGTATATAAAAAGTGCTTGGCATTTTAGGAGAGATTAAGCCCTTAGACTCTTGAGTCAGCCCAGGTCGGGTTCAGTTCCTGCTCCACACCCTGCTAATCACCAGACAGGGGATTTTGAGTGAGGAACCTCACCTTCCCAAGACTTGATTTCCTCATCTATAATATGGGATGATAATAGGACATCAAAGGTAGGATGAAATTACATAATTCATAGAAGTGCTAAGCAGAGTCCTGAGAAATAACAAACATTAAATAACATTCAGGAATGTTACTAGTATTATTATCCTGGAATTTGTAGTAGACAAGCAGAAAACATTGCTTTCTTTTTCAACTCTCTCTTTTCTTCCTCTACCTGTATGTTTCTCTATGGCCCCTAGACTTGAAGGAGTCTTAGGAGTCATATAATCCAATCTTATAACACACAGACATCCATTCCTTTCATAACGTTACAGGAAGAAGAGTTTGCAATTATAAACCTAACTCTTTCCTTAAGTAAGAGGATATATTTTATTACATGGAATATATATTGTTTTACCAAACTCCTTATGATACAAGTATGGAAATATAAGTTAAGATTGAATGCTCAGCCTAATAAAGACAGAAAATAAGTGTATCTCAACAGGGAGGTCAGGAGGAAGAGGGTGAAGAATAGAGAAAAGCAAAAAGAAGAATGGAGAAGGAAAGAGGACAGCAGGACAAAGGTCTATAAAATAACCCCTTCCCAATGACCATTGAAAATATCAGTTAAATCCTACTTAAAATGCAAAGTGAGCTGATTTATTCTGGAAGCCAGTAAAAGAATTGATTTTTGTTGACATGATGTAAAAAAGAAATTAGATTTATGGATAAAGGAGTTAGAGGTATAGATGACCAAAAAGTGCAAATTTCCAATGCTTCAGTCAAGATATTCTAGGTAATTCTATGTTAGAAAATTCAGAACCTTAAAATAACGAAATCTGACTTCAACTTCTATAAAAGTCATAGAAAATCATAAGAACATGTTGCTATCATTCTAACACTAAGAACAAGATGAATAACCTACAACATCATAATTCTTAAGACAATCAAAGAGCCAAAGATGAACACAGAAAGCTAATAAACTAAAATTCAGAAAATCTCATGACCCTCCTAGGAAAGAAGAGACTCATAAAAATGGTATTTTTAAGAGATTTATTTATTTACTTTAGGGGGCAGGGGCAAAGGGAGAGGGAGAGAGAAATTCAAGCAGACTCCATGTTGAGTGCAGAGCCAGATATGGGGTTTCATCACAACCCAAGTGGAAACCAAGAATCTGATGCTTAACCAATTGTGCCACTCAGGCACCCCAAAATGATATTTTTATCATTATAAAATAGTGGCAGAATGAGAAAGCCATCACAGATACATGTAAGAAGAAAAGAGCTAAAATTTTAATGAATTTCTAAGGTTTGAAATTAGATAAGAATGACAGTTAAAACCTGTAGGGGCCCTAGAAATAAAATCTGAATCCACTCACAAACTTTTCCACTGACTTTCTTTAAGTGCTCACACAGAATATTGGGGTAAGAATAAGAGAGCTGTTAATGTCTTGAAATGCAAACATGTGTAAGCTGTAAAAACCCAAAGAGCAGGAGAATTGAGACAAACTCTCTAGGAATTCAGACCCCAGTCCCTGGTAAAGGTAAGGTTCTAACCCTACCTTCAAATCAGTTTAAGCCTGTGATAAACTACAGTCAAGCCCTGATTCAACTCAAAAACAAACTAGATCAACTCAAACTCACAAACGGGAAGGCTGACAGAGAAAAAGAGGATGTCCTATTTCTGGAGTAAGCATTATTTACTTCAGTTTCTGCTGCATTTTTATCCATGATGTCTGAGGGTCATTCAAAAGCCATGAGACAAAATGTCAAGGCTGTGAAAGACAAGGAAAGACTTAGGAACTTTCACAGATTGGAAGAGACTAGAAGACATGACAAATAAATGCAATGTGGTATTTATATTGCATCCTGGAACAGAAAAAGGGCATATGTAGAAAAACTAGGGAACTCTCAATAAAAATTGTAGTACAATGAATAGTATTGTATTAATGTTAATTTCTTAGTTTTGGTTATTGTACTGTGTGGTCATATAACATATTAACATTAGGGGAATCTGGAGGAAGGGTATCTTGCAATTTTCTACACTATGATTGGAACCCTTCTATAAGTTTTAAATTCTTTTTATTTTAAGATTTTTATTTATTTACTTGACAGACAGAGATCACAAGCAGGCAGAGAGGCAGGCAGAGAGAGAGGAGAAAGCAGGCTTCCTGTTGAGCAGAGAGCCCGATGTGGGGCTTGATCCCAGGACCCTGGCATCATGACCTGAGCCGAAGGCAGAGGCTTTAACCCACTGAGTCACCCAGGCACCCTTAAATTCTTTCTAAATTAAAAAAACAAAAAACAAAAACTTTATGAGCTGTTTAGAAAGCAAAAAGATATGAATTATTATCAAGAGAATAAAGTCAATAGAAACAGTCACGGGGGGTGGCTGGGTGGCTCAGTGGGTTAAACCTCAGCCTTTGGCACAGGTCATGATCTCAGAGTCCTGGGATTGAGCCCTGAATCAGGCTTTCTGCTCAGCGGAAAGCCTGTTTCACCCCTCTCTCTGCCTGCTCTGCCTACTTGTGATCTCTCTCCCTCTGTCAAATAAATAAATAAATAATCTTTAAAAAAGAAACAATCACAGAGATGATCTATATATTAAAATTAGAAAAGGAGTTTTAAAAGAATTATGATTAATATGCTACACAATTTTGTGGACAACATAAGAATATAGAGAAGGAAATTCAGTAGAGGCATTTCTATTTTCTATGAAAAAAAGAAAGCCCAAATAGAAATGCTAGTAATGAAAAATATAGTGGATGAAAAGAAGAATTCTTTTCAAAGAAAAGAATCAATGAACCTGATGTCAGGTGAATAGAAATTAAAGACAAACCTAAACAGAAAAAAAGAAGGTTTTTTTGTTTTTGTTTTTGTTTGTTTAAAGAACAGAGGCTCTCAGCTATATGATATATTATTAAGTAAACTAACATTTCTAAAATTGGAGCCCCAGAAAAAGGAGAGAAGAATGAAGCAAAAGAAACTGATGAAATAAAAATACCCATAGTTATGAGTTCATAGTTATGGGTTCAGAAAACTTAAGCAGAATAAGTACAAAGAAAACCACATTTAGAGACATTTTGGAAAGCACACAGAAAATAAAAAGACTCATTACATTAGAAGAAAAAGTAAGAGTCCCAGGTGCTCTCTCATATGAAATCATGCAGGTCAGAAGACAATGGAATAATATTTCCAGAACACTGAAAGACAAGACAAAACAAAACAAACCTAGAGTTTCATACCTAGAGAAAATATCCTTCAAAAATATAGGCAAAATAAAGACAAGTTTCTCCAAACAAATGCTTAATTTGCTTCAGCAGATGTGCAAGATGAGACATAATAAATAAAGCTCTTCAAGCTGAAAGGAAATGACACCAGATAAAAACCTTGTTCTTCAGGAAGAAATAAGGAACACTAGAAATGGTGAGTATGACAGTAAATCATATAGTTAGATGTTCAAAGTAAAAATTATAGCAATATATTTGGGGGATTTTAATCTATGTAAAAGTAAGATATATAACAAAAACAGCCCCAAAGGCAGAGAGTTGGTAATTGGAAGCATATTGTTCCAAGGTTTTTAGATGTTTAACAAGTAGTAGAATATTTTTTTAAGTAGAATATTTCTGATACATTAAAAGTACATGTTGTAATCTCTTGTGAAACCACATATACACACACAGATAATACAAAGGGGCATCATAAAAAAAGTTAATACAGACATACCTTGAAGATATTGCACGTTCTGTTCCAGACCATTGCAAAAAAGCAAATATCAAAGTAGAGAGAGTCAAATGACTTTTCTGCTTTCCCAGTGCATATGAAAGTTACATTCACATTATACTGTAGTCTATTAAATGTGAAATAGCATTATGTCTAAGAAAAATATACATACCTTATTTAAAAAACACTTTATTGCTAAAAAGTTCTAACCATCATCTGAACTTTCAGTGATCATAATGACTGATCACAGATCACCACAACAAATATAATAATAATAATGACAAAGTTTGAAATATTGTGAGAATTATCAAAATGTGACAAAGACACACAAAGTGAGCAAAAGCTGTTGGAAAAATGGTGCTAATAGACTTGCTCAATGCAGGGTAGCCACAGACCTTCAGTCTGTAAGAAACACAGTATTTGTGGAGTGTGATTAAGTGAAGCCCGATAAAATGAGGTATGCCAGTAGAGGAGATAGAATAGATTACTTTAAAAATCACCTTATTCACCAAGAAAACAGGTAGAATACAAAAAACTGAGTAGCAAAACCCACATGGGACAAATTTTAAAAACACATAAGACTCAAATACAAACATATCAATAACTATATTAAAGTGTACTAGACTCCCCAATTAAAAGGTAGATATTGCCAAATCGGATAATAAAAAGTAAAACATATGCTATTTATTGGTAGCACACTTTAACATGAAGTCATGGGTTGAAAATAAAACATGGGGAAAATATAAGCCATTTATGATAAAGACTGAGGGTAGCTTTCAGCCAGCAATCAGGTAGGAACTAACAGCGGTCTGTAGTCAGCTACCAGCCCCAAATTGAGTCCCTTAGTCCAAAAGGATAACAGTAACTGAGTTCCACCAATATCCACATGAACTTCAAATTGGATCCTTCTTCAGTCAAGTGTTCAGGTGAGAACCCAGTTATTGTAACTTTGCAGAGAACTCATCTAAGCCATGTTCAGACTCTTAACCCACAGAACTGTGAATAACCAATGTGCTTTTCTTCAGACACTAAGTGTGTGATAATATTTTTAGGCAGCAATAGAAAGCAGGCCCCGCAATGGGCTCCATAATCAGTGGGGAGTCTGCTTGAGGTTCTTTCTCTTCAGCTCCCTCTGCCCCTCCTCCTGCTCACTCACTCACTTGCTCTCTCTCTCTCCCTCAAATAACAAATGAAAAAAAAAAAAAAAGAAAGAAAGAAAGCAGGGGCGCCTGGGTGGCTCAGTGGGTTAGGCCTCTGCCTTTGGCTCAGGTCATGATCCCAGGGTCCTGGGATTGAGCCCCGCATTGGGCTCCCTGCTCAGTGGGGAGCCTGCTTCCCTTCCTCTCTCTCTGCCTGCCTCTCTGCCTACTTGTGATCTCTTGTCTGTCAAATAAATAGATAAAATCTTAAAAAAAAAAAAAAAGAAAGAAAGCAAATACACTACGTAAACACTAAGTATAGGAGAGCTGGTGTGGCCATATTAATATCAAAATTTTCAAAGAGAATTACTAGAGACAAAGAAAAATATTTCCCAAAGATGACAGGGTCAATTTATGGAGTCAGTTCTTTTTTCAAGTTTGTTTGCAGATTTATTGAGATATAATATTAAGTTAAACAGGATAATAATTTGACATACATATGCTATGAAATCCTTACTACAGTAAATTTAATTAACATTCATCACATCATATAGTTAGAACTTTTTTTCTTGTGATGAGAACTTTTAAGATCTATTCACCAAGTTTCAAGTATATACAGGGTCATGACAGAACAATCTTAAATGTTCTGCATCTAATAACAAATCTTAAAAACACATGAATCCCAAAATTGACAGAGGTAAATAGAAATAGACAAATCCATAATCATAACTAAAAATTGTTACATTATTCTATCTAGCAATTAATGGCACAGGTAACCAAAATAATCAGTAGAGAATTGTATACCCAGCCAAAACATCTTTTGGATGAATGCTAAGTAGGTTTTTGAGGCCAACAAAACCAGAGAGAATGCACTGGAAGCAGTAGTATACTACCAGAAGTGTTAACAGAAGCTCTTCCACAGAAGGATTATTATCCAAAGGGATTTTTTAAAATTAAAGTACAGTTGATATACAATATCATACTAGTTTCCATGTATAACACAGTGATTTGACAAGTCTCTATGTTATTCTGTGCTCACCCCAAGTGCAGCTACCATCTGTTACCACACAATGCTACTACCATCAGCTATATTCCCTATGCTGTGTCTTTTATGGTGGTGACTTAAACATCCCCTAACTAGAAAGCCTCCCACTCCCCTTCATCCTTTTTGCCCTTCCCTCAATCCTGCCTCTGCCTCTGACCACCACTGGCAACCATCAGCTTGTTTTCTTTATCAAGGGGAAAATTTGGATCTGCAAAAATTAGTAAAGAGCTCTGAAAATGGTAAAATAATAATAATAAAGGAAAGATAAGAGATTGTGTTTTTCTTATTTTAATCACTTTAAAAGAAAATTGGTAATTGAAGGCAAAAATAAAGTTTTCTCGTGGGTCATAACATATCTAGAAGTGTGAGAACAATAGGATTGTAAGGGCCTGCCCCTCCCAGAGGAACTTGCTTGTGTACCCCGGATGTAGGGGTGGGGCAGACTGGGTGGAGATGTCCAATCGGTGGGGCGCGCGTATTTCCACTAGGGTGAATTGAGATGCGATTGGCCACCTGTGGAGGGGCGGAGCTCAACCAACCCCATAAAGGTTGGTGTGCCAGGCTATCAGGGGAAGCAGGAGAGCTGTTCCCTGCAGGAGCAGAAGGAAGGGTCGGCAGGAGCGGAAGAGCTGTAACAGCTCTTGTAAGAGCTATAACCACCGCCAGCAGTCCCGTCTCTGGTGGCCCTGAGCCACCTGCGGCCCCACCTCCGGCAGCCCCGATCATCCCGCAGCCTCTAGCCGCATCCGGTGGTCCTGCCTCTGGCAGCCCCAAGCCGCCTGCGGCCCCGCCTCCGGCAGTCCTGAGACATCAGCGGTACAGCTGTCTGAACTTGCTGCCCCTAGACGTCAGTGGTCCTAAGACACCAGCAGTCCAGCTGTCAGTAGTCCCACCGCCTTCAGCTCTGAGATACCAGTGGTCCCGAGACGCCAGCGGCCCTGAGACGCCAGCAGCCCCTAGCTGCCAGCAGCCTCGCAGCAAAATGCCTCGCAACCTCAAGCCATGAGCGGCCTTGTCTGCAGCGGTTGGCCTCCTCTGGGTGGCAGCCTTGTCAGAGTGGCGTCATGGAGAGCAGAGTCTGTGTCATCGGGGTTGTCCTCCTTGTCATCGTCGCTGTCATCATCGCCTCTTCGTTGTCGGGAGTGGCCTCATCTGGGAAGCGGCCTCGTCCAGACTGGCCTCTTCTTGGGAGCGGCCCTGTCTGGGGAGCGACCTCATCGAGCAGTGGCCTTGTCCTGGGAGTGGCCTTGTCCGGAGTGGCCTCTTCTTGGGAGTCACTCCAACTGGGGAGCGGCCTCATCTGTGGAGCAGCCTCGTCTGGAGCGGCCTTCTTGGGAATGACCTTGTCGGGATCATCGTCGTCGCCTTTTCGTAAGAGACAGCCCTGACCAGTTAGTTTGATTCTTGATGCTTGGCGCGAAATAAAGCTTTGCTTGACCTTCGCTTTTTATCAGTCTCGTTCCTTTGATCATGGACCCTAACAGGATAAGAGATTGGAAAGAGAAAAAGTTGACTGAAAGACTCGTACACTATATGTGAAAGGTACAATACTATTTCAAGATCGACTGTGATTAAAAAAAAAAAAAAAAAAGATTGACTGTAATAAGCTAAGGAAACATTATAAACCCTAAGCAACCATTTAAAAAAATTTTTAAACAGATAAACCTGAAAAGCCAAGAGTGGAAATAAAATGAAATTATAATAAATACTCAATTCAAAATTAGGCAGAAAAAGAGGGGAAAGTAATAAGTAACAGATGCACAGATAGAGGATGACTTGCAGGATTACATATTTAAATATGATCATATCAATATTTTCCTTGATGATGAAAGGTCTAAAACCTTCACCAAAAGGCAGAAATTGTCAGACTGGATAAAAAGAAAAGATCCAAATACATACTACTTATAAGATAACCACAGCAAATACAAAGATAAAGATAGGCTAAGGTCCAAAATTCTAGTTATAAAATAAATAAGACACAGGGATGAAAAGTACAACATAAGAAATATAACCAATAACACTGAATAATTTTGCATGGTGACAGATGGTGACTACAATTATCATTGTGAGCATTTCGTAAAGTACAGAATTGTCAAATCACTATGATATATACCTGAAACTAACAGAAAATTATATGTCAACTATAGTTCAATAAAAAAAGATATATAAAGGTGGAAAATAAAAGAATAGTAACAGATAAATAATGAAAATACTAATCAGAAGAAAGTTGAAGCAGAGTTCTTGATATAGGTGAATATTCAGTATTAGCCCCTAGCAGTAGTAATTGTAATGAGATCTTCAACCATCTCAGGTAACTGGGAAAACAACTCACAGTTAATACAAAACAAGGAAAAAACTCAACAGTGGGTTGGGTGCTCCACCAGTCAGCTGGTGCCCATGCACTGGGGAACTGGTACAATTTGTAGACAAATCCATAACAGCCTCCCCTCTCCTACTGCACAGCAATAATACTTATTATCTGATGCTTAAAAAAGTATTCAATTTCTTTCTTTCATTCTGACATACAAACCTATGTACATTATTATTATTATTATTATTATTGTTATTTTGCTATAACTGGAATTCTCAGGGGCCAAAGAACAATCTACATAGGTGGAAAGAACATGAATCCAGACTATGTTCAAATCCCAGCTCTACCATCATTAAACTATACACGATCTTGGACAAATTACTTAACCCCGCCCTGAACACATTTCCTCCTTTGTAAAATGGGTTAATAATCCTTACTTCACAAGATTATTGAGATGAATAAATGAGCTAATTTATGTGAAGAGCATAGAGTATGTTCTTAGTATGGACCCTGATCTCCCAACTTGGTATGAGATAGGAAGATACTGTAGGCCTATCCGGGAGTATCATGGAAATCCATTCTATCTCTGGAGATGGGGAGGTGCACTATGGACCTTTTTTCAAAATTGGATAGAATGTGGCCTGGATGGCGCTTGTAACAGAATGGGCAAAATCACCTTCTCCCACTCAAGTTTGGTAGCAGGAAAGTCAAAACCCTGGGGAACTTTCACTTTTCTGTCCTTGAGATTAAAAAATGGAAAACCCATGCCTTGTGCATTCCAAATACTCAGCCTGATAAGTCAACAGTAGTTACTGAAGGTGTTAGAAAGAGCAATAACCATATTGGCTCCTTACAGGTAAGGAAGTCATCAGCAAACATCTGAAGTTCTTTAAGAAAGGCCAAGTAGTGGGGCGCCTGGGTGGCTCAGTGGGTTAAGCCGCTACCTTCGGCTCGGGTCATGGTCTCGGGGTCCTGGGATCGAGTCCCACATCAGGCTCTCTGCTCAGTGGGGAGCCTGCTTCTCTCTCTCTCTCTCTCTCCCTCTCTCTCTGCCAGCCTCTCTACCTACCTGTGATCTCTCTCTGTCAAATAAATAAATAAAAAATAAAATTAAAAAAAAATAAAAAAAGAAAGGCCGAGTAGTGTTGGCCTTGAAAGCAAATCTAAGTCAGACTTGCAAGAAAAGTAAAATCTGGGGTGCTTGGGTAACTCAGGTGGTTGAGCATCCAACTCTTGGTTTTGACTCAGTCATGATCTCAGCATCGTGGGATTGAATCCCAAGTCAGGGGGGAGTCTGCTAGGAATTCTCTCTCCCTCTTTATCCCTCCTCCACATAAAAGGAAGGAAGGAAGGAAAGAAGGAAGCTGGGTGAAAGAAAGAAAGAAAATCTTTTTAAAAAGAGTAAAATCACAAACCCATATTTGTAAAATGTTTACTTGCTTACTCATTCATCCATCCATCCAACCATCCATCCATCCATCCATCTCTCCTATTCATTTATTTAACAAACCTTTATCAAGGATCAACTAAGTGCCAAGTATTTCATCATAAAACCAGTGCAATGATATCCTTTTCTATTTCTTGGCAAAAAATTATTATTCATGGAAGCAAGTGAGTAAGAAGTTCCTTTACCGATGGTCAACCAAATCCCTCATCCTTGTCCTCCATAATGTATGTTCTTAGTTTTTTATCTAGACTGGCTGCAAAACCTGTAAGCTTTGGTTGGGACAGGAACCAAGGCTGAGGTGAAACCCCCTGCCTTCAGAAGATGATCACAGCTGATGAATGAATTAGTCTTGGAAATGTTTTCAGCAGGTGATCTGCTTGACTCATTAGGGGAACTATCCGGTTCATTAGCCGATATACCTGGTTCAATGGATAATACATCTGATTAAGCACGTGAAACATGACTTTCTTTAAAAAACAGACCCCTTTTCACCCCTAATCCTCATTCCCTACAGTAGTGGGAGCTTCAACTGCTCAGAGCAACTTTGATTACTTCTGTTCTCCTCTTCCCTGCCTTAATGCCTGTGAGTGATCTGCCCCAGGTATCCTGAGGGACCACATGCCCGTGTGAGACCCGATCTGTGCCAATACAGGCAAAAATCTGGATTTGGCTATTTCAGTAAATCACTGTCATCCAGAGTGGTTCCGAATTCTGTCAAAAAAAAAAAAAAAAAAAAAAAAGCCTCAATTTGCTATGCAGACAGAATGGGGCTGTTTTTATCCTGCTGAGAGTCACAGCCATGAAATCTTTGTTTGCACATCAGGGCTCTTTTCAACAATGCTGGGTGTGGGGACCAAAATAGCAATTCTAAAGTCACCTCTCTCCCTCTCAGTCTGCTCTCTCTGCTTGGGGAGGATGGAATCCCTGCAGGAGGAACAGCGCTTCCCTGGCCACACTTTTGTCACAACCAGGAACAAAGAGTCCCTGGAGCCATCCGAGCTTGGGCTCAAGAAATGTGAACAAATCTGAATTGTGGATTTCTTTAGCATTGGGGAGGGAAAATCAGAAGGGATTAGAGTCCCCAGGAGGGCTTGTTAAAACCCGGATTTCTGTGTCAAATACTATCCTAATAAGTATTTAACAAACTTGCTAGCTTTCGAAGAAAAGATGTGATTTGAAAATTGCATTTGCCAATTTCTGTGGTGTAAATACTTCTAAAATAGTCAATTTCAAGCTGTGTGGAAATTGGGAAGAGATGCACAATCCCCTTCTTCTTAGGAGCTCTTCCTAGCCAGCTCCAGCACCACTGAGGACAGCCCCACTCTCATGGTTTCTGACTTAGTAGGACAGTGGGAAGACTAAATACTCCAGGGAAGCAAAAGCACAGGGAAGGGAAGCGTGGCAGGAGATGAGGCTGGAAAAAAAGGGGTGGGTTCTCTACTTTATCCTAAGACCAAGGGGTACCATGGAAGGATCACAGGCAGAGGAGGGCAGATCACATCTGGCCTAAGAAACTGTTGCCTTTGGAAATGGTGCAGCTTGCATGATTGTGTCTTGTTTCTAAATCAGAAACACAGACATACGCCCTGTTATGCAAGGTTATAGCTGAGCTTCTTCTTAATCCTGTTTAAGTCAGCCATACCATTCCCTGTCATCTTCCAGTTGTGTTGCTCTTGTCATCCAATGAAACGAAACTGTTCAATACCAAGGACGCCGTCTTTATTCCTTCTGTTGTTCCCTTGTGCCTATAGTGGTGCTGGGTGATCCCTGGGTCACTGGTGAACAGCCACAGGTACTGAAAAGATCATTTGAGTTAATAAAAGGCTATCAAGCTTCCAGTGTACTTCCCATTCATCAACTTTGAGAAATTAAAACCCCTGGGTTGGCCCCTCTGGCCAACTCAGCAGTCTTAAAGTTTTGGCAAGTACCTTTAGCCTGTGTGATTGAGTAAATACACCTTTCTTTGTATGTTGATAGATCGTGAATTGTTTCCTGGAAAGGCTGGGAACCAAACCCTCCCACGCAACCTCCCCCAGGGCACCAATACACAGCCTCTGAGCCCTGTGCTACCTCTGCCTGGAAACATTGAGTCTGCACACAGTCAAGAAGTATTACAGCCCACAGTGCTCCCCTTTTACTGATTAACTGCCCTAAAGCTCCTTTAAAAATCTTTGGGCCAGGCACAAACCTTGGAGTTGGGTTTCAAACAAGAGTCTGCCTTTTCCTCAGGTGGCTGGGCTCCTGAATAAATCTCATATTCCTTTCCAATCAAAAAAGTCATCTCTTGAGTATTGGGTTTATTTATTTATTAGAAAGGGAGAGAGAAAGTTGGCGAGCAAGTTGGGAGAGGGCCAGAGGAAGAGAAACTTCAAGCAGACTCCCCAACTGACACAAGGCTTGATCTCACGACCCATGAGATCATGACCTGAGCTGAAACCAAGAGTCCAACCAGTAACAAAATCAGATGTATTTTTTAAAGGTTTTGTGAAAGAATGCCACAAGCAGAAGTTCTAGAATGCTACACATTTGTAAGATGGTACAATTGATGACAGGTAGCGTGGTTAGGGACAGTGGACCAGATCTTCACCCAACACTGTCCTCCTATCTACCGTCCTGCTCCAAATTACCCAGCCACTCACTGCCCCCTGTTTTGGACTTTCCTCACACTTTGCAGGCTTCCAGGGTGACAGGATGGGACTGTGGCCAGTACCTGGGAGCCCAGAAAAACATGTGTTCCCTGATGCTCCTCTCACAACATGCATTTGGCGCTCTCTGATATCCAATGTGCCACCCTGTCAACACCTGTCCTCATAGAGACATGTCGCTTTATAGTTTCTTGGAGCAGAAGGAGGGCACTGTGGTTTAGGGAATTCACTTTTACATTAAAGTCCATGGACCACCCACATCAAAATGACCCCGACTCTTACTAAACCTGCAAATCTGTGGGCCCTACCCCAGCTCTGCAAGATCACATCTGAAAAATGAAGGCTCCTGACTCTACTGTGGTCTATAGAAGACTATCCTTCAAACTCACCCACTAAACGACGTCCCACGAGCTCCAACAACCTGACCCCAGCCCCCTCGTCAATATTTTGGATTATAGATTATATTTTATATGAATCTCTCCCTGAGACAGGGGCTGTGAGGGTTAAATGCAGTGAAATATACACAGTGCTTAAGACAGCTCTTGGCACTTAGAAAGCACTGGATAAATGGTTACGTTTATTATATCACCCTGGCTCCTCAGCAGACCTGTGCGTGTGTGAACGGTGAGCTGATATCTCAAAAAGCAAAATAAGTTACCAGAGGCCACACAGCTAATTAGGAGCCGGGCAGGAGTCAGCCCTGAAATGCCGACTCTGAATCCAGCACCATTTCTGCCACACCAGGCTGCCTTCTTCAAACCCTGATTTTCCCTAAATGCTTCTCTTCCGCGGACCTGTCTCTAGGTAGTCGAGCAAAGCTCTACATGGCTCCCTTTCATTAGCAATTTATCAGGATGTTGCGTTGTATCTTGCAAACAGATAGCCAGCCGAGCTGAGCTCCGCTGACCTCTAGAATCCCTTCAGATATAATTGAGTTTGTACTATCTGACATGTAGCCCATCTTGGAGCATTTAGGTAAATCACAGAGCCTCCCCACATGGACCCCCGGGCTCTGAATCCTCGCCTTTCTCTCCACACATCCCCTCCCCACCTTCCCTTTTGCAAGCAGACCCGACCCCTCTGTTGAGGGATGCGCTCCTCACGTTGATGGCGTCTTAATGCTAAGCACGCGAGAACACAAAGCCCTAACCGCTCCCCTCACAGATCCCAGCCCTGCCTTTTGGAGACCGGGGGGAGATTTAATTTAGATAGAGGTGATTTTTTTTTGCGATATGGATGTCCCAGCCTACCCTTGAAGAACAAACAAGGCAGGAGTCAGACGCTGGAACACAGCAATGTAGCCTCCAGAATCTAGCTGTTGCCTCTCTCTGTCTGCAAAGAATTAAGGAGTACCTGGGTTGAGGCATCTTTAAGCTTTCTCAAGCTACTCTTGGTAGAGGAGAGGAGAGGGTAGGTGGTTTTCAGGGGCCAATGTAACCTTTTCTTGCAGAGTCAGCTGTTTGATCCCTTAGAGACTGTACCTCTCCCTTGACCGCCCCCTTCACATACACCTGCTCCTCCCTTCACCTCCCCCTGCAATCCAGACATTAAAAAATATGATTGGGCAAATCACCTCAAGGTCTCAGCGTGCCTACTTGCAAATGACGGTGCTAATCCTGATGATTTAAAGATCTCTTCCACCTCTAACTTCTTGAGCTTACTCATTCTTAGCTATCCCCAGGCACTGGGCCAGTACAGCTATCCGCCAACGATTCTTACAGCATAGGTGTTCCATTTTTTTTCATTCACGACACCCTCAAAGTTCTTGGTCAGTTTTTCACAGTATCCAGAGGCCAAAAACAATACCTAACAGATCTATTTATTGCGTAGTTAGATCCAAAGAACTTAATGAGTATTTATGTCCTAGCCATTAGTAGCTATTTTTTTAAAAAAAAAAACCTAAATTGAAAGAAAAAGAACATTTTTACTTTATTTTAAGAAAATAACAATCAGTTACTAAGGGAACGTATGTGCCTGATGGACATTGCAAATTCTCAACTGTAAAAGCACATGGGACCCGGTCTGCCTTGTTTCCCGCTTCACCTCGATCCTTGGCATGGTACTTGGTTTTTTCCCCAGCAACTGCCAATAATCTAGCTTTGTAAAACTGTGAAAGGGAGGTTGCACAATCCAATGTTGTGACTGTATACAAGCTAATATTTTACAGTATCTGATGGATACCGAGCAGCACTGTATTTCCCTAGAAAATTAGAAATACACTGTGGTATCTCTGTGAGTTTACTGCAGTCCCCCAGGGTGCCTGGGTATGGAGTTTGGGAACTGGGGTTCTCCAAGAAAAAAAAAATCTCAGAGTGCATCTCATTGTATTCCTTTTCACTCTGACCTCTCAGAAGACTCTGAGGGGTTAGTCACTCTTGTCTTTAGAAAAGGCTCTTGGGGGACGCCTGGGTGGCTCAGTTGGTTGGACAACTGCCTTCGGCTCATGTCATGATCCCAGAGTCCGGGGATGGAGTCCCGCATCAGGCTCCCAGCTCCATGGGGAGTCTGCTTCTCCCTCTGACCTTCTTCTCGCTCATGCTCTTTCTCACTGTCTCTCTCTCAAATAAATAAATAAAATCTTAAAAAAAAAAAAAAAAAGAAAAGGCTCTTGGGGCAGTCTGGTTTGAGAAACTAGAAGAATGTTCTACATCTTCTTTCATAGTCCAGGCTCAGAAACAAAACCAGCAGATCACTTACACTCTGGTACTTTGAATGCTGATTGTGTTTTCCAAAGATGCACACAACTAGGCTACATCCTAAACATGCTCGTGGCAGAGAAAGAGATGAGAGAGAAGGCTGCCATGGAAGGTGATCAGGTCAGCAGCACACAAGATCTGAATTGCCTGCATCATTCTGTAGCCCAACATTTTGTGTGCAGAATGGACACAACCCGGATAAAATTACACATAACAAATACTTGAAATGACTGTCAAACCTGGCCATGGGCCTGGTGCTGTGCTGAAATATTTACACTCATGGATTTTCCTTTGAGAATATACAGCTCTAGAAGGTACATCTCATTGTATCCCCAACAAACAATGAAGGCACCAGGGCACAGCTCATCACACAGTATGAAAACAGTGAGACCAGGGCTTGAACTCAGACCTTTCTGACTGCACACACTCAACTTTGAGCTCTGTGCGGTGTCTTTGGAAGTGTGATTTTTTCCCCTCAAGGATGCCAAATGGCCCAACTGGCAGGGGCATCCAGGAATTTCACTTCAGAATACTTTACCAAGCTTACAATCCTCAGGCCATGGTTCTCTAGACCTGAGACCACCTCAAATGCAAAAGCAAATGCACCTGTTTTCCGTTTACCAGTCACTGTTGCCTCCCATTTCCATGAAGCCTGTTTCTTCTCAGTGCTGTAGATGGCTGTTTCCCGATCTTGTTCACCTCCTCTAACAGCAACACTGAGAATTACCTTCTTTCTGGGTGCCCCCCTCACCTGGTAACTGGGAGGGATAGAACACCAAGTGTCCTTTAAAGAAAAAAAGTCAAAAGCTATAAAAGAAAAAGAAATGGGATTTGTCTCACATAAAGCATTGATCATTTAGTTATAGAGAATCTATTAGGCCAGGCTCATGGACATTTAGTTCTCCCTCTTGCCAACACAGGGAACCCAGTTCTATCTATAAAGCAAAGGTCAGGGAAGCTGTGGCTCTCCCCTCCATGACCTGCCATTAATGCAGGTGCAAAGCACGAATGCCTGGAATTCGTTGCTGGCTTCCACCTGCATTGTCTCCGAAATTCCCTTTATTGACAACCTAAGTGTATTAAGACTCGTGGAGTGAGGCAAAAGGAAATCCTGGTGAGAACGAGGAGGCTGCCTCCTACATGGAGAGAATGCTGGCTCAGCCATCTCTCAGACTGCTGCAAAGCTAACCCGTAATAATTGTCCTCCTTTTGCTCAGAGGCCTACTTGCCTTCCTGCTGCCACACCTGCTCCTGCTGCTCTCCTTCCTGCTCCTTGTCTTCTGCTCTTATCGCGGTATAATTCACTTTTTGGTGTAATACTGTATCGTTTGACCATTGTGTCACCACCACCATGATCAAGATCAAGAAAATTTCTATAACAACAACAAAAAAATCCCACTAGACCATTTGTCGTCAACGCCTACCCTCCATCCATCTCAGGCCCACCAACCACTGATGTGTTTCCTGTCCTTATGGGTTTCCCTTTTCCTCAATATCATGTAATTCGGATTACATGGCATGAAGCTTTCTAATTTGTCTTCTTTCTTTTAGCGTAATGCATTTGGGAGATTCCCCAGTGTTGTTGCATGCCTTGGTAGTTCTGCCCTTTTTTTAATGACAAAGATTAGCCCATTCCATGGCTCTAGCTCCCTGTATAGACATACCATGGTTTATTCACCAGTTGAAGGATGTTTGGCTTGTTTGAAGTTGGAGGTGAATATGACTAAGTTGTGGTACACATTCCCATGCAGGTTTCCATGCTAACAGACTTAATGATCCTCAGGCCATGGTTCTCTAGACCTGAGACCACTTCCTTCTCTAGCTCCAAAGCAAATGCACCTGTTTTCCATTTACCATCCATTATAGCCTCCCATTTCTGCCAAGCCTATACCTTTCCCTTGGTGTCGATGGCTGTTTCCCCATCTTGTTGACCTCCTCCAACAGCAACACTAAGAATTCTCTCCTTTCTGGGTGCCCTTTTCACATGATAACTTGGAGGGGTAGAACACCAAATGTCCTTTAAAGAAAAAGGCCAAAAACTATAAAGGAAAAAAAAATGGTATTTGCCTCATAGAGAAGATGGATCATTTAGAGGTTGTTGCTTTAAGGTTAATAAGATTAATATGTTTGTTTGCTTATTTACTTATTTGTTTGTTTTTAAGTAGTACCTAAAAAGGGGATTGCTGAGTCAGATGGTAAGTATATGTTTACTTTTATAAGAACCTGTGAAACTGTTTTCCACAATAGCTGTGTCAGTCTACATGCAAACCAGCAGTGCATGTGAGTTCCAGTTGCTCTGTGTCCTGACTGGCACTTAAAATTGTCAGGCCCCCTCCTTTTATATTTCAGTCATTCTATAGCTATGGAGCGATAGCTCAACTTGGTTTTTAAATTGCATTTTCTCTAACAACTAATGATGGTAAGCATCTTATTTGCTGATTTGCCATCTGTGCCAATTGTTGCTGAAGTTTCTTTTAAAATCTTTTACCCATTTTTTAAATTTAATTTAAACTTTTTTCAGTGTTCCAAGATTCATTGTTTAGGCACCACATCCAGTGCTCCATGCAATACGTGCCCTCCTTAATACCCACCACCAGGCTCACCCAACCTCCGACTCCCCTCCCCTCCAAAACTTTCAGTTTGTTTCTCAGAGTCCACAGTTTCTCATGGTTTTTCTCCCCCTCCAATTTCCCCCAACTCACTTCTCCTCTCCAACTCCCATACCCATTTTTTTTTTAATTGGGTAGTTTTTCTTCTTATTGAGTCTGGAGACCTTTGATATGTTCTGAATTTTGTGTTTTGCAAATATTTTCTCCTTGTCTGTGGCCTTTCTTTGCATTCCTTGAACAGTGTCTCTTGAAAAACAGAAATTTTCAATTTTTGTAAGATCCAATTTATTAATTTTTTCATTTAATAGATCATACTTTTGATGTCATGTCTAAGGAATCTTTGTTTAACCCAAGGTCACAAAGATTTCTCTGATGTTCCCTCTAGATGTTTTGTCGTTTTAAATTATATATATAAGTTGATGGTCCTTTTTGAGTTTATGCTTCCTTTTTAATTGGTTGTCTTTTGAAAACAGAGAGTCTGGGACACGTGGGTGGCTCAGTGGGTTAAGGCCTCTGCCTTCAGCTAAGGGCACAATCCCAGAGTCCTGGGATCAAGCCCTATATCTGGCTCTCCGCTCAGCAGGGAGCCTATTTCCCTTCCTCTCTCTCTGCCTACTTGTGATCTCTGTCAAATGAATAAATAAAATCTTTAAAAACAAAAACAAAAAACAAACCAGAGAGGTTGAAGGCAGAAAGGGAGATTTAACTTAACCCCTATAAAGAGCTGGTCTTATGACAGCTCGTCACTGGTTAGGAAGCCACTGCCATAGTGAGTGGTAATGTCTTAGGCTCTTCAGCAGATGCCTTGAGTTTCAGTCAGTTTTCCATATCCTAAGTTGTAACACGGAGTGATTACTTACCTCTCAATTCTCACTTAAATGAGCTGTTAATCAGCAAGACTGAGATTAGGACCAGGGCTGTAGCACTGAGTTCTATCAAAAAGCCTGGTCCTGTGTGAGGAATACAAGAACTCTTAACCAGGGAACCCATTCTAAACAGTCCAGGAGAGGTGGCCAGAGTTGTTTACCCACTAAATACTAGAAAAACCAATGAGGCTATAAGATCAAGTCCCTTGTATCCTTCATACTGTGTGTAGCCAAACTTCGACTCCTCACTGCTCCTTCTGAATCAGAGTTCATCTGGACCATTGGCCCCCTTTGGGTTCTTCTGCTTGCTGCTCAAATACACTTAGATGTGCTCCTGCTTTATCTGCTTTTCATCTTCCTAGGTTCCCCTTCTCTGGCCTTTCGTTTGTAAGGAGCAACTATCAGTTCTTGTCTGGACACTTCCTTCCAACAAAGACACCAACATCATAATCCAGAACGGATTACAAATTCACAGCTCGATATGATAAAAAAGTGTTTACCTTATGTGTCTCCAGCCTCCCGGCAGCCCTTTCCTAAATCTCCTGGGAAACGAAATTATTTAGATGAGAGGCAATATAGCATGGTGGGTACATAGTTCTGGACTTGGTCTTGGGATTGGATCATAATTCTGGCCCTTATTTTGCTATCTTGTGCAAAGCATTTAATTTTAGCCTCAATTTCCTGATTTCAAAGTAAAGAATATGAAAATCTTTATTTTTTTTTTTGTGAGTCTTAAATGACAGACTACGTGAAATGTCTGGTATATTGTGACACTTCCATAATTATGGTGATGAAGCCTGCTCAGCCTTCCTCAAACACTGTTTCGAGGATTCATAACCTTCAGTTGGAGGCACTTTTTTTTTCTTTTCAAATCAAAATGCACCCTGCTGCAGACCCAGCTCATTTCTGATGATCACATCCAGTCAATGGCCCTCCAGCTATCAGATAGGAGTTGAGAACATCTTAATGGCTTTTGAATTCTTTGAAAAGCACATATGTATGTACAGTGTAAAACACTTGTGAAGAACTTGTAGCAGATCAATTCCTGTAAATACCCTAAACAGCTTTAATTGATTGCCATGTGTGATCTGAAGTTCCGATTAATAGAGGCTTTGTTTAAAAAAGAAAGCATGAAATGCCTAGGAATAAATTTAACCAGGGAGGTGAATGACCTATATTCTGCAAACTCTAAGATGTGGATGAGAAATTGAAGACAGCACAAAGTAAATGGAAAGAAATACTGTGCTCATGAGTTGGAAGAATTAATATTGTTAAAATGTCCATACTACCCAAAGCAATCTGTAATCTCAATGTAATCCTTATCAAAATACCAATGGCATTTTTCACAGAACAAGACAAAATAATCCTAAAATTTCTATGGAAGCATAAAACACCCTGAATAGCCAAAGCACTCTTGAGAAAGAACAAAGCTGGAGGTATCATTCTCCCTGATTTCAAACTATGCTACAAAACTATCATAATCAAAACAGCGTGTTACTGGCATAAAAGAGGACACATAGATGAATGGAACAGAATCGAAATCTCAGAAGTAAATCCATGCTTAGATGGTCAATCAATTTATGACAAAGGAGGGAAGAACACAACGATGGAGAAAAGACAAATCTATTAAGTGGTATAAACAGTATTGTCATAAATAAATGGTGTTGGGAAAACTGGACAGCATGCATGAGAATGACACTGGACCACTTTCTTACACTACACAGGAAATAAACTCTAAATGGATTAAAGACTTAAATGTAAGACCTGAAACAGTATAACTCCTAGAAGAAAACACAGGCAGTCATCTCTTTGACAATCGTCGAAGCAGTATTGTTTTGAACGTCTCCTCGGGTAAAGGCAACAAAAACAAAAATGAACAAATGGGACAATGCCAAAATGAAAAGCTCTACACAGTAAAGGAAAACATCAATAAAACAAAAATGCAACCAACTGAATGGGAGAAGATACTTGCAACCCCTGGTAAGGGGTTATATACAAAATTTATAAATAATTCATAAAACTTCCTAACAAACAAACAAACAAACAAAAACCCCAAACAATGTCATTGAAAATTGTGCAGAAGGCCGGATTTTTCCAAGGAAGACATACATATAGCCAACAACACATGAAAAGATGTTCAATGTCATTAATATCATCAAGGAAATGCAAATCAAAACCACAATGAGATACCACCTCATACCTGTCAGAATGGATGTTATCAAAAGACAAGAAATAACAAGCATTTACAAGGATGTGGAGAAAATGGAAATCTTGTACAGTGTTGGCAGGCACGTAAATTGGCACAACCATAATGGAAAACACTATGGAGTTTTCTTAGGAAAATTAAAAATGGGACTATCATATGATCCAGCAATCTCACTTCTGGGTATTTATCCAAAGAAAACAAAAACGCAAATTCAAAAAGATATATGTACCACCATGTTCACGCAACATTTTTTGTAGTAGTCAAGATAGGGTATCAACCTAAGAGACCATCAGTAAATGAATGGTTAAAGAAGTTGTGGTAGACATATACAACGGAATACTACACAGCCATAGAAAGAAAGAAATCTTGTCATTTGCAACAACATGGATGGAACTAGAGGGTATTATGCTGAGTGAAGTATGTCAGAGAAAGACAGATACTGTATGATTTAACTTGTATGTGGAATCTAAAATGAATAAACAAAACAAAACAGAAACAGATGCATAGATACAGAGAACATACTGGTGGTAGCCAGAGGGGAGATGTTTGGGAGGGGGGTGAAATAGCTGAGGGAGGGGTGTCTGGGTGGCTCAGTGGGTTAAAGCCTTTGCCTTTGGCTTGGGTCATGATCCCAGGTCCTGGGATAGAGCCCCGCATCGGGCTCTCTGCTTGGCAGCCTGCTTCCCCCTCTCTCCCTGTTTGCCTACTTGTGATCTCTGTCAAATAAATAAAATCTTAAAAAAGAGAGAGAGAGATTAGAAATTAAGAGGTATAAGCTTCCAGTAATAAAATAAATGTAAAACGAATCTACAGCATAGGAAATATAGTCAATAATATTGTAATAGCTATATGGTGATAGAGCAAGGCCCATCAGCGATCATTTCATAATGTATTAAAAATCACTATCTTGCCCCTCTGAAATTAATACAATATTGTATGTCAATTATAATTCAACCAAAAACAAACAAACAGAAGAATAAAGAGGGATTTTGTGTACCTTCTACAAATTTTCTCTGCATGGTACAAAGTTGCAGTCTTACAGTACAGTATCACAACCAGGATGTGGACACTGATTCAGGCAAGACATAAAACACTCTATCACCCGATCATCACCAGCATCCCTTATGTTATCTTGTCCTAGCCATACCACTTATCTCTGGGCCCCACCCCTTCTACTCTGTCTTCCTGGAAGTGGAAGTCTTCCCTTTTGTTTTTCCTCCAACTGGAGTATTTTAAAGCAAATCTTAGTATACCACTTAATCTGTAACTACTTCACTTTGCTTCTCTAAAAAATAACATTTTAGAAAGCAACCATGTACCATTACTTTACCCATCAAAATTAATGAATCCTTAAAGAAAAGCATAGCATTTCTAAGAAAGAGAAGGAAAACATCACTGTCTACGCTTGCCAATATTTTGAATTATGAGGTTGTAAAATAGTCTCCTCTGGCAACTCTCTGAGTCCAGCTACCTGCTCCTTCCAGAACAAGTCTCTGCTTGGACGAGTACATCTATTTGTTGGCGTGCTTGGAGAGAATCAGCTGGGATCATCTGGTTCCAGTATACATTGTGCCCACGTTCTTAGGCTGAAAGTGCTATTACGTATTCCTGGGTGAGGGGCTATCTCATGTATCTTAATCCCGTGCAGTCCTGGTGACTCACCACGGCTCTTTGGGGCTTAGCTTTGAATTCCCTTGACTTTGAGGTTACAAACATCAATCCTTCCACATTGCTTTGCTTTCATTTCTGAAGCACTGGTGTGCATATCTAACCCCTGAGTGCACATGAGTATTCATTTGCCTGGAAGTCTTAAAAATGCTAATGTGAAATTGGGTTAGAATTCTACAGGCCAGACTCTGACCTCAAATATTAATCATGCCCAGGTAGCTGAGGGGAGCCTTGGCCATTGTAGGGAAAAGGCGAACGTTCAGGCGTGCTCCCTCTGAAGGAAGCACTACCAGGCAAACTAATCAAAATCAAACCCACATTTTAAAACATTTCACTCACCAGCAGGCTGTTCATTTTTCTAGGTGTACATCTTGCTTTTGATTAGACAGAAGCAGTGATCTGATCAACTTTTCGATTGAACAAGAAACAAAACAAGACATGGCCAATTCATATCATGTTTCTAGAACGGCTTTTGAAAGAAATTTACTTCTCTGAATTCCATTCTTCTTTATTCAATATCATCTCAAAGATTCTCATCCTGGCTCCCCCACTTCCCCCTTTACCTCCCTTCTCCTACCAACTTTCTCCCCCAAACACTTTCTTCTACACTGAAGAATTATTTAAAAATTGGATCTGATGTTCAATGTTCCAGAGAGTTGCCTCTTGCTGACTCTGGACAGTCCCTAACCAGAGGTCTCAGAAGGGTCTCTTGGGAGTGCATATCACCTGCCAAGGCGAGCGGTGTGCGTGCTCTGAACCAGGTCAGTGTCAGCCAGTCCCTGAAGTGGGAGCCACGATCCCAGTGTGGTCACTCTGTCCAAGAGGTCTGTGCAGACACAGCTCCTTTCTCCTTGATGTTCTGGCCCCTGTCCAATCATTTAGCTCCTTCATTATGGTGAGTTCTGTGCTAGGCACTTGATCTCATTTGGTTCTCACAATTATCATGTGACTTAGATATTATTACCATCCCCATTCAGGCATAAAGATGACCTAGCTAGAAAGAGTTAGAGTCAGATTTTGAATCCAGATTTTGAAAACAACCCCCCTTTTTACCCTCTGTGTCTCACTGCCTTTAAGTTAGCATCTAATTTCCTTCCAAGAAAATAGAACACAATTTTTTCCATGACCTTACTAATTGGTCTAATATCTGAAATTAACCAATAAGAAAACGGAAGCCCAGAGAGCCCTTACAACTTACCTGAGGTCACACAGCTCTTGAATGGGCAGAGCTGAGACTTGGATTTGTGTCTTATTGATTCGAAGTATTGCACCACTGTTGACCATACAGCCAGTCAAGGGGATAAAGAAACTAAGGTTCAAAGTCAAAGAAATAAAGTCAAACTCATGCATTCTCCTCCTAGAGGAAGCTGCTGCTTCAAAACGGATACAAAGATTGCTGTCCTAGTACATCTCATGCTTATAATATGGACTCTGCACCACTTCATAAACTCTTTATGTATTATTTTGATTATTTATTGCTTAATTTGAGATTCTTTTTTTAGGAATATGGAGACAGAAATGAAACAACAAAGTACTCAAAATTGCCATGTGAAATACAAACAACTCTGAGCTTTTCTTTAGGTTTTCTTAAATTTATATGAAATATACCCTGCAATTTACATAATATCCTTTTTCATTTTATCTGGACTGACCTGGTCTAGTTGTTTGTCTCAGAACAAGAATGGGGTAACCTCAGAGACACAGCATTCTAGGCTATAGCTAGGTCCATTGTTAACCAAGGGTAAGAAAGAGAGAAGGGAGGAGTAAGAAGGAAAGAAGGTAAGAGTGAACCATATTGGAGGGAGATATTGCCATTGTTAGATGGTTGTGGGGATACCAACGAGAATGTCTCAACTACAAATCTTATCTTCATTTACTGGGCTGTAATTTACTGCATTTGAGAACATACTCCCTAATAATGCAGTGAATTACAGTTCAGTAAATGAAGATAAGATTTGTAGTTGGGATCTTCTCATTGATCTCCCTACAACCATCTAATTATTTGTTTTGTCATAGAATCTGTTCTCCAAGGGTATTGACCTATCAAAAGACCAAAAAGAAAAAGAAGCATTGTTAGGAATTAAATCAACTTTTCATTCTGGAGAGATATCTCCAAGGAGAATGAATGGATTGTGGGTGCTGGTCTAGTTCCCCAGACCTGCTTCTATGCAATTCCCGACTTCCTCTGTAAGAAAATGGATGGAGCCCATACCACAAATATATTGAATTAGAATGGCAAGAATTTTGTCTGTGTTAAGTGTTTCATTCATTGGTAGGCTAGCCTCTCCCCAGCATAGCTATGGGATATCTCCATTCAGTATGATATATGTCATTTATCCATTCAACAAATGTCGAGTGCTATCCTTTTAAGTTTTAGGGATATAACAGTAAACAGAATTGACCAACAAAAAAATTCATGCCCACTTTGTTAGAGAAATAAGGAGATAAAAGTAACAGGTCAGGTGATGATGAGTACAATGAAATGAAAGTGATGGAGGAGAGCCCACAGTGCAGTCAACAGAGGAAGAAGATACCCAGGCCCTGGGACGCTGGCCTCCTTCTGTCTACCTGTTTGTGCTCCTCCCCATTGGCCACCTTCTACAGAATCCTATTTGCCTTGGCCAGTTGCATCTCAACTCAGGGATCTTCATCTTGAAAGGGAAGTCACTAAACTCAGCTGTGTCCACACTCCCAGACCCAGGTGTCTAATAGCTTCCCAGGTTCCTGTCTTCTTCCTGTTGCCCTTTTCCTTGCTCTGGCTTCCAATATCTCCCACTCTGCTTCTACCCAGGAGCTCTCTTCCATGTTCTCTTTATATGAGCCAACTCATCTGGCTTTGTCATCTCTTTCCTGCCCCATGCCTAGAACTTGGTGACCCCCAAACTCCCAGGAAAGGGTCTCCACTTACTCTGTTCCTCCAAATCCCCGTGGTAGAATTCCAGCACAATTCTGTGTCTGGTGTTCATACAGAGATTGCTCGGCCTGTGTGTGCAGTATCTGATTGGAAAGGATTATTTCCAAATATCGTAAAGCAAAGAAATAGCCATTTCCTATGCCTACGTAGGTGGTGCTTTAAAAAGTTGTATCTGAAAAAGCATGAGCTTGCCTTGGACATAGCCTCCACGATGCTTCATGCCCCTCACAAACCAAATTCATTCACAGGGCAATACTCCCATGGAGATGGGGCTGCCTGGTTTTTTCAGCCATATGCTTAATATGCTCTGAGTTTCTTTAAGCTCTTCCCCCCAACAATATTCTGCCGCAGCCAAGGTGCTCAGGTTAATTACACCTTCCTAATTAATACCATTTCATTTCTTAATCCACTTAAAATATATGTCCTTTAGACCAGAACACTGGTCTACCCCATCTGGAGATGTCATATTACTAGATACCTAAATGGCTTTCAGATGTAATAATTACTTTAGAGCTCTGTCTCCCAGAGAGGCCTCATCCATTCTGTTACCAAAGCCACGGTCATTGTCGCTCGCCAACACCACTGCCCAGTTGACCCAGCTATGCCTGTCCCTTCTGGCTATGGGACTGCCTGTCTGAGACAAGCCACCTACCTAACTTCATATCCATAGACTTGCAAGGCATCAGCTTGGGATCGTTTTAAAGTCTCTACAAATATCCACGGTACTTCTCCAGGCGAGGAAGCCTACTTTATGACAGTTATTGTTTAAATTTAATAACAAATCATGTAAACTCTAAATGAGCACATTTTTACTTTTTGTCTTTTAATACACATTAAATTTTATGTGAAAGTTAAATTGGAGAACTGTCAATTATGCAGTTCATCCTAAATATACATGGATTCAGAAACCCACGTTCCTTTCAAGAGTAGGTTTATGATAGCCTGAATGTTTGCACTGGCTTCTGCAGACACCATCCCTCCAACCGCTGTGGCAGTACATAGTCTCATGTTTAAACAGTAGATTTGGAATAAACAAGGAGAGTGCAGTGATAGAAAAAGCAAAGAAAGAGAATAGGAGTAATTTCTGTTTTGTTATTCTATAGGATCTCTTGGAGTATTTATTTGTGTTTAATATTTAAAACAATAAAACAGTGTAAAGCATGAAATGTCTTCCTGAGTCTGAACAGTATCTTTAAGATTGAAATTCACTCATTTTAAGTAACTGTTTAAAACCAGAGCATGAATTAGAAGGAAAAGTAAGTTTAATCATAACTTATTGGACAGTTATGTACATTAAACATTCTATCAGATTATCATCAAAGGATCAAAGTTCAAACTATTGGGTAGATATAAAAGTGCAGAATAAATAGTTGTGGTTTTTTGCTTTTTGTTTTTGTCTGGTGGGAACATGGACAAACTAGAAATAATCACAGTATTTGTTCATGATTACTCTGTATTTCGCAAAGAAATCTGAAGTGGGGAACTAACATAAAATGACATTGGCCTAGTGAAGCTCAACAAAGAACAATGAAAAAAAAGAAACAAATAAGGGACAGCGAATCAATATCTATATCTATTTTGAAATACGTAGTGCCTTCGCTATTACAGAGAGCTTCATTTCATGACTGTCACTGAAAATGATTCTGTTGCATAGAGGAAAGGATGATAAAAAATCGTATGTTTCAGGTGTCACATGTGCTGGACACACCACAGAGTCACTGTTGCTCTAATTTGCATGCCTCTAATTAATGTGAAACTCAGCACATTTTCACGTTTATTGGTCAATCAGGTTTCTTCTTTTATGAAAAGCCTGCTAAATGTTGTGTCTATTTTCCTATATGGTTTTAATATTGAATTTAAACAATTTTGTGTATCTTCTCAATTTTAATCCTGTCATCCTCAAACATCTGTCACTTTCGCCAAATTCCCAGATCATGTACCAATATTTTAGGGGTTTATGTGAGGCTATTTTTTTGCTAATAATTTTTAAATCTATTGCATTGTGAAATTTGTGCTCTATGACAACAATTTCTTGATATTCTGAATTTCATATTTATTTTTTGTAAAGAAATTACTTATTTGAAAGCATATTTATTTTTAGTAAAGTCCATTCTTTTTCTCTTATAAATATTATTCTATCAGGACTTCTGCTTCCCACCAAGTTGAGGTAACAATGACTAGATTTTACCATCCTTCTAAAAAAAAAAAAAAAAGAACAAAAAACACAAAACCATCCTCCTTGAAAAAAAAAACCAACAACAACAACACAAAACAAACAAAAAAAGCAAAGCAATAATTTTCAAACCACTACACAGCAGGCAATGGAGAATAGCGATCCCTGATAGATGGGAAACAAATGAAGTGAGAAATTGGTCCACTTACTGACTTGAGAATTTCCAGGATGTGATGCAGGAAGAACCCAGGGAGTTTGACAGACTCTCTGGGTAAAAGCAATAGAGCCACAAGTCAGGGGAGAACAAGGTGGCGGGAGTTCCCAGGACAGAATACTGAAGAGTTGCACAAAGAAAGAACTCCACAGATTTCCCAGGCATCCTCTGGGACACAGAACAGGAGAGGCATGCGGAAAACACCTGAGGCTGGGGAAAGAGTCACCCAGAAAGGACTGGAAGGAACAGTGACCAAAAGTCAAAAGGACGGGGAATAGTTCCATTTTCTCCCAGCCAGACCAGAAAATTTCATAATTATGGGTCTTCAGGTACAGTAACATGAAGTATTTTTCCTCAGTGGTGGAGAATAATTACTGCTCCTTCCTAACAAAGATTGAAAGTGAAATCCAAAAGGACTAAACTGTTTCAAGGTAACTTAACTGTATTCAAGAACAAAGCTCAAGGCAAAAATCACAGGAGTGCAAAAGTAGCCAGGACTCAAGGTAAAATTTATAGTATTTGGCATCCAAGAAAAAAGAAATCACAAGGTCTGAGAAGTAAAAATAAATAAATAAATAAATAAATAAATAACCCAACTGATGGGAAGAATGAGTCAAAGCAAAGAAACTGAGAACATTTTGTAATGTTTAGAATTAGCAGGCAAGACGTTGTGGCAACCGTAATTGTATTCCACATGTTCAAAAAGTAAAGTAAAACCATGGAAGATATATAAAAGATACACACTGGAAGACTATAGATGAAAACTACAATTCGTGAAATGGAAAATACGTTGTGTGAGATTAATGGCAGATTAGAAATAGCAGAAATGATTAGTAAGTTTGCACTGCTGTCAAGTTAGATAGATCAATGGAACAGAATAGAGTTCAGATATAGATCCACACTTAAATCAACAAGTAATTTTGACAAATGTGCAAAGGCAATTCAGTGGGCAGAGAACAGTCTTTTCATGAAATGGTGTTCGAAGAATTAAATATCCATATGCAAAGCAAAAACAAACTTTGATCTGTATCTTGCACTCGGTACAAAAAATGAACTCCAAGTGGAATCTAAAACTATAAAACTTCTAGAAGAAAACAGAGAGAGAAAAATTGAGTTAGGCAAAAATGTACTGAATATGATTTCAAAAGCATCTGTAAAAGAAGTGATACCAGATGAACTGATCTTCATCAAATATTTGAAAATCTGTTCTGAAAAAAACTCCATTAAGAATAAAAAGACAAGGGGCACCTTCGGGTCGGGTCATGATCCCCTTGTCATGGGATCGAGCCCCGCATCGGGCTCCCTGCTCAGCAAGAACTGGCTTCTTCCTCTCCCTGCTGCTACCCCTGCTTGTGCTTTCTCACTCTCTGTCAAATAAATAAACAAAATCTTTAAAAAAAAAAAAAAAAAAAGAAGAAGAAGAAGAAGAATGAAAAAATAAGCCACAAAGTAGAAGGAAAATATTTGAAAAGCATGAAGAACCTGTATCCAAGTTATGTAAGAGCTTCCAAAACTCAGTAATAACAAAACAACTTGGTTTTTTTTTTTAAGATTTTATTTATTTATTTGACAGACAGAGATCACAAGTAGGCAGAGAGAGAGAAGGAAGCAGGTTCTCCACTGAGCAGAGAGCCCAATATGGGACTCGATCCCAGGACCCTAGAATCATGACCTAAGCCGAAGGCAGAGGCTTAACCCACTAAGCCACCCAGGCACCTCAAAACAACTTGATTTTTAAAAGTACAACAAAAGATTTGAACAGAGAGGCACTTTACCAAAGAAAACACATAGATGGCAAATAAGCACATGAAAAGATGTTCAACCTCATTAGTCCTTGGGAAAATGCAAATTAAAGCCACAAGAAGATACCACTACCGACTTATTAGAATAACTAAAATTAAATAATTGGTTGTTCCAAGTGTTGGCAAGGATAGGGAGGAGCTGAAACAGTCAGTCCCTGCTGTTGGGAATGTAAATGGCAAAATGACAAGCATTTTAGAAAATAGTTTCTCAGTTTCTTACAATGTTAAACACTCACCTGTGTTCCAGCCATTCCATTCAGAGGTATTTACCCGAAAGAAAGGAAAGTATATGTTTGCACAAAAATCTGTACAGTAGCTTTATTTTTAATAAGAAAACCTGAAACAACCCAAATATCCATTGACAGAATTACTAAACAAATCGTGCTGGAATACTATGCAGCAATAAAAATTAATGAACTATCAATTTTAACAACAGTGGATAAATCTCAAAAATCATTACACTGAGTAAAAGCAGTCATTAAAAAAAAAGAATGAAGACAGCGCATGTATTTTATAGAAAGTTCTGAAAAAATACAGACTGATCTGTAAGTGACAGAAAGTGGATTGATGGTTGCCAGGGGACGGAGGGGCTGAAGGGAGACATTACAATGGGACACATGGAAACTTTCGGGGGTTCATCATCTGATTATGGTGACAGTCTAATGGGTATATGGGTATATGACAGTCTAATCAGTCCAATTATACACTTTGAATATGTACCATTTACTATAGGACAACTGCATCTTAATAAAGCTGTTTACAGAATTGTTACACCAGCTTTCCTTTGATAAACATTTTACCTAATATTTCTCTTTTTCCTCCTTTGCTTTCAGTTTTTCTGTCTCATGAGTATTTGCTCTGTCTCTTATAAGTGGTTTATGCCTGGATATTTTTATCTCTGAAAAATCTATCTGTAACAGAAGGATTTAATCCATTTATGTGTGTCATTCTCACCAATTTGGTATATTTATTTTTTTTAAGGTTTATTTGTTTATTTTATAGCGGAGAGAGAGGCAGAGGAGATGGAGAGAGAAAAAGAATTTCAAGCAGACTCCGTGCTCAGCTTGGAGCCTGACAGGGATTTCCATCTCACAACCCTGAGATCATGACCTGAGCCCAAACCAAGAATCAGATGTTCAGCAGACTGGAAGTCCTCATTGTACACATATTTAAATGGGGATCAATGTTATTTTTCTTCATATGTGAACTAGGTTTGCCAACAACTCTACCCTCATAGCCCCCCAGCTGTCTGTCAAGTGGGGCTCTGAGGCTCTATCCTCAGATAGAGGCTTAGCCTGCAGGAGTGCCATACCATTCCTGTTGACGTGGCTTTGTAAGGTGCTCACAAGGTATCTTGTAAGGAAAATCGTCTTCTTGCTCTTTTTCTAAGTTGGCTTAGCTATATGTGAAACTCAGATACATTTCTAAGTTTGATCAATTCCTTAAAAAAGGCAGCTTGCATTTGTATTAAAATTAAATTTATGAATTAAGTATAATCAATATCCTTAGAATATTTTTATCACATCTCAGCCCAGAATATGTGAGATTTTTGCATCTTTTTAGATCTTCCTCTGTGTCCTTTAATATATTTTATTTTCTTCATCAAATCTTAAATGCTCATTATAAATTCCTTGATGCTTTATCATTTTTTTACTCTTGTGAGTGGCATTTTATTTTTAATATTTTCTTGACATACTTTTATAAGCTGATCTTTTATTGCTTTACATTCACTTGAATTACAGAATTTTGTCTATTAATTTGTGCATGTTCTATATAGACAATCATCTTGTTTGTGAATATTGATTGATAGTTTTACCTGTTCTACTTCTTTAAGTTTTATTTCTTCTCTTTCCCTACAACATCAGCTGGGACCACTAGTAATAACAGTCATCTGTGAATTCCAGGTCCCCCCAAAAATGTGTCTAAAATATCACCATTAAATATAATGCTTGCTTGACACTTTTGTCAAGTCAGAATGTTCAGTTATACTCAGTTTGCTAGATTTTTATTACACATTTGGGTGATTTTCTATATCTGATAAGATAATCAACATTTTGAAGAGACTATTTCATTGTCTTTGACCATCTTTCATTGTTGATAAGATATTACTATCAATATTGTTATCATTTCTTTGTAGGTAATCTGATTTTCTTTCTAGTTAGTTTTTCATTTATGATCTGAAATTCTCCTACAGTGGCTCTAGATATAAAATGTTTAATTTGTCTTCTTTGGTTTCTGAATTCTTCCTCAATCTGCAGACTTCCATATTTATTCAGGTCTGCAAATTTCCCCTAAACCATTACATCTCCACCATTCTTAACTTCTGGAATTTATTTATTTATGTATTTATTTTTAAAGGGTGGGAGTTACATAGGTTTTTGTTTGATTGATTGATTGACGTCATTTATTTATTTTTACTTGTTGAAGCCATTTTTTTTTTTTTTTAGATTTTATTTATTTATTTGACAGAGAGAGAGAGAGAGATCACAAGTAGGCAGAGAGGCAGGCAGAGAGAGGAGCGGGGAAGCAGGCTCTCTGCCAAGAAGAGCCCGATGCGGGGCTCGATCCCAGGACCCTGAGATCATGACCTGAGCTGAAGGCAGAAGCTTAACCCACTGAGCCACCCAGGTGATCTGAAGCCATTTTTTAAAGCAATCTCTGCCCCCAATGTAAGGCTCAAATTCATAAGCCCAAGATCAAGAGTCCAACAATCTACGAAGTCAATCAGGTGCCCCATGAAATTTCTATTACACAGATTTTGAATTGCCTCTATGATTTCTTTTTTTAACTCTTATTTGTATTCTTCATCTCTTTACCTCTCTTGGAATCATAGTACCAATTTCTTTAGCTATATCTTTAAGCTTTTTAACTCAATATTGTTTTAATGCAAGATTAATTTCTATGACCAACTTGTGTACTTAGCACTGGAAGTTCTTTGTGAGTCTTCATATTTGATTTCCTATACACAGAAACAAGTCTGTGGAAAGTTGACTTATCTGTGCACAGCCACGGGGGACCTGCTAAATCTGGAAAATGCTTTAGGGGAAATTGAGAATCAATTGAAGGAGCAACACAATGAAAGAGAGCTTTAAGTAAAACAAATGTCAAGTTTCCTCTGATTTGTGACAAGTAGGACACAAATGGCCCCATTAAAATGTACTTGGAGGACAATTTAGCTCTGGAAATTTGTACACCTGCTGTAAAAATATATCCAAAAATAATCCCCTAGAAAAGAATTTGTTTTTGTCTTTTTTTTTTTTTATCTCAACCTAGATTCAACAGGTCCGCAGATTTTCAAGGGCCTAAGTGACCTGTACTTTTAGTCTATGTCCATCCAACTGAAATTCCATAAATGGACCAATACACATGACCTGCAGTCTGCCCCTCTTTGTCTGCCACACAACATGAGGCAGACTGGACATCTGGTGACATGAGCTTAGGATGAGAATGAGCACCTAGAAAAAACTGTCCTCTTCTCTCACAAACAGTAGCAAATTAGGGAGGGCTGGATTCTTTATCAGATGCTTATTAGTTACCCAAAGTTATGAAAAATCAGTTTTGTGCAGATTTGGTAAATATTTATTGTGAGAAAAGAACTTTGAAATTTAAAGTTCTTAGGATATCTAGCTAAAGTCCTTTGATACCTAAAAAATAAAATCAGCACTCAAAGTGTAAAACATTACTCAAAGATTCAAACTAATTTTACCATTCACAAAATTATGCAAATATGATGTGTACTTATAAAAAATATGGAATTAGCTTGGAAATACCTTTTTGGAAAATTGATTTAAATTACCTCAAAAACTACTGTATGTGGCAGAAATATTTTTATAAAATGAGACCCTTAAAAGGGATATAAAGAATCTTTTTAAAAGACTTCAATTTGGGGCCAACTAGACAAATTGATTAGCAAGGGACTGGTTTTAGCCAAATTGCTTTCTGGCAAACTGATCATTAACCCATTTTGTTGTTAACTTGCTGGGCCAGAGAGAGAGGGGTTCCTCTACTAAGCTACAGAAGGGCAGAATTGGAAAGATGTAAAATTTTTCATTGATGGAAGTAATGATATAGAGGGGAAAATAAAGGTTAGAACAAAGTATCAAAGAATTTGGGATGAATGTCTCATGAGATAATGAGTCTAATGGGATAGGAAAGCTAAAAGGACCTAAGATATCCCAAGTGTAGAGGCAGAGTCCATAAAAAAACCTGAGGTCAGAGACAGGAGACGGAGGTGCCAAAGGAGCCGTGATTGATAGCTCATGTTGCTTAAGCATCATCAGTCTCTGGCTTTAGTCATGTTCTTGGGGTTCTGGGATCGAGTCCAACATCAGGCTCCCTACTCAGGAAGAAGTCTGCTTCTCCCTCTCCCTCTGCTCCTCCCCATACTCATGTTGTCTCTCATTCTCTCTCTCTCTCTCTCTCAAATAAATAAATAAAATCTTTCCTGCAAAAGGAGCCATGACTGAGAAAAGATACAAAGAAGAGTTACTACAGAGCAAAGAAGAGTAAGCCCAGAGAGTAAGCTACAGCTAAAACCAACTGCCCTTAGCTATTTTGGTAGGAAATGTACCTGCAGATTTAGTATGGCTTTGATCAGAAGCCAAACACGGTGATCCATAACCCAAACAGAAAAGGTTCTCTTTTCTCCCCTGAGATTAGAAGAGGCGTCATAAGTGGGAGGAGCTGTGGCTGCTGCTGCTGCCACCGCTGCTGCTGCTGCTATGATGAGTGGATTGGCTCACAGTAAGTAGACCGGATGCCTCACATGCCCGAGTTGTGGAAGAGGATCTTTGAACTAATGGGCAATAGTAGAGGACAGCACCTGGAGGAAGCTGTGATAATATTTTGATTATGAAAAATGTCCATAATGATAAAATACTTTTGATTATTTTTATTTGTTGGTGAAGCAGAATTCTATCTGGCAGGGGCAAGAGGTAGGGAGAAGTTTATATTCAAATAGCTAGTGGCCATCAGCGTAGTCTGGGCTGGAGAAACCTCCCCATTTATACTCTTGGGTGATTCAGAAAGTGAGCCTTTGGATGCTGTAAGCAACTGGTGTGTAATCAGCACCTTGCACAGGAGCTTTTCCTGTTTCCATACCCCGTGTCTCTCACCTGCCCCACTCCCTCCCAGTCTGGCTTTGGGGATCTTCATCTGAGTACCCACAGCACCCTGACTTATCTGTCTTATAGCATATGCACGTGTGTTTACCTCTTTTTCTCCTTCACTACACAATGAGCTTCTGGCGGGCAGGAACCTCTGTCTTTCATCTTTGTAACCCCAGTACTTAGCCCAATGCCCAGCATACAGAAATGATGCTGACTGAATGAAGAGATGAAAATAGTTGGATAGATCAAAGAGTGGATAGAGGAGCACCTTCCACATCCCCACACATGAACACACACATATGCAAACAGCCAGGCTCACAGGCTCCCTCATCCCAAGGTCAGACCTCTCTATGTTGTTGAATGTAATCCTAGGAGAGACTGCTTTCAGCTGTCAACAGTTCCAGCTCATCATCTCTCTAACTGTCGTGTTTAATATCAGCTGTGAGGTTTTGGAGTGTCGTCGGACATTCCATCCCCATCTCCGGTATCCATCTCCATCCTTCCGATCTCTCCTCTTTGGGTGTTGTTTGGCATTTTCTCTCTGTTAAGAAGAGGGCAGCAGTGATTTGCTTTCTTGCTGTGTTTACTTTATGTCTTTGTCCAATATCTATTTATCATTTTTATTGTATTTTTCTTTCTCTCTGCATTCATCTGGAGATGAGGCCTCATGTTCAACATCTGCTTTCAGAAATGACAACAGGATGCCTTGTGGAGCTAGGAATGAATGTCCCTTGTCCCTCCTGAACCCAGCTTTGCAGGAAGTAGAACATTGGCACACCCATCAGAGACTGCAGAAATGTAACACTGTGCAGTGAGTTTACATTCTTCAAAGCAGTTCAAGGAGCATTAGTGCAGTTGAGCCACACCAAGGTAATTTAGGGCAGGTATCATCCTCTAAAAATAGATCAGAGTTTTGAAAAGAGCAGTTAGGTCTGATTTGTATTTGAGCTCTTCCTATCTGCTAGTGTGACTATGAGTGAGTCACTTCCTACCCTGAGCCTCTTTTTTCCTACCTTTTTCACAGTGATAAATAATACCTATCACTTTCCTATCTTTTAAGTTAGAACAAGTATATATAATAGCATATGCCTAACCACTTCACACAGTTTTGATAAGGCTTATTTTTGAAGTCATGAAGCATTATCAAAGAAGATAGGGATTGCCATTACTAAAGCATTATCATTATATATAACATATTGGCAAATTCTGGGGATGCAGACAATTTTTGATGATCAGAACTCAAGTCTCCTAACTCCCATTCCAGGGTTTTTTCCGTGCTATCGTGCTACCTGTGCTGGTACAGACAGAGGGGTCCTAAGACACCTCTTTGCACCAGGGCACAGGTGGTAAAAGTGTGATCCTCCTACCCTCACTCAGCCTTCCTCTTTCTGGGTGGAGAAGCCTTGTCTCTTCCACCAACAAGAGCCATAATCTAAGTTTTTTGTTTTTTGTTTTTTTCCATCTTAGTGACTCTTGGAAGAGGGGCTTGGGCTGAGCACCCGTGACCATCCCCCCAACTAGTCACCATACAGCCAGCTCAATAATCTGCTAAAGGAGTGAGTATGGAAAATCACATTTGCTTCTTTTGGGTTTTCCATGGTATCTCAGTCATGGCTGCAAGACCTGGACGGTTTTCTGATTCGCTGAATGATTGAACTGTCTTAAAACCTCTTCCGACTACCAACAGATTTCCTTTCTGGAAAATACTTCAGCGGTTGCCATCTGGGGGCTTTCTCTTATGTGGCATTTGTAATTTTTTTTCACGGGGGTTAACCTTTTAAAGTGCATTTACATATTAAGCCACAACTGGCCTGAGATCCACAGTGAGATGCCATCTGTGGCCAGGTAAATGGATTGCAAAAGGAGAGCGACCTCAGAGAATAACATGAGGTTAAAGACACTCCTGAACAAACAAAATGAAATTATATTTTCTAAATTCAAAAGCAGCTTGATGGAAACATCTTAGCCTCAAATCCAATTGCTTTCAACAGGATAGTGATGAGACTGGCTCTGTTGATAAAAGCTGGCATATCTCCCCTCCCTAATTGCATCAGCTTGACCCTCTCTTCTGATTAAATGCTTATAATTTTTCTCCCAGCATGTAATTTTTTAATTATAATACGATTGAAGAACATCAAAATTATTTGGCTGTTTGCAGGGTGATTGTTGACAGCAGAGTCAATTCGTTTCTTCTCTGATGTGCGGAGCACCCAGTGGGTGCCTGTGAAATTGTAATTGATGACGGAGACAGAGATGTCCCTGTGGATGGGTGACAGGCTCATGGACAGTTACGTATGGGGAGGAGAAGCCTCTGGATCCACTGGGTCCTGAATTCCTGCCTTTCCATGCCTTTTGGGGTTGTACGAAAGAGAAGAAATCCCAGGTTATATAATCTTACCATTACTCACTGTAGAGGTCTTTCTGTTCAAAGGCCTCCAGTTAGTTCGCTGGTTTTCTTTGAGTTTGGGGATGGGATGCAGTAATCTTTTAAGAGAGAGATTCTGTTTAGGAAATACTTGTCATGTCTAAAGCAATCTTAAACCAAGTAAAATACATTATTTTCTGGAAAAACAATGCACACAAAACAAACGAACAAAAACTACCCAGAATTCTGCAACAATGGGGTGACAAGAATAGAAAAGAAAAGATAGATTTGGGGAAAAGAGTCTCTGCAAAAAATACAAAGGGAGGTCAGGCTTCAGTCTCCCAATTTCAGTGCGAGGTGCATAAATGGTTGGTCTCAAATGAACTGTCCTGGGATTCATCACTTACCAGCTGGGAAGCCTTGAGAAATACATTGATCCTCCCTAATCCTTGATTTTCTCATCTGTAGTGGTGACGTCAGTGCCCCTAACCACATACACAGGGATACTTCTAAGAAGCACTATTTGTAAAAGTGCACAGCACACTCCTCCACACAGTGATAGTGCTTGAAAATGGGCAACATTCATTAAAATATCGAGAAGTTTCTAAACCAGCATCAATGGTGTAAACACAGTTTAAATCCAACACTCTTTGGAATCTGTCCATTCTGGAAGCAGGTAGCTGGACAAGATGCCTTTTAGAGGGTACTACCTGAAGGAGCTATTGGTCCCTATCCCTGAAGGCATGGCCCTGTGGCTCCCTGTCCTGCTTTTCTGATCTGTGTGAGGGGAGGGTGGCAGGAGAGTGTTTGTGTTTTTTGTTTTTCCTGGAGTCAGCTGCATGACCCTCAGACCTGAAAAGGATACTGAATTGCCAATTCAATTTACCTAAAACTGGTGGAGCCTGAAAGCCTAGCCTACATTGACATACAACTAATCTAATACAAATTGATTTTGGTTTTAAATCCAGGCAAGTCAAGAAATTGCTGTGGATTTTTCCAAAACACAAAGGACCCTGCTTTGCTACACCTGCAGAGCCTCTGACTTAGCATTCTGGGTCCCAGTCTTCGAAATCCTATTCATGCACCCCGTAGCTGGAGCTACTCCCATTTCCTCAAACACCCCCAGCAGCAAATCCCAAGGACTTAAGCAGTGATAGAGCTCCTTGCATTGTAGCTCCCCCTTTCCTGCCCGAGTAGCAGTTTTAATCCATCTTTGAACCTGAAATATGATTACTGACTCCATAGCCATGCACTATTGTTCTAGAAGCTATATCCTTGGGTGTGAGCCCTTATCCAGAGTAATTTCTGACTAATTGGGGTCCTCCAGAACTCAGAATCTGCACTGTCTGGAGCCTCTATTTCTATCAACAAGGACTGACTTCCTGAATTTTGGGGCAAGGCTCAGAGTCCTATAACTCAGGACCCTTCTCCATTGCCAACTGTTTGCCTGCTTCCGTGGGTTTCCTCCACCTCCTGATGTGTGACTCTCCATTGTTCCATCACTCACTTCAGATTTTGCAGACATCTGGGCTGGTTTTCTCTTGCCCAAAACAGCCATAGTTACTTGTCTACAAAGGACTCTCCAAAAGCATTTTTATTGAGCTAACCAAAAATCAACTTTAGTCTGGATTTCCAGATATGAAGGATAAGAGGGGATTCAGATGTGACCATCTGAGGGCCCATGGAAAGAAAGATCACTGTATCACAAGTTTGTAGCAAATTAGAAATCATATGTTAACTTTTCCAAGGATGTGTCCAAATGTAGCAAAATAATAATACCTACTGAGTGAAGTTGGGGCCAAGAAATGAGATCATGACACATAATAGTCACTTAACACATGGCGACTATAGTCTTGTGGGTTTTGTGAAAGATTTTATTTATTTATTTGACAGAGACAGAATACAAGTGGGGGGAGAGGCAGAGGGAGAAGCAGACCCCCACTGAGTGGGGAGCCTGACTCAGACCTCAATCCTAGGACCCTGGGATCATGGCCTGAGCATGTCAGAAGCTTAATCGACTGAGCCACCCAGGCACCCCATCATCTTGTGTTTTTTAAAAGCCTGAATCAGCAGGATGGGAAATGGACCAACTGAACAGGAGAACCAGCCAGCTGAGGTGGAACTGGGGCCAAGGGGAAGGATGCCTCCAGCTGTGGGTTTCAGAAAGATGGATGGTCCAGTAGATGCCACTCTTTTTGTGGTACTGTGGCAACCACTAGCCAGGATCAGGTTGCATATGGAGATCGAAACAAGCAGTCAGGTAGGCAAAGAGTCAACAAGGGAACAATGGAAAGGTCTTTGAACTAAGAAAAGGATAAGAAGTTCAGGTCCTAGTTGTATAATCATTCTTAAATTCTAATGTGTGTAAGAATTACATGGAATGCAAATTGGAAATGAAGATTCCTGGGGCAGCTGAGTGAATCAGTCAGTTAAGCATCTGACTCTTCATTTCAGCTTAGGTCATCTCAGGGTCCTGAGACCCAGCCCTGTGTCTGGCTTTGCAATGGGCAAGGACCCTGCTTAAGATTCTCCCTCTGTGTCTGCCCAGCTTTCTGTCTCTCTCCTTCTTGAAGAAGCAGAAGAAGAAGGAGAAGGGGAGGGGATGGGGAGGAAGGGGACAAGAGGGAGGAGGAGGAGGAGGAAGAGGAGAAGAAGAAGAAGAAGAAGAAGAAGAAGAAGAAGAAGAAGAAGAAGAAGAAGAAGAAGAAGAAGAAGAGGAGGAGGAGGAGGAAGAGAAAGGAGAAGGGAGAAGGAGAAGAAGAAGCTGCTTCGCTGTCATCATCTACAGAGTTTTTAAATCATTCTGTCCTAGACAGGACACTTCTAATGACTTCTTTAGATGATTCTGATGTCAGTGGCTTAAAGACCACTCTCGGGCAAACCTGAATTCAGAGAGATAGACAATATCAAACAATCCCAAGGACTAGGGGAACCAAGCCACTCAGAAAGTTGATCAGAGGAAGACTTAGGTCCAGGATTTGGTTAGCATGACAGCAGTGTTAGGAGTCTGAGTCTTCGGTAACAGAGCAAATTCCCTTATTCTTTTGATTACTAAGGGAAGCAAGTCACTCTGGAGGGGGTAGGAAAGGTTTCAAGAAGAAAATGAGTCAAATGTACATGAAAAAAGTGTGTTTTTCTAAGTTCAAGAAAAGTAATGATATTTTGTCCCCAAATCTGATGCTGTTTCGGTCTTCCATTCATTCAGGTAGACATTCATTTATTCATTTATGTATAAGTACATCAAGATTCCTGTCTCTATTGCTCCAACCATGATCTCGCTCCTAAATCTAAGAATTACACCCCAAAATCCTCTTAAGAACTTGATATATACAAAGTCTAATTCACATATTTCTTTTCATCTCCAAATTAACTCTCTCTCCTAAATTCTTATTCTTCAAAGGATCAAGAGAGAAAATGAGAGTCTCTTGTTATAGCTCTGTGCCGTGGACTAGAATACCAAGAAGTTCACCTATCTGTGCTGTGAAAAATGGCAGAGGGACACTTGTCGTTTCACACACCTTGAAACAAAGCTCAAAGAGGGTGTGTGGAGAGGTAGAGGTATGAACCCTGCCATCCTCATTCCCAGATTGGGGATTGGGGTTCTTTCCATTTGGCCCCCCACTGATGAGCTGAGTGTCCCATGGAAGGAAAGTCTCCATCCTTGTCATCCACAACAATGGCTTGAGGCAAGACCTGAAATTCCACCATCAGCAATTCATTCTTTAGGAACCTTGCTTTTCAATGTAAGTAAATGCCATTGCCAGAGGAACTAATGACAGCAAAGGTTTTTCAAACTGAGTTCCCAAGACCCCTTGGAGGGTCCCTGACTGCTTTCTCAGGATCATCAGAGGGGCAAGACGCACCAAGCTCTCTAATCTATGGGTCTCACCAGCTTTGCTCAAAAGATTTTTTTTCTCCCCTGAGAAATGTAGGAATTTCCATGCAAGAGAATTTACAGAAAAGGTACTTTAATGTTCAGAATGTTAAAAAGTCATAAGCCTATTTTGATATTTGAATAAAAACTAGTTCTAAAATTTCTGAAAGTGATGGGATCAAGGTATCATTGGTCATCGTTAACATCTTGGCAGCTATTACTTCCTGCTTTCTTTCCACAGCCACCATTATCTCAGAGAAAAGGAGCCCCCGAACAAGTAATTGTCTGAGGAGGAAAGGGCTCCCCTCTGGGTGTTGCCTCTCAAAGAGTTGGGAAGTGGACAGTTCTGTCCTGTTTGGGGACTGACATTTAACAGGGAAATACTGCCTGATAGGGAGAAAGAATGAATTATTAAGAGAAAAAGACTCTCCTTTTCTGTATTTTGGCTTAGTCCTCTTATAGTATAATGCAAAGGATTTGCAGCAGAGAAGCCAGGTTCCTAGGGCAGGAAAGTGAGAGTCAGCTATTAAAGGAAAATCATTTTCTTTGAAGGATGAGATGGCCGTTATCTGGGCTGGACAATGATTCTAATGAAATCAACCAGACTGTGGCTCAACTCCACGTCCTGAGCCTGGGTAAGAAGTAGCGGACTTGTAGGTCTAAGGGTACTGGAGTCAGAATGCCTGGGTTTGTGTTCTAGCTCTACTAATTCATAACTGGCGACCTCTGTGCAATGAAGAAATCAGACCAGATTTTCTCTAACTTCCTTCAAACTCTGAGCTCTGTTATAATTCATACACGGGCACAAAAACTTCCAAGGGCTTCCCGCTCTCTCCTCTACCTCTGATCTCCTCTTCCAAATAGGTTCTAAAAATCAAGTATCTGCCCCCTCTTGCTGCGAACCAGCTTCTCCCTGGCTCGTGTGGGTGTGTATCCATGCAAGTGCACCTGCGTGCCAGGCTGAGCCCGTGTCTCTCTGCTCCCTCATGAATGATTGAACCTCTGTTCTTTTACCAGGGCCCATGGAACAACGCTGTCTGGGCCCTCAGTCACACTCACTCAGATGGAGACCAATTTGAACATCACACCTAATGAAGCCACATCCTTGAGCCGACTCTCAGGGTCCACTTGGGAGTGTAATTTAGGTGGCCCTGGCCAGGTTGTCGTCTGATATGCAAAATTATTCTTATTCTCTGCTGTTGTGTGGGGGGGTACAGCAGATGAGGACAGCAGATGAGGAACCCCAACTTTCCCCACACTCCCTCCGCCCACCCTGGTGGGAGGGGGAAAGTCAGGGGTGACTCGGGGCTGATGTCGGAGCTGAGCAGGGGCACAGGTCAAATGGGGGGGGCACTTGGGATCCATCCCAGAGCCAAGCTCCACTATAAACAAGCTGCTGCCTGGGGATTCTGCATCCTGTTCACTCAGCCTGCCTCCCATTGCTTGCTCAGCTCTCCCGTGGGTGGTCCTGCTGGAACCTGTGGTTTGGAGAGTGTCAAAGAGCTGGTATATGTAAACACAGCGTCCAGCCAGCAGTGCTCACAGGCCAGCCCCGCCAGGAGTTCCTGGCTCCCGTTCCTTTTCCCCACTTGTTCAGGCAAGTCTCTCTCTGTGAACTGGATGGGTTTCCTTTCAGGTCTCAGGTGATGAGAGCCGCAACTTCTGAAGCATTTGAGAACTGCCCTCGACTTCTCCTCTCCTTCACCCACTATCCAATCAGCCACTGGGTGCTGTTGATTCAATTTCTTAAAGTTCTCTCAAATCTGCGTACTTCGCTCCATGCCCCCTCCCTCTCTGCTCTCATCACCTCTTTCTGAAGACTTGGCCTCTCTGTTGGCTTCCCTGTGCCAGCCTTCCTCTTGAAAGTACATTCTGGGCCTCATTGCACAAGCATGAGAATTACCGAATGCAATCCCGAGACTTCCCAAATGCAATCATGAAACCCATGGGAAAACATCACTTGTCCCCCTCCCCAACACACACACAAAGGCCATTCGGCCCGTGGCCCGCAGGGCCTTAGGCAGCCTGGCTCTAAGTTCGCCCCATAAGGAAAGCAGTGGGAGCAGCTGCTGGAGGCGAAGTGACCAGTAGGTCCCACATGACAAACTGGGCATTTCACATAGGCAGCAGCATATTTTAGAAAATCAGATGCAACTAATTGGTTGCTATTCTCGAACATGTCCGGTTCCCTTAAACCTCATCACTTCCGTACGTGCTGTTCCTTCTGCAGGAAGTGCTCTTCTCCTATATCGCTTTCTCTGCCGTTCAGAATCCAGCCCAGCAGACTCCCTGGAGTCCAAGCTCCCCTGCACATGACTAACTGCTCCTTCCTCTGAGTCTCCAGCAGTCCCGGAGCATCCCAGTGCTTGCGGCGACGGTGAGTGGGCCTGTCCCCTCCCTGAGTTGGGGCTCTGTGGGAGGCAGAGCCCCACGTTGTGTCTTCCATGGGATTTGGACCTTATTTAACTCCACTTTCAAGGAACAGGAGAGAGAGGAGGACTACGTGGTTGGAAGGCAGGAATCCAAGTTCCTGCAGGGTCAGGTTAGGGCACCCCACTGGGATCTCAGGTTACCCCAGAAGGGGAGAGCTTTCATTCTCCTTCCCTTTCCCCTCATCATAGGGTGGGGCTGAGTGGGGAGCAGAAAGCTTCCCTCCTGCAGGACTGGGAGATTGCCATTTTAAGCCTTTGCAGTTTGGAGCTTTTCTTCCCTCATTCCTGGCTGATGGTGAATGACAGTTGGCTTAGTCAGACTGGATGCAAACACTATTTTATTGCAGTGTGACAGAAACCCCGCACTTCCGGGACCGGAGTAGGTAAGCTGATGCAAACAACCTTTAGTTGCTAAAAGCCTGATGAACTTGGACTTAATCATCAGGCTCTTTCAACTCACCTCCTAGCATATGTCACTGCCTACCTGCACCGACCCCCATTCCAGCATGATGGGAACACGTGATTCCTGTCCCCGCCAAAGATAAATCAGTATCTAGGCAGATCATCACATCGTGGTTAAAGGGTTCTTTTCTACCTGCCACCCACCTCTAATTTCCACTCAGGGAGGCCTAGTGGTGTGCACCGAGGACTGGCCTGACCATCACGGAGCCTCACTGTCAGTGGGAATGGTACATGTACTCCCAACTCAGAGACATACTGTGAGGATTGCAAAAGTTAATCAAGGCCTTAGTGCAGATAAATATTACCTAACGATAGTAACCAGAGACTCCTTCCATGGTACAGGGATGCTATGGACACTTTTCAAATTGTTATCATTTGAATTTCTCCTCCCAGCTCATGCAACTGGATTCCGCCAAATCGCCATCCTCTGGAGCAACCACGGTCTTCTGGTCACGTTCCTAAGTGCCTTCAGCTAGAACAAATCATTCTGTTGTCTGACCTCTTTCTTTCCCAGTTTCTCTCCTTCCTCTTTGAACTCAACTCACGTCCTGGGAGAGACACAGAGAAGCCTCACCCTTCCAGGCGTCCGTCCTGTCTGTATATCCTAAATGCACAAATGAGTCCAGGATGTTGTACACAATTGTCTTGGGGAAACAAAGGGTAGGAACAGAGTGAAATGGGGTATTTACTCCCAGATGATCACCTGATTTTTTTTTTTCTTTTGAAACACACATCTTCCCAGGAATTATTGAGTGAGCCAGATCTCCCAAAGAAGAGACAGAGGGAGAAAACCAAACGCTGTGTCTCTCCTTGCCTGTCCCTGCCTACTCAGAGAAGGGGGTGGGAACATCCAGGAGTGTCCCCATCTCCTGCCTACACAGGATTTAGACTCCGAGTCCCTCATCACTCAAGACGGAATCAGAGCTGAAGGAGTCCTGGGGTGTACTGACACCGTAAGCCACATGCCTGTGGGTCATGTTGCCCACTGCCCTGTCTATCCCCATTGGAACCCACTCTGCCATTTTTCTGAGGATGGCATCTCACCATGGCATCATCTTGTTCCCTCCATTGCCAATAAACAGAGCCATGCTCCTCTGGTGTCGCTCCCAGACACTACAGAAGCTCCTCCTCTGATCATCACCAACAGCGCTGCAGCTCTGCCCTTCTTCCTGCCCACTGAATTGTAATTTCTGGGGGAAGAGCCTGGAGCTTCCCATTTCTAGAAAGCACTGCAGGTGATTCAAAGTGGGAGAACCATTTTATTACAAAAGGGTCAGCATGCAAGTCTCTGTGCTCTTGGGTTTACTACAAAGCTCAGCACGTGGGTCCTACCCTCCTGGAGCTTTCTGATTGAATGAGGAGAGAAAGCTGTGTACATGGACACGACAGACAGGTAAAATAGGTAAGAAACGAAAGAGCTGGTTGGAGGAGGGGGAGCAGGTGGAGAGAAGCACGAGGCTGTCTTTGAAGGTGTTAGAGGAACTGGAGTTTTCTGGGAGATTTACAGCATGGATAGGACCAGAAACTTGGGGAAGTGGAGGCAGGGCAGAGGGAGGAGTTGGCAGTGGCACAAGGGTAGGGGCAGTGAGGGAAGAGAATATGCAGAGAATGGGAAGTATGGCACCTGGGCTTGGCTTATACTAGAGTCATGAAGAAATGTGCAAGATTAGGCTAAAATATAGATACACATGTCCTTGGCTTTTACCCTCCTTTGAACTCCTTTAACCATCTGTATCAGCTCAGCGAGATCACTGAGCACGGATGCTGGTGCAGTTCTTCCAATTGTCATCAACAGATTTCTGAAAGCAGGGTGCCTGGGTGGCCCACTCAGTTAAGTATCTGCCTTCATCTCAGGTCTTGATCCTGGGGTCCTAGGATCGAGCCCCACCTCAGGCTCCCTGATCAGCAGGGAGCCTGCTTCCCCCTCTCCCCCTACCCCACTCTTGCTCTTGCTCTCTCACAAATAAATAAATAAAATCTTTAAAAAATTTTCTAAAAGCAAATATTTTTCTCATTATAAAGCATTTTCATTAAAGACTATTTAGAAAGTACAAAAAGACAGTAACATTTAAAACTTATCCCTAAATCTACCAAGTGGAGGTAAGCACAGTTAGCATTTTGGTTGATCCTTATATTCTTTCTTCCCCATCTACATTTTGTATATGTTTCCTTGCAAAACTGAAATAAGATGGGGCGCCTGGGTGGCTCAGTGGGTTAAAGCCTCTGCCTTCAGTTCAGGTCATGATTCCAGTGTCCTGAGATTGAGCCTTGCATCAGGCTCTCTGCTCATTGGGGAGTCTGCTTCCCCCTCTCTCTGTGCTGGCTTCTCTGCCTACTTGTGATCTCCATCTGTCAAGTAAATAAATAAAATCTTAAAAAAAAAAACTGGAATAAGAGAACATAGAATTGTGCATTCTATTTTTGTCATTCAGTGTATGATGGGCATAAATCTGCATCAGTGGATATTCCTTGAAAACATCATCGTTAATAGCTGCGTAATATTCCAACACAAGCATTCCAACTTTATTTTACCTAGTATTTAACAAGGGTGATTTTGTGGGATGTTAATAAGGAATTTATTGATAGATTAAATCAAATTAATTTCTTTTCTTTCAAGATTCTCTAAGTCTTCAAGAAGTCACAATGTGGATTTTGACTCTTCAAGAAGGGAATGCAGCAAGCAGTAATTTCCTAATTTATTAGCAACAGACTCTTTTTTTTAAACAAGCATCTCGTGGGGCTTGTTTTCTACCAGTCTTGGAAAGACTGATTTAACCTTTCTCCCATTGTAGAATATTCAGATTGTTCCCAGTTTTTCAGTATTATAAATAATGCTTAGAAAATGATCTTTGTACAGAAAATCCAGGCCACAGTTCTCAGTATTTCTTCAGGATAGATTCCTGGAAGTTGAATTGTGGGGTCAATGTGTGTGGCTTTTAAATTTTTTTAATGTAGGACTCGTATTCCTCTCCTGCATGAGTTATCTCTCTGTTTCTGGCTTTCTGTCTCCCCTGACCCTGGTCTGTGTGTGTTTGTCTCTCTTGACAATGAGCCTCCTGAGCTCCGTGATTTTTTTTTTCTTTTCGCATCTCCCTGTTATATAGCCTGGTGTCCTTTATTTGGAAAAAAGTCCTCAGGAAGTGTTTGAGGAGAGTTATGACGACAATAGGGAAGGAGAATCATCAGGAGAGAGGGTAGGTTCGCACCAGGGAGGAATTGTGTCTTTCTGGAGAAAGTGTCAGTGTAAAATAGTCCTTAAATATAGGTTATTTTAAGTCAGCCAGCCTGAGTTCAGTCGTTCCACTCACTCTCTGTGTGACTTTGGCCAAATTACAGTGATAATAGTACCTAACTGCTAGGTTAGTGGCCAGACCTAAATGAGAAAATGTGGGTAAGGCTTAGAGCACATGCCTGATCACCCATAAGTGCTGAATAAATATGGCTATTGTTATGATGACAATTAGCTGATGTCTGAAGGCCAAAGGAAAGTGGACCATTTCTTCAAAAAGTTGCAAGTGGTTGAGAGTTGACCAGGATCAGACCCAGGAGCAGCTGATTCAAGCTAAACTTGCAGCAATGGAGGCATCCAGCAGCCGTGTCTAGGGAATGGACAGATTCTACTAGAAATGGCCACATGATCATAGGGAAAGACTGAAGCCAGCCAAGGCAACCATGGATTGCATTAAAGATTAAAAAAAAAAAAAAAAAAAAAAAAAAAAGCAAACCTGTGTTGATGTGGTAGAGACTAACATTTTCATGTTAACTTCTCTCCCATTGGAAAACTCTGATCTGGTCCCATTTCCCATTTTAGAGATAATCAGCCACCTCCCCCTGGCCATACTCTAGCAGCCACTGGCCTGGTGCTTAGCTATCAGTTCCCTGTTCACTGCCTAAATGACAGCAGGCCCTCCAAGCTGGCAGCCCCAGAAGAGACCCTACAAGGACAACTCAGATGCCTGGCTTGCTCCCTGGACCCTCGTGTTTATTTCTCTATTCCAAGGAAGGATTCATTTCTGTGTGTTTGCGGCCACTATCACCTTCCTCTGGATTTTCTGGGTGCATCCAACCAAGCACCAAAGACTGGACCATTTGGTCCCATCTCTGAAACCCAAAAGGAGCTGCAGCTCAAAAGGCTGAAGAAGTGAGCCCAGAGCAGTGAGGGCCCATGACTCCCGACTGGGTCCCAGCCCCTCTCCAGAGCCTTCCTCTCACCTCTCCACCCTTCCCCATTACTCTCAGAACTGCTGAGAGTTAACAAGTGTTAACAGCCCTTAGATCTATTTAGAGGGAAGGCCAATTTACTGTGATTAAATGCAAGGTAGCGTTCAATTAGCAGAAGATAAACACAACATATCAACCTGCTAAGATAATTTTTAAATCAAAAGTTAGAGCACACATAGGCTGCTGCAATAATAATTTACTAATTTAATGATGGAGCTTTTTAAGATCTTGCCATTCTCTAAGAGTGTGTATGAAGGACACCCCTAATGTTAATTACAGCTTGCTTCATTAACAACTTAACCAAAAGGCCACAGTTTGTGAAATTATTTGGGAGCCTATGAGGAATGAGAGTTGATGGAAGGAAATTACCATGAAGATCTTTCCCATCAGCTAATGAAGGCTATGATGTATAAATCATTAGCAGGGGCCATATGGTGACAGTCAGGACCAGAGGGGAGCACTTGGAGTGGATGGATAGGACCAGGGCAGATAGATGGCTGTGAAGGATGTGGGAAGCTCACGCCTTTTCCTATCTGAGGCCCCGTGGCAGCAAAGACCCGCTCACCACACAGCTGCAGACAGCTGTTGCTTACACCTCTGGGCTCTGCCTGACAGTTCGAGTCCCCTCCAGCAGAGTGCTAAAGCTCTGACAGACAGGCAGTGCGTGGGAACTCAGGGTGAACTCAGCCGCCTACTGCAATGGGAGAGACGACGCTTAGATTCAGCCCAGGTCCTTCTGTCCCTGCTGGCCGGTGCCTTTGCAGATATGTGCACTGGTCCACAACTGTCCAAACTGACTTGGGAACCTGATAGGCTGGCCAGTAGTCCCTAATGATTGCTACAACTGGGGATCTTTTAAAAAACACTAATTTCTGGCTTGCACCCTCAGACATTGACTCCATATAGGGGATGCTGTGCACAGAACATTTGTGCCCTCCTATTTTGAAACCCTTATCCCCAGTGTGATGGTATTGGATGTGGGACCTTTGGGAGATGATTAGGTCATAAGATGGAGCCCTCATGATAGGGTAGGATGAGTCCTTGTAAAAAGAGACAGGAGAGAAGCTGCTTGCTCTCTCTGCTTCCTGCCATGCGAAGATAATCAGGGCAAGACACCTGCAAAGCAAGAGGAGGGTCATCACCAAATACTGAATCTACTAGCACCTCGATCTGGGACTTTCCAGCTCCAAGAACTATGAGAAATAAATGTGTGTTGTTAAAACCACCAAGTCTGTGGTCCTTTTGTCATAGCAGCCCAAAAGACCCAAGGTAGGGTATGACCTTAGCATCAAGACTTTTAAACACTCTCCCTGCCTGGGTGATTCTAACGTGCAGCAAAGTCTGGGAGATCACTAGTCTGTGATCTAAACCCAAGGCCTAAGGTGCAGGAAAGGTTCTGAGCCCAGTAGCAAATCCTAGAATCTGGAAAGAGCATATTCCTGGCAGAATTGCTGGTCATTAAGGGGTGGGGTCTTCAGAAGGAATAAGGGTCTTTAGAATTGACACACCTGGGTCTGAATCCCAGCACCACTGCTTACTCTGAGTTTTCTGCTTACAAAATCAAGGCAGTAATGCTTTCCTTAGATTTATGAACAGTAGGGAAATAATAGATGTAGAAAGCATAGCCTGCAATATAATAAGTCAGAGAATGGCTTATCTAACCAATGGGAATTAACTAACAAAAAAGAAAAAGAGAATCATGGGTCAATCAGTATCTAGGGCACATTTGAAGTTGCCAAAGGAACTGTGAGCTTTGGTGCTGGCATCTGAACTAAACCCAGGCTGCTATGGGAGTGACTGCACAGTACTGAGTGTCAGCTAGAAAGCAGGCACTGTTCTAGGCACTGTGAAAACACTCTTAGGTTGTTAACTGCTAGATATTCAGCAAAGATTTTCTGGCAAAAGTGGACTAGAGAATAGTTATACGTGGGGCGTGGGGGTGGCTCAGTCTGTTGAGTGTCTTGACTCTTGATCTTAGCTCAGATCTCGATTGGGCTCCACAATGGGCATGGAACCTTTTAAAAAAAAAAAAAAAAAACGAAAAGAAAAGGAAAAAAGAGAAAAGAAAAGAAAAAAAGAAATTCCAATAATCCAAAGCACTTGCTGCCCATGGCTCTAAGCCACGGGTGTTGAGAGAACATCTGTTCTTCTCCCACCAGATAAGAAGTGATCGGGTGGAAAGAAGACTGGACTCAGGAAAGACCGAGTTACAAGCCTCAGGTATGCCAATCCCAAGCTGACCAACCAAGCTTCTTGCTCACCACTCAGAACCTCGGTTTGCTCTATGAGCTATAACGCGGCCTCACAGAGTATAAGTCATGAAATAATGTATGTAAAGGTTTAGGTCATGGTGCCAGATTCAAGCAAGAATCCAACAGGCAGGAGCACCTCCGTGGTTCAGTGAAGCCTCTGCCTTCAGCTCAGGTCAGTCCTGGGATTGAGCCCTGCATCGGGCTCCTAGCTCCATGGGGAGTCTGCTTCTCCCTCTGACCACCCCTCTCATGCTCTCTCACTCTGTCTGTCTGTCTGTCTGTCTGTCTCTCTCTCTCTCAAATAAGTAAAAAAAATCTTTAAAACAACAACAAAAACAGAATCCAACAAGCAGTTCGTAGAGTTACACACTATAAATGGCAGAGGGAGGAAACATGGGGTGGAATGTTTACAGGTGGGAGCCTGGGAGCAGGACTCTGATTCTAAGAGGAACAGGAACTTGCATGCCATGCACTGTCCGAGCCCATTTCCCAGCAAACACCAGGTCTAATGAGCTCTTGCAATTGTCCTCATCTCGCTCCCAGACATAGTCATACACCCGTGGGCACTTTGTTCCAAACAAGCCCCTCAGCTGGAGCTGAGTCCCCCAAAAGGGCTGGGCAGCAGGCTGGGCCCCCCGCAGACACAAGGGCCTGCACCTCAATCAGACTCAGTCTGAGAAAAGCCAGGCCCAAAGGCCCACTCAGCACCGATCCTTTCTGCAGAAACAACCACCCCCCAACCAGGAAAATCAATGGATTTTTCTCCCCACCGATATCTAAATAGCTATTTGAATGTGTTCTGTAACAGGAGGAGCTATTGAACAAAAGGTCAGGGCCGATTTGAAGTCTGTCTTTATATCAGCAATTGCTTTTAAGGACGCAATTCTCCAACTCTGTGAGCCCCTGAAGATAAAAAAAATTATATAAATGTACAAATGACTTTATGACTTTGATTATGCAGCTTCTGAGAAACTATCCATATGAACTGTTAAGGAAGACTAAAGATATTGTGATAAAGAAGATTCTTTGAAATCCTGCTTTAAAAAAAAAAAATCTATGTCATGAGATATGAATGTAGCCAGAGCCTTGATAAAAGTCGTGTCATCCTTTTGCCATGAAGCTGCTGAGGCATGAAAGGGACCACGGGCTGGAGATCTTTGCTGCCTTTAAAGTCTGGCTCATTAACATGCATTAGAGTCTTCCTGAAGATGGGTCTGGCCAAAGGTTATCAACGGAAACTTGATTTAATGAGCCCAGAACACAGGGAGAGGAGCCCTGTAAAGCCAGCACCGAGAGGAATTTGGGGCAAGGGCATTTCATTTTCTGAAGAGGAGAAACAAAGATAAACTCATTAAAGCAGAAAGGACTATGTTGTTGGCTTTTATCCTCAGAGTACCACTCTCTTAATACGGGGATGCCACTCACTCTCAATTTGGAGGTGAAAACCCCTCCCCACCCAGAATGGAAGCTGATGATAATAGAAGCTTGGGGGAAGAGAAGACCCACAGGGAAGTCTGTCCTGCAGACCAGCTGCAGTGCTGAGATGTGACTGCTAACGTGCACTGGCATCCGGCATGCTCTTCCAGGGCCGAGGTTGTGCTCTTTGCAATTTGGTTAGCAGTAACCATCACGCTTGTATGTCTGCAAGTACGGACTATGGGAATCCAGAGGACAGAGGGAGCTGCTCAAAGCAATGTCGCAGCGCTCCCCCACTATGAGGACAAATTGTTCTCCCGCTAGAATGCTGAGGACACCTTCCTACCTTCCTTCCTTCCTTCCTTCTTTTCTTTTCTTCTTTCCTTCCTTTCTTCCTTCATATTGTTTATTTATTTATTTATTGATATTGAGAGTGAGAGAATGTATGCAAGGGGAGGGAAGGATGGAGAGAGGAGTGAGAGAGAATCTCAAGCAGACTCCATGCTGAGCACCGAGCCCCAGTGCAGGGCTCAATCTCATGGCACTGAGATCATGACCTGAGCTGGAGTCAAGAGTTGGCGGATCAACTGATTGAGCCACCCAGGAGCCCCGAGGACACCTTTCATGCAAGGTTCACAAACTGACATTCCGATAGGACACAGGAACCTAGCGGAAGTGAGTGAAGCAGGCCAGCAGTGAGACAGAGCGCGTGATAGGGTTGAGATTGCTGCTCTCAGTGGGGTGGCTGATTTGCAGCTCTGGGGTTGGCTGCTCTACTAGAAGGTGACATGTTACCTAGTCGGATTGTTCGAGGGAATCTGGAAGCTGGAATGTTTCTATAAAGTCTCCTAATTTTAAAGTATTGGTGACTAGCTTACTGGCGTTTTTTTTTTTTTTTAATTTTTTAAGATTTTATTTTATTTATTTGAGAGCAACAGTGGAGAGGAGTACAGGGAGAGGGAGAAAAAACCTGAAGCAGATTCCACACTGAACACAGAGCTTGTTGCGGGGCTCAATCTCACAACCACATGATCATGACCTGAGCTGAAACCCACTGTGTCAGCAGATGTCCCTAGCTTATTGTTTTTTAAACTTTTGGTGAGCCAAGAAAAACACATGTATGGAATGGATATAGCCAAAAGCCTGTCAATTCAGGGTATGTTACTAGACCAGGAGGTGACACTGGATAGTGTGCCCTGATACTAGAAGTCAGAGAGGGAAGTACCTGTTCCAAGGCTGCATAAACTACGGCATTTACATTTATCTGTGGACTAAATGCCATCCGATTATAACTCTCGCGAATGGCCATGCATGTTATATATTAAACAACTCCAGGGGGCTCCATTTACAACAGAGATCATATATATGCCACCTCTTGAAGTTGCAGAGTACACCATCTACACAACCACACTCTAGCAGCCCGGGTTTTGACACACACCCAGTCCTTCATTCTTCTGGGTTCCTGAGGGGTAGACAGCAAATGCATTCAGGTCCTACTCCTTGAATCACATGAGCCAGGACACCCATTCTTGATCCTCAGATGCACTTTCATCAAAACTGATTAGAAACAGCTCATTGGCATTGTAACCAATACCCAGAAAGAGTTGAATTTTTTTCTTTCATCTTGCTGGCTGCAAAGTAGGATGATTCTGAATGTCATTAGCATAGACCAGGCAGACTGTACTTTGGTAGTGACAGCGTGAGTATACACAAGGGCAAGTGTGGAGTTTTTTGTTTTGTTTTTGTTTTTATTTTTTAATGGAAGAATACGTTACATAAATTCTAAGGGTTTTGTTTGTGGTAGATTTATAAAATTGCCATGTAAGACTGATTGTTGGGCTCTATATTCTTTACTAGATTAATATAATAATGAAACACAATTTATGCCTTCACATACACAGACTGTTTAAAGTTATATCTCAAATGACCCAGAAGTTTCAAAGGCAATGACCACACTGGCTGGCCTCTGGAGCAGTAAGTCACCTGCACAACTGACCTCATGGTAAAGGATAGAAAGGGAGTGCCAGAAACTGGCAGAAGGAAACTTTCCTAGCATCTTAAATAAAGAAATAGTTATTTTCCTTGGACGCTCAATAGGGACAGAAATATGTGGTTGCAGTACCGATCTTCAAGGAAGAGAAATATACGGATGTGTTAGTGAATGTGATGAGCTGTATTTCAGTGGCTCGGAAAGTATGTAACCAGTAATTCCCATAAATATTTAATAATAAGCCAGATATATAGAGACAAAGGGGGATACAAACACATTTGTTACCCAGTATTAAAAATGCATCATAAACATTTGTTGACTCAAACGATATTTCAGTTTACACAATCCCCCAAAGACAGAGTTTCATTCCCGATGACAAACAATGGCGATCCCTAAGGGAGGGGATGGAAAGGGAAATAGCGTGTCTCGGCTGACCCTGCCGCTGCCTGTCTAGGTGGCAGTGCTGGGGCATGACAGATCTCAGACAAATGAAGGTCTTCACTTCACTAATGAAGACCATAATCCCCAGCCATCTGCATAGGGGCTCTCCTACCACACAGCCTCTGGAACGTAGGGGCAAATGCTTCCGGAACACTCATGTCTTTGGTTAACACTGGGTCAGTCTGCAAATACAAATCGAGTGTTCAAAATAAGAATGGCTAGATCTGACGTGTCCCGTGCTTTACACATGGGGACAAATGAACTGCCACAAAGAAATATCTGATCAGAACAGTGAAGGAGCCTAATAAACATCTTCATGAAAAGTTAAAACGGCTGCCTATTTGTCTGCAGCACGAGTCAGACATCACTGTGAGGGTTCGTCTACTTCCTTTCCAAATCAAGGACAATTTGCTGGCTTCGGAATAAAGAAAGGGAAAGAGAGGGGCCCTGCTGGTCAATGATTTATTTATGGAGCCAAAAAAACTCTTCTCCTCCAAAATGATATTTTTCCTGGGTTCTAACCCTTCAATCTTCTTCCAGCCTGAGAATATATGTTTCTCCCGTCCATGTATTTTTCAGTGGTTTTCATTATTACATGACACAGAGTTCACCTCAATCTACATTGCCAAGATCTCAGCGGGGTTGCCCTGGCTCAGAGAATTTTGCCATTCCAAAGTTCAGAATCAATGCTTTGTCTCGCTAGAAGACCCGAATTGCTTCCCTTCCAGGGGAAGGACCTCCCCACCCCAGGAAGAGGCTGTAAGCAGAGTGATGGGAAGCCATGGCATGTGTAGTTGGTAACATCCACAATTTGTACACAAATAGCTTTGAGAGTCAAGCAGAGAGAAGGGTTGATGATCAAGTGACCCAAGAGATAGCCTGTTTCTGGGCAGAGAAAATCATCTTAGCCCATATCCCTGGAGGGGCCCCAGTTGCCTTGGACTTTAGACTGATTACGCACAGGCGCTTGCAGATTTGAAGAATAGGGATACGTAAGAGACTCCAAACAGTAATCCCTGGGTAAGGGTTAGCCTACATGTCAGAGAGCTCTGTGTGAACTGAGTACCAACGCCTTCATAGAAAAGCAGGCAGTGAGGTGTGCACGAGCTCCCAGGGCTACATAAACATAGCAGCATAACAAGATACATCCTAGCCCAAAGTCCAAGGTGCGAAGGGAAACATCAGTTGGATTGAAAAATGTAGCCATCCGCTTGCTTCTCTGGCAACTCGGAGAAATGCACTTCAGGGGATAGTATTTATTTACAGAATCGTTCCTTTAGGTAGGTGGGTAATGGTTCCTTATTCCCTGCGCATACATCTACTTAGAAAACTGGCCGTAGACCAGAATGCAATTCAGATATTACCTTCCTAAAGAAGCCTTTCCTTCTTCTATGTATCCTGTACCTACTCATGTGGTCGCACCTGTCACCGAGCTGCCACTCTTGACTGGATGGATATTTCTCCTTGTAGAGTGAGAGTTCTTGAGGGCAAGAACAAGGCTTATTCAGCTCTGCGTCTAGTACAGTGTCTGAGGACACATAGCATGGAATCAATAAATTGTTAATTATGTTAATTATGTTTGTTAAGTGGAATTTTATTTTGATTTCCATTTTTCTCTCCTTACCCACTATGGTAGTATGGGCATTGTTTTTTGTTTTTTTTTTTTTATCTTTGAGAGTATTTTTTTCTGGTCTTCTGTCATTCCCCTTTTGGGGCACTTTTATCTATCTCTCCTTTTATTCTTATTTGTCACTCTATCTTCCACCCAACCACCATCTTCCTGCTCTAGACTTAGCTTTGGGTCAACCAATAATTCCCGTGGGTGTGTCTTAACAATGCATCTCCATAATTTTCTTGAAGAAAAGCTATTTTACAGTTATTTGACTTTCCTTAGAATTACCAGAGAGATGAGATGGTATGAAACAGTGGAATCTTTCAATGGGGTAGAAGGGAGGAAAAAGGAAAAATGCCATTTATACTCCCAATGGGATAGGGAACTGGATAGGTAATGGAGGATCCTATAGTAATAACCATTTTTGAGCCTCACTGGAAGGTATCTCAGAATTTATAAGACACCCACTAGTTAGGGATTCCCTTATTTAGTACAACAGGTAGATACAGGTGGCCAGCTCTGTTTTAGGGAATCAGTCCTGTTTCGTTTCGTTTTGTTTTGTTTCCTCTATTCAGTAGGGCCCAACCAAAACTGACACATTTTTCTTTCTTAGAAAATGATGCTCTAAGTCTGGAAGTCAGGAAATGAATAGAATCGTCCAATGGCAGACTCCATTAGTAACATCTCAATGCTCTCTAAACATAGTCCTCCCAGAGATGCCACATTCAGCAATTCTGAGATGTGCCCATAGAGCCTGTGATATTAATCAAATTCATGAAGGGAGGCTGAGGCCAGAATGCTTAAGGCCAATACATCCTAACATGCTCTTCCTCCATTACAGGGAGAAAGCACGCGTTAGTGTAACGTGACATCATCAATCTAAGTAGGCAAGTGGAATAGATTTCCCGATTACCAGGTTAAGCGATGCATCAAACAGGAGCAAGCCTGGTCATTACTAATCATTTAAATTTAGGAAGACTGAGCTCAGTGACATTATCAGGCCCACATTAAAGAGTGACTTCTCCCTGCTATCAGGAATGTATTGGTGTCCCCTCTAGGATTTATTACTCTGGGAAGCTGCGAGATGGGCTGAGGCAGCAACTATCTATGGCACCAGCACCCCATCCATCATCCCTATGACCCCAATTCTCATCAGCCTTGAGGGGCCGGGGCCTCTGATCTCTCCCCTTGTTGGGGCCCTTTGGTGGTCAAGACTACAGGCACATTGAAGAGCAAGCATCTAAAAATTAGTTCAATTAGAATACTTTGTTACATTATCATTAAATCTCCAACCCACCTATTTCTCTCTGATATTCTTTTTGGGAAAACACAATGTTTTGTCATATTCCAGACTACAACAACCCTCTGAATCCAAAGATGGCTTTTCCCAAGATATACATGCTTCGAACCCATCCCCAGAAATTTTATTTCACTGTGCTACAGTGGGCATCAGGTATGTAAATTTAGAATAAAATTCTCAAGTGATTCTGAATCACACACAACTATTAATAATCACTGATTTGCAGGATCCCCTTTGGGAAAAACTAGGGAGTGGAGCTGATAGTTGGGGACTGCTGACCAATAAGATGACTATACAAAGAGTCACAAACTGGACTTGAGAACCAGAGTAAAGACATCCATCAAGAACAAGGTCTTGGGGGGCGCTTGGGTGGCTCAAATGGTTGGGCATCTACCTTCGGCTCAGGTCATGATCCCATGGTCCTGGGATCGAGCTCCACATCTGACTCCCTGCTCGGGCGGGAAGTCTGCTTCTTCCTCTCTCTCCCCATTGTCTCCCCTGCTAGTGCTCTCTCGATCTCTCTGTCAGATAAATGAATAAAATATTAAAAAAAAAAAAAAAGAACAAGGTCTTGGGCATTGTCCTCTATACCAGTACTTTTCACACTTTACTGCACATGTGAATCACTTGGGAGACTTGTTGACATGTGAATTCTGATCCACTAGGTCTAGATTGGAGCCCGAGAGTCTCTACTTCTTGCAAACTCCCAAGAAATGCCAGTGCTGCTGGCCCACGAAACACAGTTTGAATAGCAAAGATCTATAAGAATGGCTCTCAACCTTGACCTCACATTAGAATCACCTGGGCAGCTTTTAAAAATCCCAATGCCAACCTGACCTCAGACCAATCAAATTAGTATCTCTAGGGGTGCACCCCAGGCATCAGTATTTTTTTAAATCTCCCTGGGTGATTTCTTTGTTCAGCTCAGGTTGAGGATTATTGATCTATACTGATGGACAGCTCTGCTCCTGTAGGTGAATTCAATAATTACTCAGTCTTCTATGTTGGCTATTTTGGTGGACTTTTAGTATAAAAATCCACCTTCATCCCAAACACGTGCCAAGTGCTTACAAAGAAGCTGACCCCAATGTCTAGCTCCAGGTGTAAGTCTGAGCTGTTCAGACGTTATTTGACTTCCCCCACTGGTTGCCAACGGCTGTTGAGGAAGATGTATATCGCCTAATATGAGTCAATGGAATGCCAAGAGAGGTTCTTGAAATTTATCTTACATGTAGATATATACATGAACTAATAAATTTCTTATTGTTTAAGGCAATTTTACTTAGCTGAAGATACCTTCTCATATTGGCACATGGCTTACGTAGAACAAAAGACTGGATAATGCAGTAAAACTCTCCTAATATGTCCTGAAATGGGAACAGGGCTGCCGAATTTGACTAAAACTTATCCCAACTTCCTTAACCTTCCCTCACCTCCATTTCTTCTGCCATCCTCCTCTCTCTCTGTAGAAAAGGTAGGATGGAAGGCAAAGGGAATGGCTTTAGGATTACGTCCTGTGTCCACCCTCTCATAAGAAGAATGACCTTGGAAAAGTCCCTGGCTTAATTTGAGCCATGGTTTGCTGATGTTTAGCAGAATAGAAATAATATCTGTGTTACAAAGCTTTTGTGAGCATCAAATGAGATAATGGATGTGCAAGCACTTGTAAGTGGTAAGTTGCTATAAAAATGTCATCTGTGATTTCTTTGTGATTGCTGCTTGCCGTTAGGAAAAATCAGCAGTGATCCTGAAGGTGGAAGTGTATTTCTAGTGCTAGTCATTGTGCATCCAGGCACTGTCTCCTAGAGAATCTAGGCAAAGCTGGACATACTGCTGATTCTGGCAACGTTCCCATCTGAGAAGGTGTCCCTGAGTTATCTAGAGCATTCAGGGTGGAGGAAGAGACATAAATCCTACTGTTCCATGCAAGAAGTAGGGGGAGTGGGGTGGAGGAGAGAAAGGGAGGTTGCAACCTAAATGATTTTTAATTATTTTCTAATTCACTACATCATTAGGAAGACAGGGAAAACTCTGAAGACTTAAGACACAGTGATCTAATGTTATTGATTTTCACATATATTTTATGAGTGATGAAATATGATGAAGCTGGAGAGGAAAGTTTTTCAAATATGATAAGACTAGAGAATCTTCAAGTCTATTTATAAAAAGAAGTCAGGCTGAGGGCTCAGGGTGAGTTTGTAAAAGTCGTGTTTCAAGATGCACCCCCTGTGGGTTAGGCCTGACTCCCCAGACCCACCGGGCAAGTTTTGACTGCCTCCTTGTCCATTGTAAATTTAAGAATTATTAAGCCTGTGTCTACTAAAATGTAAATTTCTCCCTATCATTTGCCATCACATCCTCAGCTTTTAGCATAGGGCATGGTGCTTAGTAGGCCTTCATGTATTTCAAATGAATGAAACCCAAGTATCTAGCACCACACTGGATCCTTCAGAGATCAAGGAATATGACTCTCTTGCTATTTCCATTGGGCTTATAATTGTTTGGAGGCCTATTTGCAAAAATAATTTAACAAGAAACAGACAAGTTCTATTTGCCATATTCTGACAACAACTCCAAGAGGTTCATCTCCTGTACTTATTTTACTGATAGAGAATCTAAGGAACACTAGGCTTCAGTTACTAATCCAGAGTCACACAGTCAGTAAGTAGCAGAACCAGGGTTAGAACACAGATCTATCTGACTGCAGAGACCACGCTCTGAACAGAAAGCTACACCACATCTTTCTACTGCTGTGTTATTAAACTAGAGATTTTCTAGGATGAGAATAAGACTCTGCTGCTTTAAGACTTACTTGGAAACAGAGGACAGGCCAGGGAGGGGATGGAAGCCTTTTCTTTTCTTCTTTGGGGGCAAGAAACTATCTGCCATGATCTGGAAGCGTGTGAACCACATGACAACTATTGAACTAAGCTTCAAAAGATTACTGGAGTTTACAAGAGTAGGACATGAAGGCTGGAGCCCGGGCATCACTGATATGGTGATGCAAGACAAGAAGGATAGCTCCTGAAGAGGACGACGTAAGGAGACCAAGCGATCAATGGGCTACATCGAAAGAAAGAAAACTAATTCTGAGTTTACTACATCTACATGGGGTTGGGAGGTGAGGGATCAGAACCCTTCTTATAAAATTGAGAATTCACAAAAAAACCTCTGCTGTGATTAGAGAGCTAGAATGTATTTCAGGCCATAAAGGTAAGAAGAGGTCAATAAATGTTTTTTTTTGTTTTTTTTTTTTTTAATATGAATGACCAGTTGAAAAAGCTATCTTATGAAAATGAATCTATTCGTGAAGTACAGGAAAAACGAAGGTGGGAAGAGGTTGAAGTCAATGTCTCAGGAATTCAGCAAACTTTTGCTATGGTCACAATCCATGATGAGTTATTATAACACAAGAAATCTTGAAAATGATGATTGATAAAAACATTTGGAGAGGATATAGAGTAGCATAAAATGTTTCCGTGGAGGCTAGATTACTTAGGAAAGATGGATACCATCAATAAAATAATAGAAAAACACAAATATCCAGTTGGGAGGGAAGTTAATAGCAATAATGGCCACCATTCATTGAAACATCACTGCGCCAATCACTGTATCAAACACTCAGACTGCACGTGAGTTAGTCTTCATAAATATCCTGTGCTTGGGCGCCTGGGTGGCTCAGTGGGTTAAAGCCGCTGCCTTTGGCTCAGGTCATGGTCTCAGGGTCCTGGGATCGAGTCCCACATCGGGCTCTCTGCTCAGCAGGGAGACTGCCTGCTTCCCCTCTCTCTCTGCCTGCCTCTCTGCCTACCTGTGATCTCTGTCTGTCAAATAAATAAATAAAATCTTAAAAAAAAAATCCTGTGCTTTAGGCAATTATCATTCTCTTCTACTATCAAGAAAACCAAGGTTCAGATTAAGTCACTGGCCCAAAGTCACATAGGCAGGAAGTGACAGTGCCAAAATAATGAGTTCAGTTTTAAACACATTGGGTTGGTGACAGAGCATCACAAAAGAAACACTGAAATACAGTTCGGAAAGTGGGGTCGGAAGTAATCATTGCAGCGATTTCTGTCACCCAAAAGTACCACCAAGAACTGTTCCTTAATAACACCAAAGTGAGGGTGTGAGGCTGGAAACACAAACTAGGGACCATTCCTCATGGCCTGACCAAGAAGAGATGATTTCTTTATGAAATACCCAGGAAAGATCAGGGAGGAGATGGTATGATAGGATTTTATGAATTCCCATAAATCAAAGACTAGGTGGCCATTAGGATGGCCATTATCCAAAACCCAGAAAGTCAGAAATATGTGGAGAAACTGCAGTCCTTGTGTACAACTGGTGGGAATGCAAACTGGGGCAGCCACTGTGCAAAGCAGAATAGCAGTGCCTCAAGAAATTAAGTATAGAGTTACCATATGACCCAGGAAGTCCACTTCTGGGTATGGACCCCAAAGAATTAAAATTGGGGCTTTGAACATATTTGTGTCCATTTAGATGAGATATGTAGAATAGTCAAATTCACAGAGATGAAAAATGGGCCTCCAGGGACTGGGGAAAGGGAGTTGAAATTATTATTTAATACATACAGAGTTTGAGTTTGGGAAAATGAAAAAGTTCTGGAGATGGATGGCGGTAATGGTTGCACAACAACATCTACTTAGTGCTACTGAACTATACATTTAAAATGGTTAAAATAGGAACAGCAAATAACTACTATATTTTAACATAATGGAAAAAAAATTAATGGCTAATATGATAAATTTTATATTATGCACAGTTCATAAAAAAATTTTTTTAAGTGGTTGGTCAAATCTAAAGATGGGTGTTGAATATAGGTTCTTCTACTCTGCACTGTGTGTGTCATGAGGAGGTAGGAGAGATCCAAGTCACCCAACTTAAAGGACAGTCCAACTAAGCATCTTAAAGAGGCCAGCATTAGGAAAACAACTTATAGGTATAGGGTTGCTGCTTTTTATGCTATATCCCACCTTATTAAAACAGAGAGACTCGGACTAACAAAATGATTTCAAGAATTTGATACCAAACTCATTAGTTTATTCCCCTAAGAAATGCTGCAGTATAGCACAGTATAGTGTGTATACTGTATATAGTATACACACTATATTATAGTGTGTATAGCACTATAGCCATCTCTGGTCCCAGCGTGACAACAGAGGACAAGGCATCTATAATTGCAATTAAGGAATCAAATAGCAAAACTAAAAATAAGGACAAATTCTCTCCTGGTGAGAATTCTTCATCCCGGCATTGAGTGTCTCGGGGAGTAAGAAATCTTGTTTTCTGGAAATATTTTGGCACAGGACAGGGTAAAATCCTCTAGATAAAGACAAAAGCAAGGAATGGCCACCATCACCATCCAGCTTCCTTCCTGCCTTATGGTCCTGTACCCATTAAGCTATGTGGTGTTTCCTGTTAAGTATCTCCTGCAGACTTAGAGATTCCTCAAGTCTTCTTAGCTTGAGCAGAAGGACAAGCTATGCAAACACTTAAATGGGGGCTGAGGGAGAAGGGTTGGCATTTAGTGGAGACAATTCTCACACACATTTCTCATCTCAGAGATGTTACAACTCCTGACGGCTTCAATCTTTCATTTTAGAAATTTCTATTGATTGGGTGAGAATCACACACATTTTGTCCACAGCACAGAGATATCAAAGCAAACTTTTCCCCTAGTGCCTTTTCCCCAGGGAATGGAGATGATTGATTTTTATTGGTTCAGCTTCTAGGATACTCACATCTCAATCCAGCCAATTTTCTTTGGAGAGAGCCCACTCCAGTCCACTTAATTGTATTTTCTAACCAAAGAGTTGAGAGAGATTTGTCATCTTTACAGTCCAGAGGAGATGAATCTCCAGACTCCTCTTCCAATTGTGTGAGCTTGTTTCTAAAGTTGGTAACCGAAGAAGGGAGCCAGGCTTAGGGGGAAAATCACATAAAAATAAAAAGCTAAAAATACAGGGACTGAGAGGTTGGAGGAAAACAACAACAACAACTAATCAGGGCAGGAAGGAATTGAAAGTTCTGAGGAGAAACTATTTGCTCCCCACTTTCCTAACTTTTGGGGGACACCAATTACTGTAAGTAGTCTTCTATTTGGATCTGAATAGAGAAGAACCACCTACTGGCTAATAAAATCACCCCCTTCATTCTCTTTCATTCTCTGTTCATTATCCTTCCTGTCTGCCTTTTCTCAGGGCTCACTCTGTATTTCCATGAGGCTCTCACAACCTCACCTCTGCTTTTCTCTGTTTTTTAAAATTTTTTTAATTTAAATTCAATTTAGTTAATGTGTAGTGTATTTTTAGTTTCCGGGTTAGAATTTAGTGATTCATTGGTTGTTGTAATACCCGTTGTTCATGACCTCCTGTGCCCTCCTCAATGCCCTCCTGTGCCTCCTCCGGTTACTTCATCCCCCCAGCCCCTTCCCCTCCAGCAACTCTCCGCGTGTTTCCTAGAATTCAGGGTCTCTTAGGGTTTTCCTCTCTTAACCTTCAGTTAAGCCCTCACAGTTTCCCGAACACCTCCATTGCTTGCTCTGGAGTGTGGAAATGAAGATCCAGAGTAAACTAGAATGCCAGCGTATCTGGAGACGTCAGAAAAATCCGTGTCCATGGCAAAGGGAAAGGCCTCCTCCTTTCTCCCAGCAGAAGAAAACGTGCCTAAATCGGGTTTTTTCTGACACTGCCGCTTTCCACCCTTCAGTTATGCCTTTTTCCTTATTAAAGTGTAATGCCGTATGTTAATTATACTTAAATGAACACACACACACACACACACACACACACACACGCATATACACATATAGAAAACCAGACCTGGGGGGGGGGAAAAAAAAAAAGAAAACCAGACCTGATTATTTCTTCACACTGAACTCCTCCAAATCTTTATTCTATATTGTTACACATTTCTATTTTGTGCATTGACTTTTTTTTCATCTTCCTTATTATACTTTAATATTCCCAATTAGACGACAATATTCCTGTGGGCCCTCTGATACTGTTTCTTTTGCTTCTTCCACAATACCTACCAAACACAATGTTGGGCAAATCTTTGGAAATGTTGCAAGATGGTATTGCAAAGTGGTAACATTACTTATGTTCTTTTTTCTTTTATTCTTTTTTATTTTTTTAAGACAAGCACACTGGTTGGGGCTCCTGGGTGGCTCAGTGGGTTAAGCATCTGACTCTCAATTTCAGCTCAGGTCATGATCTCAGGGTCCTGGGATCAAGCCCCAAGTCAGGCTCTGCACTCAGTGGGGAATCTGCTGGAGATTCTTTCTCCCTCTCCCCCTACCTCCTGCCCTGGTCCCCCTGCTCACACATGGTCTTTCGCTCGATAAATAGATTTTTAAAATCTGGAAAGGAAGAAAGAGAGAGAGGAAGGAAGGAAGGAAGGAGGGGAGAGAGGAAGGGAGGGAGGAAGAGAGTGACAAAGGAAGGAAAGCAGGCAGGCAGGCAGGCAGGCAGGCAAGCGCCCTGGAAATCAAACAACTGAAGTAGTACTAGGATGGCAGAAAAATCGCAGAGTTCCTCAATTTTGCCCCCAGTGCTGCCATTTCCTTTTTTTGTAACCTTCACTGACAATTTGTAAACCCCTGGAGACAAGTTGTCTTAGTTTACAGTCAATCATCATTTTTGACACATTGTTATTAGTTTATTTTTTACCTCGATTTTTATATTACGCAACTTGATCTAACACAGAATGCTGTTTGATGGCTTCAAAAATTACTACTGGTGATTTCCTCCAAGCGTAAGAATTAACCTCTGTCAAAGAAAAAACAATGTAACTGCAGGTCTGAAGGCCGTTCCCAAGCAGGGACACGAAAGACTGTAGCAAGGTAACATTTTTAGTCTAGGGCTGCTGAACATAGCCTCTTTGAAGAAGATACTGGGAGACAATTCTCCAAGGGTATTTTTACCTTCTTGCATGGTCCAGGCTTTCTAAGCGAAAAGCACTGCAAACTGGGTTAAAAGGATCATTGAACGGTAAACATTCGGACAGAGACAGTGTATTGTTCCAGGGATTTAGAGACCCAGATGAGCTATTTGGCTATTCTCTTAAACTGGTTAAGTGTTGAGGAGACTTTCCTCTCTCCCCTTCAGGCAAGATCCATTTCTCTCTGTCTCTCTCTGTCTGTCTCTTTCTCAAGGTTAGGGTGAGTATAGGTGTGCCAGATATCCTATATAAGCTCCAAATCTCATAATTTTAGGGTTCATCTTCTGTAGTACTAAGGGTTCTGCACCCAATTTCCCCATGAAGTGAGCTTCCATACTCTCTCCAAGTGCACAAGTTTCCCCAAATTCGTATATGTTCCCCAAGCTAGAAGTTGACTGAATGAACTCCATTGGGGTTGGGGAGTGGTTATGATGGTTTCATTGTGTAGGCTTGATTTATTAAATCTTTAGCCATTGGTGATTCATTTCAACCTCCAGCCCTCCTCCTCTCCCCGCCCCAGGGGTTTGGGGTGGGGGATGAAAATTCCAACCTTCAAATCACAGGGTTGTTTCTCCTGGCAACCAGTCCCCTTCTTTAGGAATTTTCCAAAATATACCTCATTAACGTAACAAGAGACAACATTAAAGTTCTCATCACTTAAGAGATTCCAAGGTTTTTAGGAGCTCTGTGCCAAAAAATAGGATGAAGATCAATTATCATTTCTTATTATAAATCACTATATCACAGGTACAAACTCTCCTTCATGCACAGGTGACATCAGGCTCTTGTCACATCATCCCAGGGATAATTGGGACAGAGGAAAGCAGTGTTAAGATACTCAACAACTTATATATTCTCTAATAAAGATGTATAGTGTTTCTTCTGGGGTGTATGTGTATATACACTGTTAGGGTATATGTGTGTTTATACACACACACACACTCACATGACACACAAATTATAAATATACTCATATACACACCTACATGGCAGGTTCAATTGTTAACTTGCAAGCAGGGTAATGTCTCAGGTTAACTCTCCCGGTTTGGGACTTAATAGAAGACAATGATCATTATAACATCATTGAGTATTAATCAAATAAAATACATAAACAAGAGCTTAATGGTGTGTAATTAGTTGGGAGCCTTGTGGAAGGATTTCAAAACCTCTGCCCTTAGCCCTATATTCTTTCCTTACAAGTATTTGCCTACTACGTGCAAGGTGGGATCATTGCCTTGGGGCTACAACTGTAAATGCCACTCATTCTCAGTCCTCAGGAGTCTGTCATCTACATGGGAAGATAAGGCTCTCCCATCAAGGGGGATGGAATGGGTGGGGGGAAAAAAACAACAACAAAGCAAAACAAAAAACAAGACCCATCTAAATGCTGACTACAAGCGACTCTTTTCAGACCTAAAGACACCTGCAGATTGAAAGGGGGAATGGAGATGGAGAAACATTCATCATGCAAATGGCTGTCAAAAGAAAGCCAGGTTGGCAATACTTATATTGGTCCAATATCTTGAAAACAAAAGAGAAATCATTTCTGTGAAAGAAATATTTTTAGTACCAGGAGGCCACGCATGTTGTTGGTAGGAAGGGGCTGACTCAGGAGTTCCCACAAAGGGAAAAATTTCAGTATCTGTATCTATCATTTAGGCAAAGCCGTAGAAGCCATGCTTCCCGAATTTGTATTATTCAATACAAAGCAGGGTGTGATGGCCAGTAAACAGGTGAGCAAATCAAAATTCTGAAATATGTCTAGAAACCTAAATGACAAAGAAAAGCTAACAAAATGAATCTGTATAGTTATAACAGTAATCAGCAGGCTTAACAGCAATACTGACGGAGAAATGAGAGTTGTAGCCGACTTCCTAAGCTCCATAGCACAAGGTGTAAACCAAATCTCTCTTTATGTCACTGTAAATGTTTTCATGTACCTGGTCACCTTTGAGGCTCACGCACACCCTAAGAGGGCTACATTGGGCAAGTTTCACCATTCCCATGAATAGAAGGGGGAGGGGGATGTGATCTCAGAGCCTGAGTGACTTGACTGCGGTGGTGTAGCAATCAAAAAAGTGAGCTCCACCTTTGTTCTTGTTGATTGAAGAATGCCCTCACCATCGAGGAGGCTCAACAGCAATCAGAGTTCTGTGGTCAGTTTCCTGGGCAACATTTTCTGAAGGACGCCAGCAACAAGGTGCCCGCCACCCAGTAAAGACAGTCATGATGATGCAAGGTCTGGGCATCAAGGCATATAAGGAATGCTGGGAGGGCTTTGGCCTGGAACAGAGAAGACCTAAGAAGAACTCCTACCTGCATGTGTCCGAGAAGCTGTCCTGTGAAAAGGAATCAGACTTCCTGCGAACTGACTGTTCTGTGAGGTGTCACAGCCCAGAGCCAACATCACTGGGTCAAAGTTACAGTGAGGAAGAGTTCAGATTACTGCTAAGGAGTACGTTCTATCATTTAAAGGGGGAAAAGACAGGCTTGCAGGAGAGTGAACCCACCACCATAGGGCCAATTACAGCATAGACTGCGACCAGCCACAAATCATAGCTGCTGTAGAAGGAATTCCTGCCTAAAACATTGAAGTCCATGGCTTCTCAGATCACCTCCAACCCTAAGATTCTATTACTTAAATAAAAATCCACAATCTCAGGAAATTCATGTCCCAACGATAGATCTCCCAAATATGCTTCGACATTAAGGACCATGCTGACACCATGAGTTAGCACCGTATTCATCTGGGTTATAAAAACACCATAAATAGTCATAAGGCTACTCACATTTCATGACTTTTGCATTTTGCTAGACTTCATACCCCTCCATGAATGAGAAAAAGGATTGTTGAATTATTATCACAGAGAAGAGATGAGTTTAAGGTGATACGGCAAGTTAGTAGTGAAATCAGGGCCAGAAATCCAGTCTCCCCGCTGATGGCACAGAGATCTCAGAAACCGTGTGAGTAACAAAATGATTAATATGTATACGGACAGCTCTTACTATGGGACATGCCCTGCTTTAAGCACTTTACATCAGCTATCTCATAGATAATTATTTACTTCTTTGTCTAATTATGTGTCTGTTTTATACATCTATTCATTTATGATTTATATCTATTATCACAAAAACTCTGTTGGGTGAGAACTATTACATCCCCATTTTATAGATTAGAGAACGAAGAGGCAGAGAGGTTTAGGGACTGTGTTAGGTAACAGATGTTCTATGGCAGGGCTAGATTTCCAGCTGTGGCAATCTGACTCCAAAACCCGAACGATTCTCAGCCCTGATGCTGCGTCTTCCCTCTAGATCCATTTTACTTGTGAGAGAGAAAGGCACCTCCCCGTGTTCGTACATCACAGCGTCTGTGGCCCACGTTGCCAAAGGCACGGAATAATCAAGTTTGGAAGGACTCTCTACCTTAGGAGATGATCTCCCTGCCTCGCTCAGCGCGCCCCAGAAAGGAAGCGCGGCTGGAGAAGCTTCTTCTCCCTGTTTCGACCGAGCAAATTAATCGAGCAAGCTGCAGACCTGAGACCCCGATATCTTGATAACCAGGCTGGACCCAAGTGTGGCTGAGATTCCTCCGGACGCGATGGGGGAGGGCGCGCGGTGTAAAAGCAGACGGCAGAATCCACATTTGACCCTTCGTGGAGTGTGAGAAAGACAAAGCCGAAATAATGGGTACCACGGCTAACGGTTTATTCCTTTCCAGCACAAGCAAATAAACTGCCATGGGTGCCTCAAAACTTCATACAGGGTAATATTCCTTTAATGGAATGCTTTTAGAGAAGAGTCATAAAAATAAATTGAAAAGTGCTTTCTGCTGGCTACAGCTGGCATAAAGCAGCATCTGAGCAAACAGGATAACACAAGGCTTAACTTAGCATCGCCATTTTTATTACTCACCCGCGACAGGTCTTATAATAGTATAAATTCACTTAAAAAACGGACTCTTCCCCCGCATCAGTGTCCCTCCTTCCTCCACCGCCGCACACCCAATAGCCTTCTGTGTTCATTCCGAACAGCGTAATTACAGGTCTTTTTATGATTTAGGTTTGAGACCAATTAGCTGATCCTGCAAGCCTTTCAAATACCAGCTTCCCTCTCCTGGCACTCGCTGTTCTGCTGGGATTTATCTGTGTGCTTGTAAAAGGCAAATGTTTTGGTGAGGAGTGGAGAAATCGGGTCTGCTCGCGGACGGGGCTCCCCTCCCTTCTCCCTTTCTCAGCTGCCCGTGCATCTTCGGTGCACCTGGTCTCTAAAATTGTCACAGTGCGACATGCACACTGAATATTCATGCTGGCTGCCCACGCTGCTTCTGACCCAGCTACCTGGTATCAGAAGCCGTGGCTTCTCCACGAGAGGCCATTCCTCCCATTGGAGCTGCAGACCCAGGGGGATAGGGGGTCGCCACCACGTTGGAACCTGGTAGCCCCTGGCCAGAGGGGTGAGTGTTCAGGAGCTCAAAAAGGCACAGACAGGCCCTCCTTCTCCACCATATCTGCCCCTAACATCCCCCATCCTGCGTCCATCACATGGTAAGGCTGCTGCATAAGCCTTGACATTGGATATTTAGCCAAGAACTCCAGAATCGACCCACAAGCTTGAATCTTAGAAAGACTTCTGCACCAGTAGAGGATTCAGGGGTAAATAAAATAAGACTCCTGCCTTCTCTGGGCTGTCAGTTGAATGTAAGAAGACACAAGTGATTCACAGAAAAAGATAACACAGAATAAGTGTCAGCATGTAGTAAGAGCTGTAGCAGAGCAGGCGGGGAGTTCAGAGGATGATTTTGCCGTGGGGACGTAAGAAATCACGATCTTCAGATTTCTACTCTGTAGCCAGCGCTTTACAAATAATTGTGTTTAATCCTTATACAACCCTTCAAGATACATATAAGAGACATAAAATGAATACACAGGCAGCCCTTCAAGAGACAGATAAGACGCATATAATATAATTATATATACATTTCAGACAAGGGCATTTTCCAGATGGAGAAATCACGGCTCACAAAATTAGGTAACTTGTCCACGTCACAAGATCCCCAAGCTAGTAAGTGATGAAAATTAGAAATCTGATTTCTGGCCTGACACCGAATCTTTACCACCATAACATTGCAGGGCAGCAGAAATCAAGTTCAAGAGCATTTGGCTGTTGATCGAGAGGGCAGTTATAGAGGGAATAGCACAGATATTTGAAAAAGGAAAGGCAGACCAGTTTGGATAGAACATAGGGACTAAGGAAGACCATAAAACACGAAAATGACTGGCCAGAAATGGATAAAAGAGTGAATCCCAGATGTATGAGTAAACAAACCATTCAGAAACATATCGGGATATCATGCAGCCATTAAAATAACTGTGAAGACCAGGTAGAATTGTGAAAAATGCGAATGCTGTAGTGTCGAGAACAAACTAAATAAAGAAGTAAGATAAAACAGAATACAAACTACTCTCTGATTGCAACTCTGTGAAAATAAATATTGATCGTGTCTTCCCATCAAATTTTTTGTTAAAATTGTTTAAAAGGAAAAAAAAAAATAAGTCCATCCCCTGGGCATAAACATGACTATATTTATACTGTTCCAGACAGATGGTTTTCTCTCCTCTTCCAACAGATTTCCATGGAGGGAAAGCTAATGCCCTCCCTCTGGGGTTTGAGAGCCTGACGACCCCATTTCCTCAAGTCTAGCCTCCGTTTTCCCACTGAGGCAATTTCGCCCCACAGTTGGCTTCTGCCTCTTGCGAGCAAACTGCTGGTTTAGCATTTCTAACGTGCTTTGGGTTCCAGAGATGGAGAAAGCAAGTTGTCATTCCCGCATCCTCTTCTGGCGTTCTGCTATACCTGCTCTTGATGCTTCTGATATAACTGAGGGGGTGGCGGGAGGGGAAGTTCTAACTGAGGGAAAAACTAAACCTCGTAATTCACCAAACCTGTTATTTTCCTATCTCGTGCTCCCCCTTCACGCTGCTTTTGCAATGATTCCACTTAATCTCCCAATATCATTCATATCCAGTAATTTTTTAAAAGCTTCTGTACTCCAGAAGCTTTCTCTCTTGTCTGCTGTTTGCCAGTGGGAAAGTCACGCATCTGGCCTCTCAGATGTCCTTACGGCTCCCACCCCATCTCCTCCCATCCGGGCTCATCCCAGAGTAACAAGACCCTTGAGGAGTTTAAATGAACCCCATCCCGTTTCCTTTAATGCGTAGATATGAATAGGCCCCTTTAAGGGAGGGTTTTGTTTGTCCTAGCTGCTCCTCTGTGCCCAAAATGGTACTAGCACTGTCACACCGTGTCACTGCATAGCTTGGCAGAGCGGAAATGTCTGTGTTGAAGATGAAAAGAAGGTTTTGACGGAAGAAAGGATACAAGAGAGGAAGGACATGAGCCGATCAGGAGAGAAAGAAAGAGAGAAAGGGAGGGAGGAAGGAAGGTAGGAGGCCCCTGTGTAGAAACAGGGGGGCTGTGACACAAAGTCAGCAATCCAACCCAGGGTCAGTCTCCAAATCTGTGGCGGCCAACTGCAAAGGCAAAGCCAGGAGGGAAATCAAAGCCCGAAACTAGCTGTGAAATTTTCTAAGAACGGAAAATCAGAAGCCTATATAAGGAGTGGCAGAATTATTTGGCTGCACTATATTTTGCTGTTGCCCTTGTGGAAGATCTATGATCTTCTCCTTGTCTTATGAGAAGGCACCCTGAACTTGAGATCTGACCTTGACAGAGGAAGAGCTCTGATGTCGTCAGCCCCATCCTACCTTTCCAGGATGCCTCTTCACTTCCTCGGCCCCCACTCACACCTTCTCCTGGGTCAGACGACACTGCTTCACATTCCCCCAGACTTGATCACCGCCTCTGCCTGGAGGGCAGTGCCCCACCTCCTCCATCTGACAGACTCACAGTCATTAAGAGTCTTTGTCAAACTGTCCCCAGTACTCCTCGACAATTGGTAGCTCCATCTCCAAGGCTCCCCTAGCGTTTTGCAGAGGTTTCTGTCAGAGAGAGCTTCTCAGCATGTTCTTATTGTGTATTTACATGTCTCTGTCCCTTACCATACACAGAGGTCCTCAAAGACTGACTGTACTTTTCTTGTTCATCTTTGGGTCCCTTCCACTTAGTGCACTGCTGGACACATCATGGGTCCTCGATGTACGTTGCTCACATGAACAAATCAAATATTCTTTATTCTAGTTTCACTCATTTGCTTTCTTTTTCTCCAAGATTTTGCAAATCAAGAGAGGCAATCTCCTAAAACAGAGTATGACACCTAATAGGTGTATCTATCACAGTTAACAGCTAGCCAATGGCTCCAGACAGGAAAAGTCATTAGTATGCCCAGATACTGTGCTTCTGTTGAGCCTTTTATTCCCACGGCTACTTGCTGAGGGAAGGACTCTGTCTCTGGGAGCACGAGCAAATATATTTTCTGAGACTCGTTCCGTAGAGTACAGTGCAAGATTGTAAAATTCAACACACACCTGGGAAATTCAGACACGATCTCAATAATAAGAGCTGTAATCAAGAAAGAAACCCTTACTTAAGCAAATAATTTGCCTTGGGAGTAAAGGCTGAACACGATGTTCTTCACACACAGGGACTTTAGCTGGCATTCTGTGTTCATTCTGAACAGACCTTGCTGAACAAATCACAAACATAAAACATTTACACTATGCCAAGCATCAGTACAAGTGGTCTTCCAATCAGGAAGCAAGCAGTGGCATGGGAATGAAATGCACAAGTTCAACAAGGACATGACAGGGGGATGGGGGCCACGGAGAAGAGAGAGAGAGAGAGAGTGGGGAGAGGGAGAGAACACGTTTAAAATGAAAGGGAAGTGTCATCTGAAGGCTAAGTAATTTGAACAAAATTCTCATGTGAGGGTAACCTCGGTGGTAATGAATTCTGTCTCATCTCTGCAATTATGGGGGGGGGGACTGGCAGACACAGATTTTGTGATGTTACAGACACGGTCCCCAAATCGCAATAGGAGGGGCAAACTTGATGAGGAACAATATACTTGCACCAGATGAACAATAGCCAGACAAACTCGCTATCACGCAAAATGCATGATAGAGGTGCGGAATCCGATAAAAGGCAAGTAAGGGTGGGAAAGAACGGAAACTCGAGGACCGTGAGCAGGTAAACCAGAGCAGAAAAAGACTCACTGGGCAGAGATGACGGGAGGCCACGGCAGGAAGCTGGGAGGGAAGCATGGACATCCAGATAAAAACTGCAGGCAGCTTCCCCAAAGTCAGAGAAAATCACAACAAGAAATAATAGGGTAAAAAGGTGGCAGTGTCAGCTGTGATAAGCAGATAATTTGTTACTCTTTACGGCCCTGGGGCCCCTTCGCAGAGGTGGGCAGAAGTCCAAGTGCCTGGACTTATCTGCCTGCACAATCAAGAAGAGAAGATGTAATGCAAAGAAGAGCAGAATCAGAGCTGGCCCTGAACGGGACCTTCGGAATTATTCAGAGCGACCTCCTTTTCCACCACAGCACATTTCTTTGGTTTTCCTCCCACATCACTGGCCATTTCTTCTCAAGCCCTTTTCTGATCTCTCTTTCTCTGCCTCTCTTCTAAATGTCGTGTCTAGGATCCTTTCTCTAGCTACACTCATTCCCTAAGTTAGCTCATCCAGTTCCCAGGATTTAGATAGCAAAGTGCAGATGACTTCCACATCTGTATTCTCTAGCCTTGACTTCTCCCAACTGAGCTCCAAACTTGGACATCCAACTGCGTACCTGTTATCGCCACCTGAACGGCTTGCAGGTGTCTCCAGCATAGCATGTCCAGACAGAGTTCTCGATTCTGCTTTTTCCACCAAAACCCATTCCTCTCTGGTCTCTGCCATCTAAATAAATGATACATTCATCTACCGATTTGGTCAACACCAAAACCAAAGGACCACCTTTGATTCTTCTCCCTTTCTCTCTCTCTCTCTCTCTTTCATACACACATGCAGCATCCCATCTATTGTCAAGTCATGCTAAACTACTTGTTAGTGACAAAGAGATGTCTCTATTATATTGTACTGCCAACACCCTGATTCAAATTCAGATTCAATCAGAATTCACCAACAGTGGCCTCCTAGGCGACCCGACCCTTTTCCTCAAAGTTCAATCCTTGCTCAGAAGCCAAAGTGATCTTTTATAAAAACTTTTTTTAAGTAGTCAAAATTGGACAAATATTTGTTAAACAATGAATGCCGCCCACCCCGCAAAAAAATGGATGAGCAGAACTTCCCTGGAGTAATAATCATGAGTGAATGTGGCTTCACTCAAGCAAAATCTTCCAAATGCATAATACCCACTGAGTACCCAGTATTTCCATAAACACTGCCATGGTCTCAAAGAAGACCCCATCTTTTCTTAGGGGCTGCTCTGACTGTACATCTGCTTGCTCAATAGGGGGGGAAAAAAAGCAAACCCTCTTTGTATTCCTCTCTCTTCTGGAACATTATTTCTAAATTGCTGTATGACTGTTGCCAAAAATCTGGACATTTAGAAACATGTGGATAGTTAAAAATATTGCTTACCTTTCTTTTGCCGACTGAATGATGCACATAACTACAAAATCTCTTAGCTTAAAAGAGAGCAGAGGCAATTCAGGATTTGGGTGACTGGCTCATTCCCATTAATCCCCCCTCCAAACTGGAGCATATAGGCCAGTGGTTATGTCCACAGTTGCATTAAACCCATTAAGCTGGGAATGAGGATGGGAGCGAGAGTATGTGTTTGCTTGTTTATGATAAGCACTCAGAGAGGGGCCCTAAAGTGCCCTGGAGACTCTGGATTCTGAATAATATAATAATGGGCACTTCCCAAAGTGCTAGCACATTCATTATGTCATTGTTCAGCCCAATAATGTTGACATCTCTAGTCTCCAGGAGAGGAAACTGAGGCTCAAAGGGTAAAGTAGAGTGGTAAACAGCACAGAGCTATGTTGCTTTAGGACAAATCCTGAGTGCATTTTAAAATGAGGAGACTGTGAAAACACCTGGCACCTGTCCCCTGAATGATGTTATGGGGAAGGCATTTCAGCAAGAGTACCTGCTACTTATTAGAGACCAAGGGGAGCACTTTCCTCTCAAAGGCCCCGTGGCTGGCTCTCTTGCACATAGGCACTGTGAGCACCAGAAGGGTCCTGGGTCAGTCCATCTCCAGGGTGTCTGTTGCCTGGTATGAGATTTTCTAGGGCATCTGCAGATTGTCTTTTTGCCTCCTCACCTCACCGGACTTTTTCTGTGGGTCTGTCCTTGCTGCAGGGACAACCTCACATTCACACTCCCCGACTCACCCCAGGGAATGACTGCTGATTAGATCGTGGGCTCTTCCCACCCACAATCCAATCTGAGGCCAGAGGCCCTGTTAGGCGGCCCCTCCGTCATCTTCGGCTCTCTCTGCCGTGTGTTACTGTACAGACAGAGGAAAATGACAGTTTTCATCATTTCCTGCTAAATGATTCAGTGCTGATTCAGCCAGTTTCAACTCCACAGCAATGCAATGAAGAGGAAGGGGGGAAGAAAATGAAGAAGAAGAATAGCAGAGCAAATTCTAGTGTGGGGCTTTTCTTTCCCTTCACCCAGGAAAAGTCCTTGCACCCTCTCCAAGGCCATCCAGCTGCCCTGGAAAGGAGCCTCTTTGGGTCTGTCTCTTCACCTACCCTACTTATTTCGATTTCTGGGACTCTTCTTGGAAAGAACCCTTTGTTCCTAATGCCCCAGCAATGGGAACTGCATCCCAGAGTAAGAACTGATAGACCAGAAATGTAATGATTCCGCCATGGAATGGAGCCGTGACCTTGGATAAAGCATTTTGCGTCTCCAAATCTCAGGTCCTCTTTGTAGAACAAAGATAATCAAACCCTCTTCAAATGTCTGTCAAACGCTTTGCAAGCCATAAGGTAATGGGAGGAAGTAAAATGCATGGGGGTTCCTCTCTTAAAATCCCTGATATACTTTTTTTGTTGAATCTGGCTATGGAAGAGCCTGAGGGTAGGGTAACCCAAATGAGGGGTTTTCATGACAGAAAAATACCCAGGAGAAAGTTATATTTTGCAGATGAATTCAAGGAAGGAAAGCTTGTCTTGGCATCCTGCTGGCTAAGAGAAGAGAGAAGGGCTCATTCTCTTTGGCTCTCTAGAGTTTAACCCCCTCGGGGGCAACCCCCAGCTGCTTATTCTCCTCCAGCCACCCCCAAATTCCACTACTTCAATCAGCAAATTCTGCCTCCGAAAGACAATCCCCATTCCTTTCATCCCTTCCAGATCACTCTCATCTATGCCAAAATGTGTGCATTCCTTCTCCAGTTTCCCCTACCTACACTTTTAATTTAATGTAACTTATTAAGCAGTACACATAAATTCTCAAGATTCTTCTTGCATACCACAGTTTACTTTGTCCAGACATCGAGCTGAGGTGTTACCCCACAGAAGAGACTTCTCTTTCTTTCTCAGCATGTCAGACATACTCTTCTCTTTGCACGGGGTATTCTTCTCTCTTCTCCTCGCCAGCCTCTCCTCCTTCCTACCCCTAACCAATTCCTGTTCACCTTTTAGAGAAGTCTTAAAACATCACCTCCTCTAGGCAGCCTGCTCTCACCCTCTCAGGGGACATAGCTGTGACACACTCCATGGCCTCTGCACTTCCTCACAAAAACCAGCACACGTGTACATGTTGTTCACTCTCTGTCTGCCCCACTAACCAAGAAGATCTGTGACAGTGGGGGTCTATGCTTGGGTGTCGACCTCCTTGTCCCCAAAGCACTTACCAACACATGTAAGCACTTAATAAAGAAAGGCTGGCTGTATAAATGATTGAGGCAAGGAAGATATGTTGTGCCAACTTGGGATTGACAGGACCTTAGCTCTCATCCCTACTGTGTCCCCACCCAAGCTTGGCATCCCTGTGCTATAGCTCTGGAAAAGAGAAAGGCAACTGGCTTCCCCATGAATAGGAGCAGATATGGAGAAATCACTTTTTTACAAGACCATTCATTCTCTCCCTCAGCAGTTCTAAATATTAGCAAGTTCTTTCTCATCCAGACTGGCTCCACTCACTGACTGCTCCCTTCCCGCTGCAGGTGAGGTTAGAGATGTGCCTTAATAAGCCTTGAGTTGAGTCTAGCCCTCGTGGGATTGGTTCCACTGGGGTCTCTTGATTTCTTTTTGAAGTCATTTGCTTCATCCTGTGGTCTCCTATTTCCATCCCACTGCCTCGTGTCCTATTTCCATCTTTTTCCAGCCCTTTCAGATGGAGGTTTCCTTAAAATTCTCTTTTACTCCAAGGTTCACTGTCTTGGCACCCCGTCTTTCACATCTCCATTGAACCCATCCTCCCCATTCTACACTCAAGACATGAGTACCTGAACCTTTAATGGAATGCAGCACCCTAGATGCCTTCTTCTCTGGAAGGTGATTTAGGACACTACTTAGATGGAGTGACAGTATTTTTTTCTTGTGAAAAGTGGGCACTGGTCCAGGTGTACCTTCTGGGGCCACATGCCTCCTGCATGTGGGGCAAACCCCTTCAATCACCTTTTTCCCTCTATCCTCCTCCAATGAGACTATCTCTTCTTCGAGCCCTGCTGTGATTTCTCACGTGGCATGGTTTCCAAACCTTCCAGAGCTTCAACCATCCTTCACAGGCTGATTATTAATAAGGATCTTCCCCCCAAGCACAAATCTCTGTTCCTGACTCCAGCCACATCCACCTGAGCCCCAAGAGAAACAGGACTGTGAACCCCACTGGGCAGGTCTCAGGTTTTCATTTATATGTGCGGAACACTAGGAAGGGTCCCCATCACTATCAGATAATTATTCTTTCTCACAGTAGAATATGTTATGTTCAGCAAGGCAGAAGTTGCCCTGGGGAAGGACTAGGATATATACAATCTGCTCTATATTTAAAAAATGAAAAAGAAAATGGGAAAAAAATTCCACAACTTCTCCCTTTCTGCACTGTTAAGATAAACATCCTTTCCCCCAGTTACACAGCTCAAGCTGATGGTGAATACTTTTCTCCCTACAGAAATCACTTCTGAAAAGCAGACATTTAACATTTCCAATCTGTCTCTGAAGCCGAGATTAAATTACATTCTGTTTTGAAGGAATCGAAAACACACTTGTTAATATAATAAATGCCTTCCGTTAGTTCTAGAATTTGTCTTTGTTAGGCACATAATTCAAGAATTATCTATTATGGTAAAAAAAATTGAGCCATCTGGGTCTGTGCTAATATCTGTAAGCAATAAGTCTTCGATCTCCTTCATACTTCATTACTGGCGATACATAGAAAGCGATCATTCCAAAATCAGAGCTTGTTTTCTGTTGTGAGACTATTGTTCATCAGGATTTATGAAGCAACAAAAAGGCATTTTCTTGATTTTCATAAGTTAAGCTAACAGTCCGGTGATGACAACCCCATTAAAACTCAGCAAGTTAGATGTTTAAGCGATGGAGTTTTATACCGTATCTATCATTATTACAAAGTGGCTTTCTTTCCTCCTTCAACTTTCTGCAGAATCTTTTATCAATAGAAAGGACAGGAAAAATGCTTATTTACCATATATTTGTTAAGCCATATACATTTGCAATGTATCTTACCTGACAATATAGAAAGGATATAAAGCATTATTAAACTGACCAATTTTGATGATGTAGGAGGAAGGGATGGTAGGCAAGTAGTATTCTCTTCATAATGGACTCTGCAGCACTTGCTTTTTCATGCATTTTTCCCAGTGGATGGAGAAGAGGAAAGGGGCAGCTCACTGGTAGTTGGGGTCAGCAGGACATTTCCCTGTAGAAGTAGTGGTCCTGTTGTCTCTGGGTTATCAGGGATACATTCTATACCTGTGCAGCTATGCACCTGAGAGTCTCCTTGTCACTTAGGTTCCTGCAAACATGTAGCACCAGCTGAGACTTTCACAATGAATGGGGGAGAAGAATCTCAGACAGGAAAGAAAAAGATACTTCTTGGCATTCAAGTCTTGCCTTTTGGGGGTTCTTATTTGCAATAAGGGAATCTTGGTAGGTATTAAGATCATAGTTTATTCTCTTTCCTTCCTCGGGGTTGCCCGTTGGATTTACCAGCAAAAAAGGATATTCAGTGCAGAAAGCCTTTCTTCCTTTCTTTCTCTTTCTTTCTTTCTTTCTTTCTTTCTTTCTTTCTTTCTTTCTTTCTCTCTTCCTTTGGAAGGGATCTCTTGTTATCTAAGAGCCAAGGAGCTCTCAGGTCAGTTCCATCTGAAATCAGCTCACCCCTAGCTGGTGGCCATGGCCTTGGGAGCAGAAACCAGAGACCCACATGTGCATGATGCTAGAAAGAAAGGAGCTGAAGAAATTTCATTCTAAGATGAGGTAAGCTTCCGAAGCTGTGAGTGAACTATAAACTTGCTCGGAGCCCACAGTGGACTCAGCTCTGGAGAACCCAACCAAGTCTTGTCTCTAGACATCATCCACTGTCTTGCTATTCTAGAGACATGGTGGGAAAGAAAAAATGAGGACTGACATTTTTTTCTACCCACTGTATTCTGCACACTGTCCTAGGCGTGTTTGTATATGTAATCTCTGGTTTTCAAAGATGCCCAATCTGCTATTTTCCCAAAGACATAGCCTTTCATGAACCCAGTGCTACAAATTCCAGCAGCGATGGTGAGACATGAAAAAATGTCCGCCCAGTTGTGCTCAATGATCTTCCCCCTAGGAGGTGACTGATGTGGAGCTGGCAAGAGCACAATCGCTTTGATAGATGACTGGTTCCTTGAGGCTCCGTTTCTAAGAAACTCAAAGTCTTCCTGCGGGAGTGCCCAAGATTCCAGAAAGCCTGGGCTTTGTTTCTTTCCGCCATCATTGTGGCTGAGGTCAGATGCCATCTACCGTGTGACTAACTCCCTTTCCTGAAATGAAAACCAGCAGAGACAGCTACCAAACACAGTTGTCATGGGCCAATTGGTGGCTGAATTCCCCTATCTACCCAGTTGGGCCTCTTGCTCGCTCAGTCTGGTGGGTTAGTACCATAAACTTAATTCCCATTAGTTCTATTATTACTCTTTATCTAGCTTCCCTTGGGGCCACCCAGTTGAACACTGTAACACAGACTCTATTTTTTTTCGTGAAACTGCCCTGTAATCAAATAATTTTTAAAATGATAGATTAGATCTTAAAATATATGAGCAACTTATGTTATCGCCTGCCTGGGAAATTTCACCCCTCCTGTATGGTTCTCACTCTGTTTCTGATTAAAGAAAAAAAAAATTGCTGTTGTGTGCGTTTGGCTTCTGATTTTCCATAATTCTTATTTGTAAGCACTTTTGTGCTGGTACCTCCTTATAATTTACTAAGTGCTTTGCTCTTAAAGAGCACTTAGCAGAAAGAGGTGCAGGGAAATTACATCTGGCAATTATGCCAGTAAATTTAACTCCAGGACCCAGGCAGTACAGGTCATCGCTGGCCTCAGGTTTCCTGTCCCTGTCACCCACAACAAGTTGCCTGTGGGCTGCTCCTGACCATGTTGAAGGAGGCTTGGTGTGATTGTCTGCTGTTAAGCTGTCATTTAGGGCTCTGACGGCCCCCAGAATGCATTAGTGAGACTCATTCAAGAGCCAGAACAAAAATAGTACAGCCAAGGCAAAACTCAGGAAGCCTACATTCCAAGAAGTCATGTGGTCTTAGTTTCTTGTGGTGCCAGCTAACTCAGCCCTCAAAAAAGAATGTGGCCAAACATTTTTCCTCTGCCCTAAAGAATGCGATGATAAACTTGCCTGTGACTTGTGCCTCTCTCTTGCCTAACCACTTCCCATGCTTTCTACATGTAACAACCACATAATATCGCCCCAAATGAAGGCACTTTTGAGAGGGAAAGCGAGACGATACTAATAGTGACACAAAGAAAATGGGTGTTCAAGACGATTCCAGGGCAGATGAGGGATGAGTGGACAGTCTCCTGTGCCTCCCACTTCTAGAGTTAACAAGAAATAGGAATATGAAATAAGATCAGAGAAAGAGTGGTTTGAGTCATTAGCTCTGAGTCCAATTCTCTCTGCTGCCTTTTCTAAATAGTTGCTGGTTTCAGCCTTCTTGCTGCCAAGGGGAGAAAACACGGTTGATATCATGTGGACTTTGGTGAACCATCAAAGCCTGTGGCCTCTGAAGCCAGACTGTCTGGGTTTAAGTCCTAGCTCCCCATGTACTCGCTCAGTGACCTTGGGCAAGTTACTTCACTTTGCTTGTGCTTCTGTTACTCAGTGAGTGAGGAAGAGAAAAGCCAGGAGGGTTACACCAATGGAAATACATCTACCTGGAAACAAGAGGCACGAGGAAAGGAGCTGGTGTCCTAGCTAGGATTACCATTGATGAAATACCCACTAGCATTTGACCCTTCATAACTTCTACCTGAACGATGGCTCCACCAGGGGTATTCTTTGTCCCCCTCCTCGTCATCACCATTGTCGTTATGTCTGTGTCATAGGTGTGAACATGGAAGCTCCGAGACAGTATGTTTCTTGCCCAAAACCATACAGTTAGCAAGAATTAGAATCTCCAGCAACAGACCTCTGACTTGAAAGTCCCCATTGCTTCTAGAATGCAATGTCTCTCAACTGGAGTATGTGTGTATATGACGGGAGTATTTTGCTTCCAGTTAAATTTACCTCCCCTCACCACCAGCACACGCTCCCAAGACACATTTAGCCCTAAACTCAGATGCTTGGAGTATTTCTTCCTCCTCAGGACTTCAGTGGCTTTGTTGTGTGAACCAGGATAAGTTATTTAATCTCTCCTTGTTCCAGCTTCCTCATCTATAAAGTGGGGTTAATATTCACACCTACCTCATGGGAGTTTGGTGAGCATTTAATAAGTGAATGCACACCAAGCTCTTCGAATGGTTCCCAGCATATGGTGAGTGCTCAGTGACTACTAGCCAACCCCGTCATGGCCCCAGCTAGCTGGGGGACATGAGAGCACTTGACAGGCAGGAACCCCTTCATTGGGTTGGGAAGAATGGGGAGAACTTCAGATTCCTCTGCCAAACAAGAACGAGGCAAGCAGGACAGATGAAGGATTCTCCATTCCTGCCTCCATAAAAAGCCTTCTCAAGGACATGGCTCCCAGGCAGACTTCTCTTCTCTTCTCTTCTCTTCTCTTCTCTTCTCTTCTCACACGGTGGTAAGTATTCTGTCCACATTCCCCATCGCTAACATCCAGATCTGCAATCTCTTCCCTTCCTACTGACATTCCACAAATTAGCAGAATTAGCTGGCGTGAGTGCCCCATGACCCTGCCGCTCTTTGTTGACTTGGAGAGCACGAGCGAGAGCAGAGCAGCCAAGCCTGCAAGGCACACACATCTGAAGAAAGCTTCCTCATCTGTGAAATGAGGAGGTTGGACTCACCAGGCGATTGCCAAGGCCCTCTGAGCTCCCACATTCTCTGGGTCTGTGGTTCTGATGCACTCCTGGGGTCCCAGGGCTGAGCCAGCTGTGTTTCTCATGCATAAGGGACTAGAGAGAAACAATGGTGGGAATTAAATCTCAGGTCCCCAGCACTGCAGTTTGTCCTCGCAGCTTAGTGAGGAGCCGAAGGTCAGGCTTTGCCAGGGTCTTAAATATCAATCGCATCCATAAAGCTCATTCAGGCTGCCTGGAGAGCCAAAGTTTCTTATTCAAGAAGAGAGCAAGGTGGGAAGAGGGCAGAGGACAATGGAATAGTTTAATGCGGGAAAACAGCTTTGAGAGTCAGATCGCCTTGTTCGGCTTTCCTTTGCAACTTGCACAGTTTGATCTCCTTGCCTTTGGGTTGCAAACTGTAAAAATATTTAACTTGTGAATATGGGTTTCTATCCATCAGCTTTTAGGAGGCGTTAAATGCATTGGAACGCTATGATAACCAGAGACCCTGGGCTGAAATCATCAAGGACAAATAGGTCCCGGAAATAGGAATGAAGGTCACGGGCTTTCTCTGGTCCAGCCTATGAAGTGCAAATCTGAGAATTAGTAGGGTGGAGTGTGTTTGCGGGTGGGCGAATTCTCTATAAAGCCAAGGAGAGGCTTCCTGGATGTCACATTCATCATGGCCCTGGGCGGAAGGAGAGAGATGGTTCTCCTAGTCCCCAGAGCCCTAATCCAATCCCACCTGCTGTTGGAATCCACTTACCCTCCAGCAAGGAGTGTCTCTACCATATTACAAAGGCATATTCAGCAGTCTGATGAGCCCTTTGCCATGGATTCTCCTGCCAGCTGGTTAGGAGTGATTCTATTTCAAATGCCTTTCTGATTCACATCCCATAACTTGGCTCCACAAACCCACCAGCAAGGTTCACTCGTGATTTCAGGTCAGGGCTCCAGACATACAGGATCACAGCACTGAGAGGCAGAGCAAGAGGCTGCCAAGTACTGAGACCCACAACCGAACCATCTGGGTTCAAACCCCAATCCTGTCACATCTTGACAAGACACTTAATTTTTTGACCCAGGCTCTCCATGTGTAAAATGGGGAAGCAAATATAATTTACCTCAGAAAGTTGTGGAAGGATTAAGTGTGTGTGTGTGTGTGTGTATGTGTGTGTGTGTGTGTGTGGTGTAAAATCACCTGGATTTTCTATTTTATCATCACCAGCTGTGGGCTAAGTATATTGTGTCAGAAACTGCTGGGAGACCCTTAGAGCCATTTAAAATCCTCCTTCACCTTCTAAGAGATTTATTCCTTTAACATCTAAAGTTGGAAGTCCAGTCTTTGTTGCTGCCAAAGGGAAAGGTTACCTACCTCACTGTCTTGGTGCGATCAAACCTTGTCTTGGTTTGAGAGGAAGAGGGAAGGAAACAGGAAGTTACCAAGAGCTGTGAAGCAAGGCTCGAGGAGACTGGGCGAGACGTGGAGCAGGAGCCAAAGCAGAGTCGCCGAGACACCTGAGAAGTTTGGTTGACTTCACAGATTGGCTTTTCTGGTCCCGCTGACTGTGCTCCCCTTCTGTCTGTCACCAGAAATTCCCGTATCTCTTCCTGCAGTACTCTCCTTGCACTGTGCCAGCTCCCCGCTGCCTGGTCCCCTCAGAGCCCCTCAGAGCTGAGGAAAAGAAGCCAGAGGGATGAGACAGGGTTTCCTGTGACTTTGTGGTCCCCAGCCCTACCACCAAGCCCTGTGGAATATCACTAGATATTCAGAAATAAGCCTGGAACAAGTTTTAAAATAGTGCTCAGACTGACACTTCAGCTACCTTCTCACAGCCGTGTTCAGTGCAGAGTCCCTGGGAGGCTAGAAACTGCCAGCCAGAAACTTCCAAGGGAGGGGCCTCCCACCTCCAGGGAAAAGAGGCTGTCTCCTCCCCTCATGCCAAGATTGGATTTCTTCTTCTCTGTAGCTCCGAGGCATTCAGGATTCTGTCAGTGGCCCATTATATTGACTAGGAACTAGTACTTTCTCTGGAAAATTTCAGAGACCGAGGCAGCCAGCTACGGAACCCCATATTTCACCCCCTGTGTCAGAGTCCTCTTCTCTTCTTTCAGTTCTGGTCTCTTCTCTTCACCTGCAGACAAAGCTCCTGACTGTGTAAGGGACTTGAATCTTTACAAGGGGAAGGGTATTACAAATGTAAAACGTGTTCATGGGGAAGAAAAAAATGAAACAAGAATTTGTGAAGCAAAGGAGGCCTGGGTGGCTGAGCTGGTTAAGCATCTGCCTTTGGCTCAGGTCCTGATCCCAGGGTCTAGCAGGGAGTTTGCTTCTCCCTTTCACTCTGCCCCTCCAGCACCATGCATGCTCTCTCTCCCCTCCCCCATCTCTCAAATAAATAAATAAAATCCTAAAAAAAAGAAAAAAAGAATTTGTGAAGTAAAAAGCACATCATTCCCATAACGGCTTCACCCAATAAGTCCCCTCCACAGAGGTAATCTTGTTAAGTAGCCTGTGGATATCTTTCCAGAAGATTGCTATGTACATATAAACATATGAAAATAAATACAGCATTATTTAAAAAATAAATTTCTATGACATTTATTGGTCTGCAACTTGATATGTTGCTTCACGATAGATCATTGTTTCCTGGGGCCACTGTAACAAAATACCAAAAACTGAAAAGCTTAAACAACTGAAACGTATTCTCTTACAGTGCTAGAGACTAGAGTCCTAAATCAAGGTATTGGCAGGGTCAGGTTCTCTCTGATGCCCCTTTTGGTTTCTGCCGTCTGCCAACAATCCTTGTCATTCCTTGGCTTGTAGACACATATTACTCTGGTTGAATGGATGTCTTCTCCCTGTGCGTCTTTACATCACCCTCCCTCTGTCCCTATCTCGGTATCTAAATTTCCCCTTTTTATAAGGACACCAGTCCTACCAAATGGGGCCCACACTTGATGATCCCATTTTAACTTGATTATCTCTGGAAAGATTCCTTCCAAATAAGGAAACTACTAGGTTTTTAACATATCTTTGGGGGAGAACACAATTCAACCTATAACAATGAATGTACATCTAAATCTACTTCATTTTCTTAATAGATACCTGCTATTCCAGAGGTTTTTTTTGTGTGTTATAATTTACCCTACCCCAAATGATGGATATAAGTTCATCTTCAATCTTCTGACATAACAAACAGTAGTGTAATAAAAATACTTATATCCCAAATACTCTTGCACACTTACTTTTGTAATTTTTAAAAAAAATTTTTTAGGCTGGGTTTCTTGAAGTAATCTCTGGGTCAAAGGATATGTACATCTTAAATTTTGATGGACACTGTAAAATTGTTCTTGCTAAGATTATATCAATTTTGTAACCACCAACAGTATATGGCAGTATCCTTGTCCCTCACACCTTGATTAACACCGGATATCATCAGTCCTTTATATTTCTGTCAATCTGATGGGTAAGAAGAAAATTTGTCTTGTTTAATAGGTAGTTCTCTGATCTTTAGTGAAAGTGAACATAGTGTGTTCATAATCCATTTGATTTTTTTAATTCAGTGTATTTTTTTATACTTTGTCCATTATTCCATGGAGTTATATATTCAACGAACAAATATTTATAGAACACACATAGGTGACAGAGCGCTGGGTTCTTTCTGTGTTTGTTTGTTTGTTTTCTTACTGGTTTATAAATATTTGGAAGGCCATTTTACATTAGGAACACTATTCAGTTGTCTATAATGTAGTTAAATTCTTGGGGTTTTGTTTTTATTTTGTTTATAGTATCTTTTGCTCTATACAAAGTATAAAAATTTAATTGACTTATTCCTCTCTATATTTTTTCTTACTTATTGGAAATCTCTGTTTAGAGGGCTTTCCTTAGACCAAGAGTATGAAAAGCATTCTGATTTTTTTCCTATTTGTATTTTTGGTAGGATGTTTTGTATTTAAATTTTTAATTCACAAAGAGTTTTTATGTGTTTGGTGTAAATTTATCTTTTTTTTTTTTTTTCCAAAATGGTCTGCTGATATTTAAATACCAGTTACCAATGATTTTGCCCTTTCTCTTACTAGTTAGCAATAAGGGTATTAGCTAACACTTTATTGTATATTTCTGTTTTAGCTCTGGTTCCCTGGATGAAGAACTTGAGACAAAAACTGTGTGCACTTAGGAACATTATCCCATGAAACATCAGTTCCTAATGGGAAATGACTGAGACCTGGCAGGAAAAAAAGTCAATACAATACATGGGCTTTCAAGTCAACCATCCCTATGGGTAACTATTGCCTAATTCCCTGCACCTTCTCGGAAAGTTTACTACAATATATTCTGGAACTGTTACTAAATACACTGGAAGTGTAGGGGAGCATTTATCCCCTGATTCCTGTTCCTCATGGGTCAAGGGTGGCCCCGTGGACATCTACTCCCCTACAATTCTAGGCTGGGCACGGATGAATGCTGAACCCATTTTTAACTGTGTTGTTCCACTTTTCATTGCAATGTTCCACAGCAGAAAATGAGTTAAGTGGTGGGGGCCAGAGACAAAAGTGTTGTCTGACTGCCTCTGCATGAGGCTGGTCAAAGTTTGCAATTCATGCAACTGGTTGTTGCAGAAAGCTCTTGAACAGTGCTGTCTAGTAACACTTTCTGCAAGGATAGAAAAGGTCTCTGTCTGCACTGCCCAATACGGTAGCCACAAGCTTCATATGACTGTTGACTCTTAAAATGTGGCTAGTGAAATGGAGAAACTCAATGGCCAATTTTGGGTTTTAATTAATTTAAATTTAAATACATGTAGCCATATGCATCTAGGGTCTACCTCTGGACAGCATGAACTTGGATTAAGAGGTAAATGAAGAGAATTTTGAAATGGCAATTAAGTGGTGCCAATACACCTTCTATGATCTACCAAGTGCCAGAAAACTTAGCGTTTTCTATGATGTACTAAGATTCCTCCGTGTATTATCTTATTTAACCCTTGCAATGACACCATCGTCATAGATATTATTTGTGTTCTATAGACGAAGTGACCAAAGTTTAGAAAATTTACATAACCTTCTTGTGTTTGCATAGCTGATAATTTGTGGGGTCAGCATGCATATCTGGGCAGTATAATTCCAGAAAAATTTACTTTTTAAATTTTTTAAAAATTTTTTATTGTGTTGTTAGTCACCACACAGCACATCATTAGTTTTTGATGTAGTGTTCCATGATTCACTGTTTGCGTATAATACCCAGTGCTCCATCCAATACATGCCCTCCTTAATACCCATCACTGGGCCAACCCATCTCCCCACCCCCTCTCCTTTGAAACTCTCAGTTTGTTTCTTGGAGTCCACAGTCTCTCATGTTTCATCTGCCCACCCATTTCCTCCCCTTCATTTTTCCTTCCCTTCTCCTGATGTCCTCCATGTTATTCATTATGCTCCATAAGTAAGTGAACCAAATGATGATTGACTTTCTCTGTTTGACTTATTGCACTCAGCATAATCTCCTCTGGTCCCATCCATGTTGATGCAAAAGTTGGGTATTCATCCTTTTTGATAGAGGCATAATACTCCATTGTGTATATGGACCATATCTTCTTTATCCATTCTTCTGTTAAAGGGTATCTTGGCTCTTTCCACAATTTGGCTCTTTGGACATTGCTGCTATGAACATTGGGATGTATATGATGAGGTCCCCTTTTCACTCAACTCCATATACCTATGGATCTGTATCTGGATTTTGTATTTTTCTGTTCATGCACCAGTACCATATTGTTGAATTTCAGCTGCTCTAGGGTAGGATGTGATTCCTGATTGTTTTTTCTTTATCATGTAGTGTTTTAAAATGTTTGGCTATAACTATTTTCCCCACGCAAGCCAGAAGTAATTAGAAAGGCAGAGACCAATTAAAATGCTTCAGGCTTCAAATAATAAGAAAATCAACTTAAAAAAAGGTGTTGTTACTCAATATAATAGAAAGTCCATAGGCAGACATTTCCAGGTTTAGTTCATACAGCTACTCAGAGACTTAAGGTTCCAGAGTTATTTCTTTTTTCCTCTTTTCCAGCATATTGGTATTTGCCCTGTGGTTTGTCTGTCTAGGGTGTGATAGGACTACAGCAATTCCAACATCACATCCTCACACAACCATTCCAGAAAATGTGGATTTGGATAGGCAACTTATAGTGTCTGCTATAATCACAAAGGAGACCAAGATTCAATTCAGAAACAATGTAGATTTAATAGTCAATAATACTGAAAATACTCCAAGTCTGTTTTCTATTTAGATATGATGTCTAAGTTAAAACCAAAATACGGGGGAGAGTACAGGGTTTGGTTCAGGGAATCGGAATAATTTTCATTTAATTCGTCATTTTTCTATGTGTAGAAAGAAAACATCTCTGAGTAAAATAAATAAATAAATAAATAAATATACTGTAACTCTCTTTTGGAAGAATTCTATCTTGCCACAATATCTTATTCGAGTGAAGAAAAGCTGACTTTTTGCCCATTCCTGACTTTCGAACAGCAGCTGTCAGTGGAGATTTAAACAGTAGAATCCTAAAATTTTAGATCTGGGGAAATCCGGAAAATTCTGTAGCCTTGATTTTCCCATGGCAGAAGAAACAAACCTGCTCAGAGTGAGTAAGGAGTAGAACCTCAGTTCCTAATGACGACTATGCCCTCTCCCCTCTGAAGGTCCCCAAATGAGCTCTGATTACCTTTTCTGTGAAAGCCCTTGAACAATTTTTGACCCACTTCTAAAACAGGGTCTGCTAATAGAATGGCCAGAACCCTAGTATTGCTGTTGTTCAGAGGATCAGGATATTTTCTAAACAATTTTGATTATGTTTAACTCTTATAGACATTCTAGGAGACTATTGAGGCATTTGATGGACACTGTAAACCTGAAGCTTAAAACCTGAAAAGACAGATGTAAAGTGTGCCATGTATTTTCTAACAACAAAGGTGACATGTACTAATGTCAGAAAACTCAGCAACCTCTTGGAAAAAGGAAAAAAAAAAAAAAACAAAGAAACAAAAATCACCCTGTAACATCATGGCTTCTTGTGTTTCCATACTTGTGTAGTGTATTTACACATACATTAGAAAAGGAGAAAATTCTCATATATTTACTTTTTTGCAGCCTCCTTTTTTAAAAATTTAAAGATAAGTCAGGATCATTTTCCAACATCAATAAATGGTATACAGTTTGATTTTCTTTTTAAATGCAAAGTATCATATGATATAAATGAACCACACAGAACCTAACCAATCCTCCATGATTCAATGTGTAGTTTATTAATAATATTTTAAAATTTTAAACATATATCTTCATGCATTTCCAAAGATAGAAATATCCCATCAAAAGATATACACCTCTTTAAGGTGTATTAACACGTTTTTGCCAAACTGCCCTCCAGAAAGCTCTTACCAATTTTCATAGCTCCCAGCCCTGTGTGAGCTTCCCTGGTCCGCCTCCCTTCCGCACTGTCGGTGATCATCCGTTGTAATCCCAGCCAAGGACAGCTCGGTAAGAGCCACACTTACCTTTGTGACTGCATTTTATTTGTCCCCCTCTCTAGCTCCCATGAATTCTTGTCTTGGCCAAGGCTGCATGAGAGGTTTCTGGCCTCACCCTGCTGAGCTGACATTGATTCAGCAAACAGTTTTGCCAAAAGGACAAAGCGAACGGATGTGCTCACTTGAGAGACCAGCCAGCAGTGGACCATGAAGAGGGTTTGGGGGGGAAACCGCAGCTTCTGGAGAGGCGATCCCTTCTTTAATTGCTTTCACCTTCCTCTCCTGCAGGTGACTACCCCCCTGGCCTTAGATTTCCCTAGATAGGGGCTCATTTGCATTTCCTTTTGCACCTCTGGCTAATGGAAACACAAAGGTGAATCTGGGAGCAAATTTAACTCACTGGCAGGAGAATCTATTCCAGACTGTCCCGGATGAGCTCGGTGCACCAGGCTATTTTACTCACTGCGACATCATTGCAAACAACAGGGTGCTTTCCCTCTTTCCACGCAAGCTTTAATAACCCAACCCAGTTATAATGAATTTGGGGCAGAATTCATGTAAAGGAGTCATGGTGATTAGGTAATTATCAAGTACAGAGAGTATTTAACCTTCCCCTTGACAGAACTGCCTAAGACTACCTGATATCATAGATGCGCTCTGCAAATAATTAATAATTTAAAAATTATCCAATCTCTACTATTAATCAAGAAATAAGGATCCAGGAGCAGCGTCAATCAAACGGAGTTTTTCTTCCATATAACATCTGCCAATGCGCTCCTTCTCTGGAGCGTCTTTGAATGCGTCAGCCTCTTTGAGTTTTATTTCCGGGCTAGCCAGACTCCAGCACTTGCAAGTCCCTCCAAATAGCTCAACAAGCTGAGACATATCGCCCTCTAAAATTATCCACCCTGAGTGAAATGCCAGGGAGTAACCTTTGGCCTCTGCCTTTTTTAATTGCAACTCAAGCCATTTTTAAGCCACAGGCTGTGACAGCCCCTTGTTCTGCTCTCCTTCACCCACCCTCCACTCCCCTTCTCCGTCTTGGGCGGTCTGCTCAGAAGAGGATGAGTGTGTGTGTGTGTGTGTGTTTGTGCACATGCATGCATGTACCCATGTGTGCGTGTTGGGTACTGTATTATGTCCTAATAAAAACATATATATATAGGCATGACTTCTCCCTGAACATTTACTTTAGTTCTATAACAAAGACAGCGATACACAAATAGAGCTTAGCAACCCGTACATGCATGAGTGCCTGTGGGTACCCACAAACATACACACGTGCATATACAATATGGAGAATAGGACAATTTGTTGTGCTCAGTGACAAAACATATACTATGAGGAGGTTCAGAGTAGAATCACCAGAAAGGACGCAAAGGTTATTTTCTCCAAACCCCCTATAGAGATAAATCCTGAGACACTGAGGAAAGAAGTGGCTTTTCCAGGGTCATACAATCCATTGAAAAGAGGAAAATAACTAAAATAGTTTTCTGACTCCTGATCCCAGAACTCTTTTCTCTATATGTAATACAGTCCAAGACCAGGGCAGTCAAGGAATAAAACAAGGAATCTAATTACCAAAAAAAAAGGTATTTTTATGTATGCTGCCTCCTCGTCCCAGAATTCCCATCGAGCTTCCTTCTTTGGCTGGCTGACTTCTTCAAGACAGAGATCGGGAGCACTTCCTGTAAGAGACCTTCCGTGATGTGCTCAGCGTTAAGGTAAGATAAATTCCTTCTGTGACCTCCTGGAGTATTCTGTGCTTGATCTTAAACCAGCACTGTTTATATTGCTTAGCCAGCACTGGTTTTCTGATCTTATATTTCTCCCTACACTCTAAGCTAGGAAGGCTGCATATTATACCCCCTTGACTCCCTAGGCCCTTGTCCAGTACACAGTACTCAATCAGATATCATCAAATTATGCAAAATCCCATGGATTCAGAGAGCCAGACTAGACAAGGGGGCATATATGCCAAAAAGCTCAAGCCAGATAATCTGTCAGCAATCGGGGACAAACAAATAGGAGAGTGAAGGGGAGTCCCTCTGGGAGTGTCTCCTAACAGGCAAGCCCAGCACAACCCAGAGAGTCTTACTCCTTCAAGAAGTAGAAACATTCGTCTGGGGAAATCCGTGTGAGCCAAGGGAGGACAAGAATGGGACCCCACTTGCACAGGAAAGCAGAAAAGGAGCAGGAGGCAGCAAGGGAGCATAGATAACACTAAGAGACTAGAAAGGACGGAAATCTGGATGCTTATTTGGGATCTACCCCTTGTTTCTATGAAGAGCACTATTTTGGGGCCAGGAGAGAGTCTAACTTCTGCCTCCTCAATTGATTGGCCATCTCCTGACTCCAGATACAGGCTCCATGAGGCTAGTTTGAGGATGTAGTTGGGGCTGGGGTGGTGGGGCAGGGGGGATCATGAGTGTCTGAAATATACTTAGTCTCCGTTAGAGGATGAGTTTCTCATAAAGCAGATGAATTGAGCCAGCTTTTCCCAGGTGTTCCTCTTTTCCCCATTAGGCTAGACCTGCATCATTAATCCTGCTTCCTCAATGTCCTTTATTCTTTGCCAACGTTTGCTGGGGTCTCTTGGTGCCAGTCCCTGGCTGGGCACTCAGTTATACTGTTCGGTGTTTCCCAAACTTCTGTGATGACAAAAATCATTGAAGCACTTCATTCCATTTTTATTGACAAAATCTTGGGCAACCATTCTATATCTACTGATTTAAGATCTAGGGAAGTAACCCAAGAATATGTATTTTTTTTTTCAAGTACCCCAAGGAATTCGTACCATGGGATAACGTTGGAAAGCACTGATAGAGATAAATAATACCAATAACAAAATAATCATAAAATAAAGATAAGGGCCCTTTTCTCCAATGAGTACAGTCAGATGAAAGAATCTTCTTCAAAATAATCATTCCTGACCCAAAAGACACTTGCTTCGCTTTCTAAGAAGACACGTGAAAATAACTAGAAGTACATGTTTTGAACTCCATTGTATTAATTTGGGTGATTTCTGTGCAAGCATTTTTTGTGGGGATTGACTTGGAAATCCTCACGTGAGGACAAGTAACCAAGGAGAGAACCCCAGAGTAGCTAGGTATTGGCAGTGTTGGCCCAACTGGGGGATCCTTTGCAGAACCATCTTTAGGAGTCGAAAATGTAAACTTTCATATTATATAAAATGTAAAAGTTATAAAGTATAATTTTTATAGGTTCTGGGAAACATTTGCAGACACTTTGGAGAATGAGTAAGAGTAAAACTCAGGCACCCCCAGCAGAAACTTATGATAGATGAGACACTTAGTACAACTAATGGAGGCAAAAAAAAAAAAAAAAATCACCCAGCTTGGACCAGTAATGCAGAACTTGGAATCGCTGGGCAACTAGTTCCCAGAAATTACTGGACCATCAAAATCCTATTTGGCTGCCGCCACGCTGGTTGCCCGGTATAGTATCCCTTCTCCCTTCCTTCCATCAACATCTCTGCCTCCTTATCTACTTTTATCTGCACCCTCACCCACCCCACCCCCCCATACCAGAGAACCCATTCCCTTTCCATCCACTGGACTTGGCTCCCTTTCAAAAACTCTCACTCAACTCCAGGAGCTTTAACAGTATTGAGACATTAATGCATGTACCCATGGTGGAGACACAATGAAGTTATCTCTACACGTGCCAAGATAATCAGAGCACTTGTTAGTGGGGAAAAATAATCTGCCTGATTGACAGTTGCTAGATACAAAGAGTAAATGATGGACTGTGTTGATCACTTTTCAACTGGTACATTTCGGTGTTAAAAATTATTAAATGTTGGGGATTACATGGTCCCGAGTTTTTGTTCCCAATTTGTTTGTTTGCTTGTTTGTCTTATCTTGTTTGACAATTATCCAATGAAATATTATGCAGAAGCCTAATAGACATGTATGTAAGTCAAACTACTTTGGGCAAATAAAGGGAAGGGATCGGATTTTTGCTGCTGCCTGCACTTGTTCTCCCTCAGTGTCCTCCACATCATCCTGCAGAGCTTAAGGCTCTGAAAAAAAACTGTCTAGAGCCCTCTCAGCCCCTCAGTTTACAAATGAGGAAACTAAGATCCAGAGATTGAAATCAGTGCTGAGGTCCTGAGCAAATAGGTACACTGATCGGGAGGGAATATATCTGAGAAACAATTATCTAGTAGGGCTGAACTCAGGAATTGGAATTCTTGCCAATGGCAGCAGGACAAAGAAGCAAAACTCAAGTCTTTTGAATTCTAATCCATAGCTCTTACCTCCATCCAAGAACCCAGCCTTGGTCAATGAACCAGCGTTCTTCCACAGGTTCTCACCATCGGGGGACAGAGGGGTAGGGTGGCAAGAGGAAGAAGCAGATGTTTCTGAGGCCAGCCTTCTAGAGCACACTGTATGTACCCCTCATTGCTTTCTCTGTAAACACTCTCTCATTTCTTTGAGGTTCTCAGCTGGATTAGGGTAAAAAATGTTGAGCGAACCCCTTGTAAACTAGATAGATATCCCCAAAGAAAAAATGGAAAGTTGCAGCTTTCATCTCCAGTCCACCATCAATTTTTGTGTTCTCCAGACATGCCTATCAAGGAGACAAGTGTTCATATAGCTCTGTGCATTCTTTTTTTCATCCTTCTACTTCCCTCTCAATTACTGACCCAGTCCACATCTCTGCATTTGTATCTGTCACCATCCCCTTCTCCATCAAATATTCTGAGCTTCTGTCCACACTCTTTGCCCTGCCCTGGAAAGCCTCTCCTTTTATTATCTGCCAATAAGGTATTAATACATTAGTTGCCTCAAAGTGCACTCTTTAATGAAGGCCATGGACATTCATTTAGCTGAATTTGATAGTGACAACACATTGACATTGGTAAGGTTAATGATCCAATGCTTTATTTCATTGAACAAGTTGAACAACACTTAGCACATTGATCCGCAATGTCCTACAATCCGTCTTTGCTATTACTTTAATGGTGCCATGGCATCTATGCCCTTTAAGTAATTGGCACCATGAAAAGATGGACTTGGCCTTGTCATGTTGGATTAGAGCTACGCTGAATTGTGAGAGATTTTTGTCTTTTCTTTATTCTCTCTTCCCTCTCATTTTATGTCCTCCTGATTGAAGAGGCAAGAGGGGGCGCCTAGAGACCAGGAGGGAGTGTCTGGCTATATAGCAAAGAGACAGAACTGGGTATGTAGAGATACAATGACCAAGGTTTTCTAAGCCCTCATTTCCTTCCCAGATCATCAGGCCTGTGGGACCTAAGGCAGGCATCTGAACCTCCTTAGATCTCAATGTCTTCGTCTACAAAAATGAGGATAACTAATGCAATCTACTTGCCCTCACTGCCTCAGAAAAGAGGGTACTAGATTCAAAACATGGTGTTCTACCCCTGGGTGCTAGGAGGTGATGGAAGAAAAAGAAAATAGTGGGCTGGGATCTCACCTGAGCCCCCTGCCCCTGAGAATAGGCAGATACTTGTTTAGGGATGCCATTTACCAGAGCTTGCCTCCAGGGCAACATCTGAAATAGCCAGAAATAGAGTCAAAGATCTTGGCAAGCTCATGGATTTACTGGGGCAGGACAATGGGGTCCTGACTAAGTAGGCAGAACACACTGACTGAGAAGGAATATGTCCTTGAGACACAGACATACTTGTCCATTAGGACTATTTTTCTCTTTCTTTCTATCTTTCTTTCTCTGTTTCTCTCTCTCTCTCTCTCTCTCTCTTTTTTTTTTTTTTTTTTTTTTTTTTTTGGACAAGTCTGACCTAAAGTTAGGCCTTAGATGGGTAAAAACTTTGAAAGAGGGATCTTCTTGATGGGAAAATGGGCCCCACCTGGAGGAACACCCAGAGCTCAGTGGTCTTTGAGAAAAGTTATCCCACTATGGTTTAGCAGGAGAGTGTCTAATGGTAGCTAAATCACTAAGTCCAGTTAACTCTCAAGCCTACAAACTCACTAGATTAAGAATTAAGTCTATTCAGGGGTGCCTGGGTGGCTCAGTGGGTTAAAGTCTCTGCCTTCGGCTTAGGTCATGATCTCAAGGTCCTGGGATAGAGCCCCGCATCGGGCTCTCTGCTCAGCGGGGAGCCTGCTTCCTCCTCTCTCTCTCTCTGCTTGCTTGTGTTCTCTCTCTCTCAAATAAATGAATAAAATAAAAATCTTAAAAAAAAAAAAGAATTAAGTCTATTCAAAATCTGGCTTCCTTGGGGTAGGCTGAGAATTTGAAAGAGAACACAGAAAAATGAACTCTGAGCTAGTGAGTGAGAACCCCATAACACATGTGGGCTGTGGAGGACAACACATAGACCTTGGCTTTACCATTGCTTGTTGGCTGACTTGATCAATAAGTAAGTTACTAAATAGCCTTGGAATTTTATTCCCCTCCTCTGAAAAAGAGGGAGAAACACTACCTTACAGGGGCATTGTGATATTGATTGGCATAACATTTGGGGCCGGGTTTAGCCTACCCGGGGATAGGAGAGGAATCAGCAACATCACACTTTTGTTTGAAGCGAACGGAATGAAGTAGAAGAAAGAGACATGAAGAATGTGTAACATCATTCACTTAACAGACTAGGCACCAAACTTGGAGTTAAGAAAACAAAGACAGACTATACAGTGTTCCCACACCCAAGTTCCCCACAGTCTAACAGAAGAGACAGACTGTGTATTTTGATGTCAACTCTAAAATATTTTGTTCCCAAGAAGGAAAACATTACCAATCCACAGAAAGAGAAAGTGTGGGGGGCCCAGGATTTCCATCGTCATTCACTGCCCCCCACTTTTGTGGTTCTGCCTAGGAGTGGATGGGTGAGTTTAATGCTGGGAGAAATTGTTAGGAACCACATTTGGCTAGAGACCTAAGCCATGTTCTCTAGCAAATTTTACCAATAAAGTTTATATTTGTATTTCCATCTGTTTGACAACTGTGCCTTATTTCTCAATTGATTCTGAATTCAATAGGGGACTAAAGAGGGTGTTGTTTATTGGTTTTACAAAATCCAACATGATGCAGGTTCTTGTGTTGCAAAAGCTTGTCCAAAGCATAAAAATAAAGTGCAGAATGGAAGGATCTGTCCTATATGGGGTGTGTGTGTGTGTGTGTGTGCACGTGCAAGTGAACATATGGAGAGGGGGTGAGTGGGGGAACGATATACAGAAGGAGGGATGGGCTGCTAACCAGAGGATGATTTGGAAAAGAAAAAGAAGCAATCCAGACAAAAACAACTATGTGTTCAGAGGCCTAAATGTGAAAAAGACCATGTAAAAAGTTTCAGAAAGGGCAACATGATGTGCAAATTTTGAGTATGAGTTTAGTGTCATTTTGTTCACATTGTACCAAAGGACCTATATCTCACAGATAGCACTTCTCAGATTCCTTCCTGTCCTAGCAGAAAATGCCCGACCAAACCAAGGAAATACCTGCATCAGACCTGGCCCTGTACACAGTACGGTGACACAGAAGTGAATTTGGGGACATTCTTATACCTCAATCACTCTGGATCTTGAGTCTCACCCCCACCATATCATTATCATGACTGCAAACTCTGCAACTCTGGTTTCCCCACATGGAAAAAGAACAGTATTACATAATCTCTAAGACTTCCTCCTGATGTTCCATGGATTTCTCAACCTTTCACACTGTTTTTTAGAATCAGTTCTTTCTTGACCTTTCCAACTCCCAGTAGGACTCTCCATTCTCAAGATCTGGATAGATTAATTATCAATATTTCAGCTTTAACTCGCCCAACTCTTGGGAGCATATTGCTATAAAACATCACTTGGCACTTATTTTTATCACTTTATTATCCACATAGGAGGGTATGGTCAATTTTGTAGAGAGGAAACAAATATTGAGCTGAGCCAGTGTTTGGTTTTGAATCAAATACAATTCTTGAAGTTCTTCTCTTTCCCTTAAGAACTCCATTACCCACTAGCCATAGACCCCCCCAAAAAAGTTTCATGCCGAGATGGTCTCTCTGCCAAAAATTGGACACATATGGAAATGTTTATTTCTCAAGGGCAGAGTTTTTCAACTCGGGCACTACTGACATTTTGGGCTTGATGATTCGTTGTTGTGTGGGGCTGTTCTATGAGTTATAGGATGGTTAGCAGCATCACCTGTCACCACCTACGGGATACCCATAGTACTCTCTCCCTGGTAGTGACAACCCAAACTGTCTCCAGATGCTGTCTAATGTCCCCTTGAGTTCACAGATGCTTTTTTTGAGAACCACTATTCTAAGAGGTTGCATTCCCTCTTCCTAAAATGAGAGAATTGATAATAAGTACACATCCTCAGAAAGAAGCTAAGGAATGTACTTCTCTTTGATAGTATTCATTCCTTTGTTCATTCAACTAATGGACTTCTTACTGGAGGTTTGCTACACCTTTTGGTTACTTAAATTCTCATTGCTAGACCCCCTAACTCTATCCACTTCTAGACCAACAATGCTGATTTTCCCCCACGTAATCTGGTTGTTTCTTACAGCATGGCTGCAATGGTCACTTCTTTTGTTCATTCTGGGGTTCGCTCATTTCCAATTCTGCATGCCCACATCTGCCACTCATCCACAGGAGATCATACTGAAAACACCAAGGACCTGACAGGAAGACCTTGAATTCTAGATCTGGTTCTGTCACTTCCTAGATGTGCAACATTAGAAAAGTGTGAGCATCTATCTCTGAGTGCCCCACCCTGGTCTGTAAAATGGGAATGAAAATGGTACATTCCTGCCAGCCCACCCATTTGTTTTGAGAGGTTGGTGGAGTAAGTGGTCTAAAAACTATGAAGCATGATACGAGAGAGAGAGAGAGATTATCATTCTCACAATCATTATCTGTAAAACAAAAGATCATTAGCTGAACTGCTTATGAAGCAGAGAGAAAGCCAGCTGAGGGATAAAATAATAACCACCTAGACTGAAGGCAGGAGAAAGAATTAGAGGAGAAAGACACAATTCCTTTGCTTATTTGGGGGGAAACTAAACTCACTTCCTCCAGGAGCTTGAGCATAAAGATCAGAAGCCCCAGGGTGGATGGACCCCAAGAGCAGAGCTGCTTGATGGAACCTGGGCTTGGGCTTCCAAGGTCAGTAATTCCATGGCAAGGGTTAAGCAGGAAGTAAAGCCCATTAGCATATATTATATACTTCCTATGTGCCAGGCACTGTGCAAGGAGCGTTCCTCAGAATGTCTTAAGCACTGAATCTAGAAAGGATGGTAGGAGTCTATATTCCAGGAGCACAAAATTGGTGAGTTTTGGAAACTCTAGAACATGAAACAGGATAGTCCATGAAATCATTTCTGTAAATTATGAAGCATGTGTCATGGTTCTGTATTTTATAAGGATGATGACAATGATGGTGGCTGGGTGGCTCAGTCAGTTAAGTGTCTACCTTAGGCCCAGGTCATGATCTCAGGGTCCTGGGATTGAGCCCCACATCAGGCTCTCTGCTCAGCAGGGAGTCTGTTTCTCCCTCCTTCCTGCTGGTGCTTCCTCTCACTATCTCATGTGCAGAATGCTTAGTATGTACCAGGTATTGACTTAGACACTTTAAAGTCCATTCCTTTAGTACAAAACTAAAACCAAATATAAATATGAACACCATCACAAGGAGAGGCCTGCAACCCTCCCTTCTTGCCACCTAACCATTCCAATAGTTCTAAACCTCTGGATTTTCAATAAAAGGGAAAAACAATGGGCAAATATTCAGGCAGTACCCAAAAACAGCACTCCCATCTGAGGTGAAAATGACCATATCACATTGCGTAGACAAGCAAGAGGATGAACAATGGTGGATGGGGCTTAAAGTTACGCCATGTGGCTTCTCTGGCTGGCTGGAATAGAAACGGTGAGCAGTAACCATGGGAAGAGAGACAAGGGCAACCTGTCAGCACACCCGGGGTTAGGAACTCTGAGGGAAGCTGGAGAAGATGTCAGTTTACAAGAAACCACAGACATTTCAAGGAATGAATCTTGGCATGATTCTTGGAGTGGGAAGAGAATAATTTAATAATTGTTGTTTGCTTGTGTACAAAGGTGCATGACCTACTAAGAGGGCCATCAGAGTACTATAAAGAGACATTTTCTTCAGCACTCAAGGAAAACCTTCTACCTCCCAACAAGAGCAGTGTGGTGCTCCAGTGACATTAACTTTATGCACTGCCCCCTCTCCTGACTAAGGAGACCATGGTACCCAAAGATCTCAATTTTTATAGACAACTAGTGAACACAAGTCATCCCAAGACCTAGAAGTTGTGATTATTTTATTTTGCCCGAGGTTAAGCCCTTCTTTCTGAAACAACAAACATTTCATTTTTCCTAAGACAAAGTAGGAAGGAGAGGCAGCCTTTCCTGACATGCTGTCAGGAGGCTGTGGTTTCATTCTGAAAGGAAGGCCCCATTCATTGTGGGCATGACCATCACTGTGATGGCCACCCTTGGTTGACCAGCAGGCTCTGGTCCAAGGAAACATCTTTGGCAGCTACAGATTTTCTTTTCTGCGAAATACCATGGGTCCCACACGTAAAATCACCTAAATGTGTATCTCTATACTCTTATAGTTCCCCACATCATACAATTCCATTTAATCCTTAGAACAACCTGGGAACATGGGCATTATTATTAGAATCCCTGTTTTACAATGGATTGGATGGGGCTGTGGTTGAACAAAGAACATTCCAGTGACCAGGAAGCAGTAGAGCAGATCTTCACTGCGAATGACTGTCTGAGGTCTTAGACCCCTGAAGACCTTGATTCTCACACTGTGCCACACCACGTTCACTTCTGGGCTGTAGAACTAGACATTTTGCTGGGGACCCCTTCTGCCTCATCTACCAATAATGCGATCCCGTCCATGGCAGCAGCTGGGTTTGGTGGTGCCGGGACTCCCATAGCTCACATCTCTTATGGAGGCTTTCCTCCTTGCACATCGAGCTGTTAGAATGGGGCCTGTGGATCCCAGTGCAGTTGCTTGGGATCCAAAAAGCACCCAGGAGCCTCAGAAGGGGGACAGTTGGGGCACAAAACTTTCTGATGTTGTCAGATATGGGGTCTGTCCTTTTTTCACCTTCTCTTTTCCTTCTAAATTACTCTTGATTATGCAGCATCTGCTTCCTTCTGAGATGCATATGCTTCTCCCCCTAAATCGGAATGCCTGTCGAGTAGCCCATACAGAGAGCTGCATACAAATACACAGCTGAAAGTTGTCTTTAGGAGTCCTCCATAAATCAGATCTACAAGCTCAGCTAGCGCATCTCTGGAAGTGGCAGATAGTGGTACAGGCAAAGATAGAAAATACCAGACCTCCCCAAGTCATCAGATAGCTCAGAAGTTTTCCATCGCTGTAGGCACATGCAACAAGCAAGACAAATAGCAAGGAAACACTTCCCCTTCTCCCATTGGTGGGTTTGTGCAAACTTCTTGGCAGTGGAAGAAAAAGGGAATCTGGGGTATCAGGATGAGGCCACAAAATTCAATGAGGGAGGTTTAGAAGATGTTCTTATCTCAGTAACCCCCATGTCAGTTTATCTGCAGGTTCCCCCATACACCATCCCCACTGTGCCTCTCCATAAATCACTAGTGTTCTCATGTGAGCCCCCAAATGCTCCTCTGCTAGGACTTCCTTTTAGACATAGCCTCTTTCTTACACATCTTTGTCACATGTCTCACATAGACTTAGCATTGAAAAAATATTAGTAGAATTAATTTGGTATGGTTGGATGATTTGATTTGTGTTAGCGGCCATATGAAAATTCACAAAATAAAGAAGTAATTATTAAAGTTAGGACACCAAGAAGGCTTAGTGTGAGCAAGAAATGTTATGGACTAAAGAAAACAACTTTTCTTGGAAAGCATAAAGAGAAGTCTTTGCTGACCTCTTTCCTCTAACAAATATCTTTTGGGAGCGGCATGGGCAGCCCTGAAAGCCAGGACTGGGTTCCAACAGGGAATCCTGTCCAGGCCAGGGTGGGACGTTTCTCTTGCCTGAAATTTCAGTGTGTGGAGCCAAGGGGCAATTAGAGAAAACAGACTCTCACTGAGAGCCAGAAACTTTAAATGTATTATCTTTGTTTTTATAGCTTTATTGAGCTATCGTTGACATACAATAAAATGTATATATCTAAAGCACATAATTTGATAAAGTTTGACATATGCATGTACCAATAAAGTTATTACCACAATCAAGATTGTGAACATATCCATTTACCATGCCCCAAAATTTCCCTGTGACCTCACTCCTGCCCCTTCCCAGCACCATCCCCAAGCAACCAGTGTCCTGATTCCTGCTGCTATAGATTTGTCTGCATTTCCTACTGAATCCTGCAATTCCTACAGAATCACGCACCATGTACTCCATAGTTCATTCCATGATATTGTTGGGTAGTATAGAGCACAATTGGTCTATCCATTCACCTGTTAATGAGCCTTTGGAATGTTTCCAGTTTTGCACTACCACAAATAAAACTGCTTATAAATATTTATGTAATGTACAAGTTTTTGTATGGACATGTGTTTTCATTTCTGTTGGGTAAACACCTAGAAACGGAATAACTCAACCACGTGGTAGATGTATGTTGAGTGTTCAAGAAACTGCCAAGTGTTTTCACCCAGTGTTTGTACCATGTTACATTAGCAGCAGCAGTACGAAAGTCCCAGTTCCAACACATCCTTGCCAACACTTAGTCAATCATTTTAATTTTAGTTACTCTAGCAGGTACTGAGTGGTGTATCATTGTAGTTTCCCTTTCCATTTTCCGAATGACTAATGATGTTGAGTATATTTTTAAATACTTTTTTCCATCTGTATATCTTCTTTGGTGAGTGTGTGTTCAAATATTTTGCCCATTTTTAAAATGGGCTTGTTTTGTCCTTATTACTGAGTTTTTAAAAGATCAGCTTTGTTGTGGATTCATTTACATACATTTCAATGAGGTTTGAAAAACTTATCTGCCCAGTAACCACTGCCAAGATCAAGATGCAGAGCATTCCCATCACCCTAAAAAGTCCCATTTCCTTTTGGAGGGTCCATCCCCTTCCCTCAATGTTTATCTTTTTCGAAATGACAGGTTTATTGAGATATAATTCATGTACCAAACAATGCACCCATTTAACATGTACAAGTCAGTGGTTTTTAGTATAATCCCAGATTTTGAAATATTACTATAATCAACTTGCAGCATTTTCAACACCTCAAGACCCCAGACCCATTAGCAGTTACTCCCTACCTCCGCTCCTTCTTCCTCTACTCTCCCCACCCTGCTCCCGTGCCAACCACTTATCCACTTTCTGTCTCTACAGATTTGGCTTTTCTGGCTATTTCATATAAATTAAGCCTTGTAATAAATGTCCTTTTGTGGCTGGTTTCTTTCACAAAGCTTATTTTCAAGGTCATCCATGTAGTAGTGGGTATCAGAACTGTATTTTTATTGTCAAATAATTTCCTATTATATGGCTATGCCACATTTTACTTATTCATTTATCAATTGATGGATATTTGGCTTTTTAAAATTTTTTGGCTCTTATATAGAATGTTGTTTTGAATATTTATATACAAGCTTTTGTGTGGACTTTTGTGAAATCACAGAAAATACATATATTGGTCTCTGCCCCCAGTTCCTAGCATAGAGCTTCTGAAACCTTTGTAATTTTCTAAATGATAAAAGTGCTAAAAACATCTCTGGTTCTAATATTTGGTCTTTAGCCTTATCACTGACACAGGGCTCCTAAATCCCTTGTAAATTCCTAAGTGCTAAGAGCATGAGGAACATCTTTTGTTCTAATAAGGAGATTCTGAGTGGGCTCCTGGATGGGGGCTGGTCACTAGAGAACCCAAGCCATAATTAGAAACTTGGAATAGTCCCCATCCCCTTCCCAGCCCATTTTCCAGAGTAGGGAGAAGGGCTAGAAATGAAACTAGTAACTGATCATGTCTATGTGAGGAAGCCTCCCTGAAATCCTGGGGTTTGGGATTAGTATGGGATTTGGTGAGTTCCAGATTTGGTGAACACATCCACAAATCAGGAGGGTGACAAACCCCTACACCGTGGAGTCAGAAGCTCCTGTCCGGGGGACCCTCCCAGACCTTGCCCTAAGCATCTCTTCATCTGACTGTTCATCTGTATCTTTTATCATATCCTATAATAAACAGGTAAACACAAATAAACATTTCCCTGAGTTCTGTGACCCACTCTAGCAAACTAATTAAATCTAAATGGGGAGGAGGTCATAGAAAACTCTGTTTTATATCCAAGTTGGACAGACATTGTGAGTAACTTGGGGACCTACTACAGTTGACCTTTAAATAATGTGGAAGTTGGGGGTGCTGACCCCTGTACAGTCAAAAATATACATATAACTTTTTTTTTTTAAGTAGGCTCTATGCTGGGCAAGGATCCCAATGTGGGACTTGAACTCACAATGCTGAGACTAAAACCTGAGCTGAGATCAAGAGTCAGAAGTTTAACTGATTGAACCACCCAGGCACCCCCATTTTTAAAATAATAATATAATATTAATAATTATTATCTTTGCACATAACTTTTGACTCCCCATAAACTTAACTGCTAATAGCTTACAGCTGACCAGAAATCTTAACAATGACATGAATGGTCAACACAAATTTTTTTTTATGTTATAGGTATTATGTACAGATATAGGTATTATACATAAGCATTATACATAGGTATATACAAAGTAAGCTAGAGAAAAGAAAAATTTTACTGAGATAATCATAAGAGAAAATATGATTAAAGTATTGTACTGTATTTAACCAAGAAAAAAATCTCTGCAAGAGGACCTGCGTGGTTTAAAAATGTGTTATTCCAAGGTCGGCTGTCCTTGTGATTGTCACCTAAAGTGGGGAGCAGTTTTGTGGGACTGAGCTCTCAACCTGTGGGATTTGTAGATAGCATCAGAATTTAATTAAATAGTAGGACACCCAGCTAGTGGCGTGGAGAATTGCCTGTTGCTGTGGGGAAAACTCCCACACACTTGATGACCAGAAGTGTCAGAAGTCAAGTATTTTATGTAAAAGTAAAAGGGACATAAGAAGGAGAGCTGGGTTTTTCCGATACAATTATGGTGTGTGGGTGTGTGTGTGTGCGCACTCAGATAGAGGAATTGTTAGACCATATGGTAATTCTATGCTCAACCCTTTTTTAGAAATTGACAGACTGTTTTTTAATGATCTGTACCATTTTACATTCCAAACAGCAATGTGTGAGGTTTCTGATGACTCCACATCTTCAAAGACACTTACTATTATCTGTCTCTTTTATTACAACCATGTTAGTGGTTATTAAGTGGCAATTACTGTGTTTTCAATTTGCATTTCTCTGGTGGCTGATAATGTTTAGCATCTTTTCATGTGCCTGTTGACCATTTGTATATCTTCTCTGGAGAAATTTCTATCAAATGCTCTGCCTATTTTTAAACTGAGTTATTTATTTTTTAATTATTGAGTTGTACGTGTTCTTTATGTATTCTAGATACAAGTCCCTTATTAAATATATAATTTACAAAAATTTCCTTGTGGCTTGCCTTTTCACTTTCATGATGCTATACTTTGAAGAGCAAAAATTTTAATTTTGTTGATGTCTTACTATGGAGATTTAACAGTTCTATGCATATTCTAGACATATGCATATATTTTATATATGCATATGAGAAATATATATTTCATATATATTTTATATATATATATATATGCATATGAGAAAATACCTCATAAAGATATATCTCTTATCTCATAAAGAATATATATATATTCTTATATATAAGAATATATATAAGAATTTCTTATATATATAAGATAAAAGATATAAGAATATAGAAGAAGATATAAGAATATAGAATATACTGGGGCACCTGGGTGGCTCAGTGGGTTAAGCCGCTGCCTTCGGCTCAGGTCATGATCTCAGGGTCCTGGGATCGAGTCCCGCATCAGGCTCTCTGCTCAGCAGGGAGCCTGCTTCCTCCTCTCTCTCTCTCTCTGCTTGCCTCTCTGCCTACTTGGGATCTATCTCTGTCAAATAAATAAATAAAATCTTTAAAAAAAAAAGAATATAGAATATATATATTCTTATATATATAAGATATATAATCTTATATATAAGAATTTATATATATAAAAGAATTTCTTATATATATAAGATAAAAGATATAAGAATATAGAAGAAGATATAAGAATATAGAATACATATATTCTTATATATATAGGATTTATAATCTTATATATAAGATATATATCTTATACATATAATATAATAATATACAATAATATATATTATTATATATAATCTTATATATATTATTATATATTATTATATATTATTATATATAATCTTATATATAATAATATATATAAGATATATGAGAATTTATATATATATAAGAATTCACATATATAAGAATTTCTTATGTATGTAAGATGTATTTCTTATGTATATAAAAGACATAAGAATATAGAAGAAGATATAAGAATATAGAATATATATATTCTTATATATAAGAATATTATATATAAGAAATTCTTATATAATTTGCAAAGCATATTATCTCATGAAGTATATATATATTCTTATATGTAATATAAGAATATATATATACTTCATGAGATAATATGCTTTGCAAATATTTTCTCCTAATGTGATTTGTCTTTTAATCTCTTTTTTTTTTAAGATTTTTATTTATTTATTTGACAGAGATCACAAGTAGACAGAGAGGCAGGCAGAGAGAGAGAGGGAAGCAGGCTCCCTGCTGAGCAGAGAGCCCAATGTGGGGCTAGATCCCAGGACCCTGGGATCATGACCTGAGCAAAAGGCAGAGACTTAACCCACTGAACTACCCAGGTGCCCCAAGTCTTTTAATCTTTTAACATAATCTTTCGAAAAGCAGAAGTTTTAATTTTCATAAAGGCCAATTGATCAATATATTCTTTTATAACTTATCCTTATGGCATATTATCTCTAAAACTTTTGCCGATTGAAGATTACAAATATTTCATATTACATTTTCTTTTAGAAGTTATATAGTTTAGGTTTTGCATTTAAGTCTGTGATCCATTTGAGTTAACTTTTCTATATAATATGCAAGGTATAGATTAATCTTTTTTTCTTTTCCTTTTCCTTTTTTTTTTCCCTATGGATATTCCATTGTTCAGCATCATTTGTTAACAACGATCCTTTCTCTACCAAACTACTGAATTGCTTTTTTACCTATGTCAAGTAAGTTGTCCAGATATGTGTCGGTCTATCTATGGATTCTCTTTTATTTTCCATTGATATATTTGTCTATCTTTAAACTAACATCATAGTGTTTTGATTACTATAGCTTTACTAGCCTTGAAATCAAGTGGTGTTAGCCTTCCAACTTTGTTCTTTCTTTTTTTTAAGATTTTATTTATTTATTTGACGGAGAGAGAGATATCAAGAGAGGGAATACAAGCAGAGGGAGTGGGACAGAGAGAAGCAGGGTTCCCATGAAGCTGGGAGCCTAATGTGGGGCTCAATTCCTGGGATCATGACCTGAGCTGAAGGTAGACACTTAACAACTGAGCCACCCAGGCACCCAAACCAACTTTGTTCTTTTTTACAGTTGTTTTTGGCAAGTCTAGATTTTTTGCATATCTAGTGAGTTTTAAAATCAGCTTAACAACTTGTATCAAAATAGCTTGCTGGGATTGTACCAAATCTACAAATCAAATTAAGGACATTAACATTTTACCACTGTTGTGTTTTTCCACATGTGATAAAGTATATCTCTTCATTTATTTAGGTCTTTAATTTCTCTCAACAATATTTTATAGTTTTATTGCAGGAGTTTTTCACATCTTTTATCAGATTCGCTACTAAGTATTTCATATTTTTAATACAATTGTAAATGGTACTGTAGTTTAATTTCAATTCCATTTATACATTGTTATTTTATGAAAGTATACTGGTTTTTATATATTGACCTTATAGCCTTCAATCTTGCTAAACTTACTTATTCCCATAGTTTTTTATAAATTCCATCAGATTTGCTATATGAGTGATTCTCAACTAGGGATGGATTTACCCTTCTGGGTCATGCAGCAATGTCTGGAGACATTTTGAGTTTTCATGCATTGGAATCGGGCATGGGCAGTGAAACGGTCATCTAGTGAATGGAGGCCAAGGTTACTGCCAAACATCCCACAACCCATAGGACAGTCCTACACAACAAAAAATTATTAGATTCAAAAAGATTGGCAGAGATAGAAAAAAAAAAAAGTTCTACATAGACAAGTATGTCATCTGCAAGTAAAGTTTGACTTTCTCTTTTCCAATCCTCGTGATTTTTCTTTTAATTTTTCTTCACCTAGTTGCTAGACAAATCTCCAATGTTAAATAGAAAAGGAGAAAGCATACATGTTTGTCTTGTTATTGATTTTAGAGGAAAAGTATTGAGTCTTTCACTATTAACGATGATGTTAGCTGTAGGTTTTCTGTAGATGGCCTTTATCAGGTTGAAAACATTCCTTTGAATTCCTAATTGCTGAGAGTTTGATTAAGGACTGGATGTTACATTTTGTCACATTATGTTTTTGCATTTATTGAGATGGTCATGTTGTTTTTCTTAATAGTTTGATAATAGTTTAGTTTATAATAGTTTTTATACAGTTTAGTTTATAATAGTTTAATAGTTTTTCTAAATAGTTTGATAATATGGTGAATTGCACTGATTGATTTTCAAATGTTAAAATGACATAAACCTTTGCTTCCCTAGGATAAATCCCACTTGCTCAAGATATTATTCTCCTTTTTTTATATTTTTATATTGTTGAATTGGATTTGATGGGAGTTTGTTTAGAATTTCTTTATGTATGTTGTTAAAATAAATTAGTCTATAGTTTTTCCCTTGTGTGTTTGTCTATTGTTGTTGCTTTACCTGTCATGTCTTTTTCTAGTTTTAGTATCCAGGTAATTCTAACCTCAAAATGTGAGTTGAGAAATATTTCCTCCTCTTAAATATTCTGGAGCACTTGATTAGTGTTTTTTCTTCCTTAAGTGTTGGGGAGAATTCACCAGTCAGGCTACATAAGTCTACAGTTTTCATTGGAGAAAGATGTTTATAGATATAATGTATTTTTTGCTGGATGGCTATCCAGAATATCTATTTATTCTTAATGAGTGTCAGTAGTTTGTTCCAGTCAAGAAATTTGTCAATTTCATCTCAAGTATCAAAATTATAGAAATAAAGCTGTTCACAATGTTTCCCTTTTTATTCATTTAATATCTGTAGTGAGGTCAACTCTCATTTTTGATATTGGTAAATAGTGTTCTCTCTTTGCTTCCTGAGCATGGGATTGGTTCTTGGAGATTGATAAAACTGAAAAACCTCTAGACAGACTGTTTTCTATTTTGGTGATTTCTGCTTTTGGTGATTTCTGATCTTTATTATTTTGTTTCTTTTGCTTTAGATTTAGTTGTCCTTTCTTTCCAAGTTTTTTAACATGGAAAGTGAGATCATATGATTTTAGTCTGTTCTTTCTTAATATAGATGTTTAGTGCTATAGTTTCTTCTCTAAATACTGCTATAGAGCATCCCACGAATTCTAACATATTATGTATTTCTTTTTATCCAATTCAGAATTCTTCTGATTTTATCTTTGACCAATTTTTGACCAATAATTTTCTTTGGCCAATTATTCAGAAATACATTATTTAGTTTCTAAATCTTGAGGGATTTTCCAGGTATCTTTTTGTTATTGACTCCTCGTTTATCCATTGTGATCACAAACTATATATTCTTAGATGTGAATCCTTCTAAATTTGTTGAGACTTGTTTTCTGGACCAGAATATAGTCTATCCTAACAGCTGGCAATAACAACCAAGCCCCCACCCACAGGACAGACATTTAAGGGCAGTCTTACATTCCTAAGAAAAACTTGACCATGTTCTAACAAATAAAAAGAATATATATTCTGCTGCTATTAGGTGAGATTGCTCTGTAAAGGTAAATCAGTCCAATTGTTGATAACTTTGTACAAGTCTACCTTGTCCTTATTGATTTTCTGAGATCTGTAACTTGGTAGTTTTCATCAAGTTTAGAAAAACAACTGTCAAATCTGTCTCCAAATAGGTTTTTGACTCCCCTTTCTTTTTCCTCAGGGATTTCCAATCACATGTGTGTCAGGAGGCTTGAGTTATCCCATAGTTTTTTCCATTTTTAAGTTCCTTTTTTCCTTGTGTGTTTCACTTCTGGTAATTTCACTTGCTATGTCTTAATGTTTAAAAATCTGCTCTTCTGTAATATGTAACCTGCTATTAACCCCATCTGCTGTATTTTTCACATCAAACATTGTAGTTTTTATTTCTGAAGTTCAAAGTTCACTTTGGATGCTTTGTATACCTTCCATGTTTCTACTTTACTTTTTGAACATATAAATACAGTTGAATTATTGTTTTATTGTCCTTACATAACTCTATCATCTTAATAATTTTTAATTGATTTCTTTTCCTCATTATGGGTCATATATCCCTATTTCTTTGCATTCTTAATAGTCTTGTATTAGATTCCAAGCATTGTGAACTTTATTTCATTAGGTGCTGTATTTTTTTAAATTCCTACAAATATCTTGAGCTTTGTTTCTAGGCAAAACTGAGTTACTTGAAAATAGTTTGATCCTTTTCTGTCTTACCTTTAAGATGTGTTAGGTGAGACCAGGTTTGTGTTCAATCTAAAATTAATAATTTCCACTACTGAGCCAAGAGCTCCCTGAGTATGCATCCTATACCTCATTAATTATGAGTTTTTCCAGTCTGGATAGGGGGAACAAGCACTATTTGCAGCATTGTGTTATCACCCAACACTACTCTCTATAACACTTTTATTTATTCATTTTTAAGGCTTTGTTTATTTAGAGAGAGAGCATAAGCAAGAAGAGGGGCAAAGGGAGAGAGAGAGAAAATCTTAAGCAGTCTCTGTGTTGAGCTTAGACCCACCTGTGGGACTCGATCCCAATACCCCAAGATCATGCCCTGACTCAAAATCAAGAGCTGGACACTTAACTGAGCCACCAAGATGCTCCTCTAATACTTTTAGATGACTATTTCTTGGCCAGAGGTATTTTCCCAACACACGTATATTAATTAACACTCTGCTGAATACTTAAGAGGGACCCTCTGCAGACCTCTGGGGTTCTCTTTCTGTGTCATTCTCTCCTCTTCACTTCTCTGTCTTGCAAACAATGGCCACTTTGAACTCTTTGGATTCTTTATCTGTTTTTTCAACTTAGGAAGTTTTAGGCTCTACCTGGATTTCCCTGCCTGTGTCACAAACTAGAAACTCTTCAAGGCCATCAGCTGATATCACTGACGCACTCACCTCATCTGTTTCCCACCTCTCAGGGATCACAGTTCTTTGTTGCCTGAGGTCCAGTGCCTCAAAACCAGTGTTTCACATATTTTGTCTGTTTTTCTCCTTTGGTTGCTTCAGACAGGATGGTAAAACCAGTCCATGTTATTCTATTTTGTCGAGAAAAAGAAGTCTTTTAAATCTTTTAAATTTTCTTTTAAATCTCATAACTACTTGATAAGTACTAAATTTGTATTGAAATTGTGCCTACTTTATTGGAAGTTAATTTGAAGGACAGAGAGTTTAAACTTGTTTATGTTTGTATGGTTCCTATGTGAATGATTCAGGATTTATACCTGTGTAGACCTGTGACACCAGGGTCTGTACTCAGAGCCATCATAACGCATATCTCTCTATTCTTGGGACACCATGGTATCTGTGAATCTGCTACTCCATGACCAACCCAGAATCATCTTTACTTGAAGTCCAATTCTAACAACTCCCAGACATTCTTTTACTTCCTTAATTCTGGCTTATTCGAGCAATGATCAGGGAGCGAAGAAGGGATCTGAATAGTCTTAGATCCCAGCAAGTAAGTGAAGGGTGGAAAAGAAGCCCAGGGTAAATGACACTGCTGGGTCACGTGGTCTTCTCTGGCCATCCACAATAGGAAAAGAGGCTCCCAGCCTCCCAACCCAACCATCGGATAGCCATTCAAAGACATTCCAGCCACAATAAAAACTCAGTAAAATTAAAGACAAGGCTGGAGAGAAGCTTGGAGTGGGATCAAAATAGAATTATTGTTTTCTAATATGGTTCATAGAACTGTAATTGGGCACAAGATAAAGGTAAGGGCTGTTCTCAGAACAGGTGTGCCATGGATAAGGGGGTGGGTGGAAAGGGAAAATGAAGTGCCAGAATTAGTACTAGGAACCATATCCTCAGCCAGAATAACAAGGAACATGACTCAGTGCTAAACCACCATAAGATGTGGTGAGATACTTTAAGTCCTTGTTGCAGGACAGCATCTCAGAACTCAGCTAAGAGGAAGAAAGAGAAAGGACCAGCTGTGGTGAAGTAGAAATGAATGTTCTGTGGACTTCCTTGCCCCAGAAACCCTCCTATGGTCACTTTGGGAAGCTCAGTGGAGACATTTGTCTCATTGACTGAGGCCGAGGGAAGTCACAGAGTCAAGGATACACAGGAAAAGTGTTCAGGCATTGGAAGTAGCTCAGTCCGTGAGGTTGTGGTGACAAGTTCATACCCACAGGTTTGTGAGCATTTGAGGAGCACTTTTTTGTACACAAGAGACACACAACTGAAGGAGGCCTGCAGGACATACGCTACTGCCAGGGTTTTTCTGATTTGTGACATAGGTTTGAAGGCTCAGGGGAGAAGGGATCCTTCAGTTCACAGAGAAGAGGGGCAGGTTCATGAGTAAGGCCAGTTCCCAGGTTAATTCTCCTTTCAGGCAGTGGCAAGGAAGGATGTGTGAGGGGCCATGAGCCCAGAGGTGGTCCCCAGGAAGGATATACCTTGGGGGATGTGCTCTAGGTCTACACATCTTGCATAAGAAAATTAGAAGTTGCCCTTATAAGTTTGGGAGTGTTTGACAAATGATAGTGGCATCTCTCAAGGTCATTTTATGGCTGGATTATTCTTACCCTTCAGCTGTCCGCTCAGCAATCTTCCTTGGAGAGGTCTTCCCTCACCATCAATCCTACAAGGCCTTTCGCACTTACTCCCTGTCTCCTCAGCTTGCATGCAGGTAATGTTAAAAGCACGGACCCTGAAGCCAAATTGCCTGCATTTGAATCTGATTCTGTCACAGACTCACTCCACAAATTTGGACAACCTACTTGCCTGTCTCTACTTCCTACTGATTAAATCATCATGATAATACCTAGGGTTGTTGTATAGATTGACTTAATATTAGGTTGAATCTATGAAATTGCTATGATGGAGAGGGCTGTCAAGAATGGTCCAATGTGAACAATTTAAAAAATCAGCCAAATATGCATATATAAGGACTTAGAAGAAGGCCACTATGCTTTATGTAAGAGTGTTAGGTATTATAATCTGTAACTATTTTTCTTATTCATTCATTCATTGTTCATATCTTACATCAGAATGTAAATCCCTAGATTTTTTGTCACTGTTTCCAGAGCACTGGGTGCAGTCCCTGGCATGTGATCATTGTTCAATAAATAGTTACTGAGCAAATGAATGGCACTTTTGTCCCTACCCCTGTAATTAATGACCACAAGACTCTGGATAGGAGTCATATACCTGAGACCAATAGGAACAGTGTTCTTAACTGATGTGTCTCTATGGAGAAGTAAGGACAAAAATAAGAATTTCAGGGCTCTGGTCTCATACCCTCTTGCTTGCCCTCCCAGCCCCCACCAGCCTGCATCAGGCTTAAAGGAGCTAGTTGTTGTTCCTAGTGGCCTTCATCACAGTCACATGCTACTGGGATGAGGGCAACAATCTTCATTTTCCCAAAAGAAGCAGAATTGCAAAATGAGTAAATAAGAAATATACCCTTGTGTCTGGTGTTTGTTTGACAATCTGGGTTTGTATATTCCATTGCCATAATGATGGGGGTGAGCTAAACTTAGGAGCCAAGTTCCTGTCTATATCTGGATTGCCTGGGAGCCAGCCTGGTGGGACAATGAGTGAGCAGAACCACAGTGGGTCTAAGAGCCACTTATTAAATACGTGGCCCAGGATCTAGGGACCTACATTTGTTTCACGTAAATGTGGCTTTTGTTCAGGCTAATCTGTGCCAGCAGGTAGCTCGGCATCGTAGTAAAGCACCAGCATTTTCCTTGAAAGCATCCTCAAAACCTGGCTGCAGAACTTGCCAAAGGGTGGGCCCTGTGCTCCTGGCAGAGCTTCCAACCACAAAACCCACTTTGCCCTCCCCATGCACTGGGTCCCGATCTTTGCTTTGAAGAGTAGAGTTTAAAAAACAAACAAACAAAAAACCCAACTCTGCTTATTCTACCCGTAGAAATTTCTTAGAGGCAAGATATGGGCTGGGTCTGTCCCTTTATGGGAAGGCTTTGTGGTGTCATTAACCTAACATCTGTGCTGAGTCTCGGGGGCCCCAGAACCATGAGTCTCAGCCACAACTCTCAGGCTCAGAAAGGCAGTTAAGGGAAGTCAAACTGTGTGTCTGTTAGCCCTTGTAATGGTTCTTTTGAGAATTTTGCTCCTCTCTCCATGGGTATCTAATGTCTCTATGTTTCTCCTACATGTTTTTCTCTTTTTCTGTTGGACTGATAGCTTCTCATACTCTTCCTTCTCTTCTCAGGTCTTTAGAGTCTCCTCCATTGTCACCATTGTACTTTGACAGATCCAGGAGCCCAACACAACCCAGAGTTAATTTTCTGCCACTCGCTTTTGTCTTCCCTACTCCATCTTTTCAGGCCGGCTAAGCATGTATCCTCTTCCAAAACACTCCACATCCTTGTTATATCCTGGTTCCTTTTGCTATCTCACTTGGCTGGAATTTTTTTATCTGATATACTTGTCAATGTCCAACACATCTTCCAAACTTGATCCCAAATGATCACTTGTCTGACTCTCCTTAATACTTTATCCCTTCCTATACCAGCACTTTACTATTACAGTGTGATTCCTCATGATTTTCGTACTAGAATGACTGCTCCTCCAAAACAGAGGCCATGTTTCATTTCTCTCCATATCCCTTGTTTCAATTATGGAACTAGCTACTAGTAGGGACTCAATTAATAAAATAGCAGATACTCAATTAAATGAATGAATGAATGAATCTGAGGTCTGCTGAGTGTCAGGTGCTTTCCCCTAAAAGATCAGCATTCATAGGATTCTCAAGAAACTCTTGCCTTTTCAAATGTATCATCTTTAAAAAGATGACCTCTTTTATAGACATTCTTGGGCTTTTATTTTTCACTTTACTGTATCCAATATTAGTCTTGGGTGTAGAATACAAATTGGAAAGAAATATAGAGGGTGTTTCCCGAGTGGACTATCCCCATCATTACTGACAGCTCTCTACCAGAAATGCCCTGTACTCTTAGCACTTCATCTTTATACACGGCAGTGCTAGACTGCTTCTTTCTTAAGTGGATCTCCTGTTGTCAACAGATGTCAAGTATAAGGAACTTTGCCTTTTAGTTGGATGAAAAGATTTCTGTAGTGGAAGGGAGACAGTTGTTGGCCTTCTAAAGGAGTTAACAACCCACTGCCCTGGATTACTCAGGTCCATGCAGCTCCCACGTTCCAAGCATAATTCTTGTTAGCTCTTACTTACTTTTAAGTCTCTATTAACCATGGAAGACCTTGATTATCTCACTGAACCCATTCAGTCTTTAGCGATTTCATTATGTTATTCCAGTATATAGCATTGGCCATGCTCTTGACTCCATTCCAATGGAAAGACGAGGTTCTATTATGTGGCCGCTCCTCTCCTGGCATTTTGACACTTAACCAATCCCCACACTCACTATTCACTTCAGATTGCCTAGGGCAGCCCTAATTTACACACATTGTCCCAGTGTAATTATTAATAGCACCCCCTTTCATTTTCCTGAGTGTCACAGTATGGATGATAAATTGTATGGTCACCCTACCCATCTCTGGTTTTTCCTACTTCTGTCTCTGAACTGACAGCTCACTCACTTGTCACACCCACCTTATAATATGCTGAGATAGGACAATTCCTGTCCTGACCTACTTCTGTCTATTCCACAGCATTTGGGTTGCTGGGCAGAGAGTCAGCGAATACCTTAGGATGAAATTCCAGCCTTCTGTCCATGCTCTACAAACATGTCCATACTCAAGACACACACACACACACACACACACACACACACACACACACACACTCCCAGTTGAAACAACATTAGAGTCCTGTTTTTAACAAAGAGACCTCCATGTAGTAGAAAGGGTGGGAGAAAATTGTCTGGCAGCATTCTAATGATAGATGTCAAACAGTGACATAGAAAAGAGTTACAAAGGACCAAAAAGATAAGGCTAGACAGTGATCAAACCCTTTTTATCCAATGGGATGCCATTTTCCTTTCAAACCCCACACCATAAAGGGAAGTGATATTTTTGCACAGACCCTGGCACAAATAATGCTCACAAGATCTTCCCAGCAGATGCTCATTACCTAAGCTGACCACCAAAGTGTTCCCACCTAAGTTACACCCCATGAACTGCTCACCTCAAGCCAGAAGGGAACATTTGCTTGTTAGCCGTGTTTCATCAGTGTGGCTTCCCATTCTGCCTCCTCTAAAACCAGCAGAAGCCTAGGGGCATTTGATCTGTTAAGCATTTTATGCTGAAAATATCCCTTATTTAAAATGGCTTCATTATACCTCCAGAATGGCTCCAAATAGCACTCCAGGGTTATAAGCTTGCCTGTGAATTCCAACTTGGTGTGGGTAGCCATTCCTTAAATATTGCTAAAAGTCTAATTCTTCCAAGAAATCTTCCCAAATCAAGTGGAGTCAAAGTGAGGTGACTTTTTTCCTTCTAACAATCACCTGTAACCAATACCACTTTCACATCAGCACAGATAAATACAGACATAAAATTCTGATCGTGAATCCAACCAGTGTGAAAGATAAGCTTATGTCCAGCTCAGCACTCTTTTCTGAATGCCAGAGCTTCTCCAACTATGCATTCTGGCTGGGTTACTGGTGTGTGAAGTTACTGATCCTCAGCTCCTCAGGTGGCCAGACTGGGACCTAAAGCAGCCAGAACTCATGAGTAATTGTCCCAAGGATTGAACAGCCTCATTGGCTTTCTCCATCATACTCTCCAATATTAATATTTTCTATGTGTGCCATGGCATAAAATCATTAGGATGTGTTGCCATGGATCAAGGCAGGGCCCTAGGACCAAATGCGAACCTTGAAATGAATTAAAAGGAAATATTTATCATTAATGTGATAATTAACAAGTCAAAAATAATAATAACAGATGGAAAAATGGGTTAATAATGTAAAAATATGTCAGTTCTAAACAAAGCAATGAATACATTAGGTAGTAAGACTGCAAGTAAAGTCATATGCTGTCCATTTTGTTACCGAATCTCATCATGTTTCACTTTCATTATTGGTCAGACTTGCACCACATTGCCTTCTGAGCTCACATTCCCCCCATGATGATGCCACCCAAGGGATACAACAAGGGAAGACAACTTGATGTAGAGAGAGTACTAGCCTGAAAATTAACTTGTCTTTGATGACAATTGGGAGGCCATGGACAAGTCATAACTCCTCCAGGCCTCAGCCTTCCTATCCTTTCAAATAAGAGATTGATTTAGTCCTTTTAGTACCAAATCCTATGACTGTTTGGACATTTGTGAACATCACTGTAACTGGAAATAAAAAGAAATGATAAGTATATCAGATTTTTAAAATAAACAAACACCATCATTCCATTTAGTTCTACTTCACTAATCCAACCTAGAGTAGAGACATAATACAACAGCAGGAAAGACTTCTAGGGTTCACCCATGACCAATTCACCCCTCCTTCTAAGCACACAAGAGCATTATCCTCCCTCAACTGCTTGCAGATGGCAGACCTTGTGGCAGGTTTTGGACAAGAGACTATGATTGGAAAGAATATGCTTCAAAGAACTTCATTGCCAGTGGGAAACACTCCAGCAGATTCTTCTTCTGCCAGAACCATTGACAAGCCTGTGTGTTCTAGATGGTGCCACAACAAACTTGTGCCCCATCATACTGAGTCCCTGAGTAGCCACATAATGTAGACTCCTCCCTTAACTTCCATGAGAAATACATTTTGGCTTGGAGAGATTTGGGAGTTGCTCATTTCTGCAGCATAACCTAACCTATGCTGACTAACACATTAACCCCACCCCCAACCGGTCAGCTATACCCATTTTCTGTTGTTCATTTTGTCTGCCTGTCTGGTTGTTTTAGAGAACAAGCCCCTGGGTGAAGTAGAAGAAGAAAAAGAAGATGGGTCACATCCTTGTATTTTTTATTTGTTTGGGCAATGTTGTATTGTACAGGGACTGTAGAGTGAAATTGAGGCTACTGCTCACAATATGAGTTGATGATTCTGATAAAAATAGAAAACTCACTATCTGAGCAAGGATAACCAGAAGGAAAACTATAAAAGAGGAGGAAGAATGCAATCATATTTTTTATTATTGCAAAACACTCATCTTTGGTCCCCATCACCCAGTGTCATACTTTTGACCCTTTCCTTAGTGAAGACTTCGAGTGGTCCAGATACATTTGTCTTTTGCTTCCCTGCACTTCCATTATGATGTGGAATTCTAATGCCAGAGCCCCCATCAGCACCTCTGCTCAGTGGTTCGAAGTGGGTTGAATTGTAGCCGGCAGCAGGGGGTGATAAATGTAGCGTGAGCTGCCTTTCCCCCAGCAAACTGCAAATTGCCTGAGCAGTACAGCCCACAAAAGGTTCCCGTGGAGTGAATTTATCTTGCATTGTCGAGTGGAGAGGGAAAGAGGAGACACCAGGCATTCTATTTTTGCAAAGTCACATTCGATCTTGTTCAACGTGCAGGCCACACATCTTTTAAAGGGGGCTCCAATGGAAAAGAATACCAACCCAGGAATGTAGAACAGATAAAGGGATTTATTTTTAACACTGTTGGAGTTCACAACCGTGTGAGCATTTCAATTTCAAGTCACTCGCTCCTGAATAATAATAATGTGTTCTGCTAGAGCGCATGTTATGTCACCCAATAATTCAGGATGGAGAAGACCATGCCACGGACCAGAGGACACAACCAACAAAAGGCAAGCTCTTCTTTCCGTCATATCACCTCTTCATTCAGAAGAGGAGACCTATGTTCCTATCAGCAGCTCAAGTTCTTCTTGATCCTTGCTTCTGAGTTGGCATGCCTAAGTAAATTATTTCCTTCTAGACAAAATTCCATTAATATCATGGATCTGTCAAAACAGCTGCCATCTTGGAATCTTCCCAAGTGTTGAAAAGTAATAAGAACCTTGGTATCTGACTAGTTTCATTACACAAGGCTTTAGAATGAGGTCTTCAGGGCAGGTCTTTCAGATATAGATCTTTCCCTGTCTCTTGGAATAAGAGATAACATAACAGCTTTTCTTGAGAATGCAAAAGTTGTCACAGGACTTCATAATATTATTCTAGGCACTGGTCAGAAGATAGTCTATTATATGACTCAGTTGTCTTTTTTTTTTTTTTTTAAGTATTTCTGGGCAGGGTGGGGGTGGTTATTTAATTTACCTTGTTATCCAGAAATCATCCTCTTCTTTAAAGTGTTGGATAAATCCTCTCCCATTTTCCCAGACCCACCTACTACATAATTACTTCCCTGACAACTCCAGCCCACAGAGCTTTCTTTTCTGCCAAAGACTGAGTACTTATGGCCTGAATCACTGTCTTGACCCTCATTATAAACACTTGCAATCCCCCTTGCATCCTTCACAGCATATGTAATAGGTGATAAAATCTAAACTTTCTCAGCTGGGGCAGCAGTTAATATAGTGGCGATTGATAGTTGGGGCTCTGGAATCACACAAAATCAGGCTTAATACCAAGCCCTTTAATTATTAGCTGGGGCAAGTTAGTGATCATCTTCATATTTCACTTCCCTCATTGCAAAGTGGAAATAATGACCATAATATTGACATCATAGGGTCTTTGAGAGGATTAAGTAAGCTAATGCATTTAAAGGGCTTAGCATGATGTTCAAAATATGTGTTATCTCTAATAAGTATTAGTAGATATTATTGTTCTTAATTATGATTTATGGACACTCCCTTTGTTAGGTGATGACCTTCTACCAACAGCTCTTTTAACTGGAGTCTTCTGAGTCATAGCAGAGACTCCACTCAAGATTTTATTGTTCTAAGGTTGTTGGATTTATGGAAAATAAAGACAAAATTTTCCTGTTCTGGTACATTTGGTTAGAAGAATGTCCCTGGGAAATATGAGCAAAATGGAAACATAAGGAAATCTTCCAAGACAGAGGAGTCAGACAAATTCCTGACCAGAGCAGAAATTATGAAGTGTTCTCCATCAGGAAAGTACTCCTAAATTCAAGTTGTTGCCTGATTGAATTGGAAAAGCCATCCCATAGAATATAAGGCTCACTTCCACAGATAACTCGGCATGTGCTAAGAGCTGAGACAATCACTGGCCCAGCAAGCTGCTCACAGGTAGAGGTCTTCAGGAGAATCCTGCGGCAGGCTCTGGGCACATGGGTTTCCTCTCTGGGTGAAATAGACTGACTTTCTCACAAGTCATTGAGGCTAAGACAGGGAAAAATCCACACTCCGAGGTACTTGGTTATTACCTATAACTATTTTTAAAGGTGTGTCCAAATGTCAATGGATGCCAATATTTTATCCCAAATACTACAAGCTGCAAGGGAGACTTTTTATACACCATGGGTTTGGAAGTCTGTACAGTTTTAGGAGAGAACCTCTTTATCACCTCTTTATCAATTATCCCAAATCAGCTAAAACTTTGCTTCCAAACACCAGTTGGTCTAGCAGGGGTTTCTTCACTCTTGAAAACAACGGATCTCCTTAAACCTAACCCTTTCAAACCATGAAACCTAACTTTCCATCCCAGCAAACCACATCCTGCCATCTACTTTAATATCATTTGCTCTCATCTGCAGGGCCCCGCCTCCAGGGAGTTTGTCTCTTGAGCCATGTGGTCATTTTTATTTAAAGATTTCCAAAGCAATAAACATGAACTTGAAAAATTTTATAAAAAAAGAATGCTGAACAACCGTAAGAATATACTGCCCATTGGGTATGCCAGAAACCACACAGAGGCTATAAACTATTTGCAACCTTTCAGAAATAATACATCAACAACCTTTACAATTAATAAGGTTAAAAATTAAGAAATGAACAATAGTCCAGTTGAGTTACAAAGTGAGACTGTTTCATTATTTTGATGGTGTTTGAATTCACCAATTTCTAACTCCATGGAATGTTTCAGTAAATTGAATTCCTTTTGTTTTTAAGTTATGAATCATGCTTTCTATACATATCAGAAAGTTCCATTTGTCAATTTGCTTGTGGACTAGCCCATTTATAATAGTCCTTGCCCTGCACAATAATATCTTGTGTGGCTCGTCCAGGCCTTCCGTTGTGTTTCTGGCAGTGGAAATGGAGTAACAGGGAGTCAGACTCTCACCTCTCTGATTCTTTCCCCATTGGGACCAGTCGATGGTGAGGCCACAGACTTGTCCCTGAGGCACAGATTGAGCATAAATGGGATATAATTAGACCAGAACCAAATCTACAACCCTAATGACAGTAATATTCTTTTTTTTTTTTTTTACTAAGATTTTATTTATTTATTGGAGAGAGAGAGAGTCAAAGACAGAGAGAGGGAGTCAGGGGAAGGGCAGACAGAGAGTAGGAGGGAGAATCTCAAGCAGATTCTGCTGCAGGGGGAGCCCAACACGTGGCTCAATCCCACGACCCTGAGATCATGACCCGAGCCAAAATCAAGAGTCTGACACTCAACTGACTGAGCCACTTAGATGCCCCAACAGTGATTTTCTGTGAGCAGTGAAGCTAACTATTGGTGGAGAGTGAACAAGACCAGACTGAGGCAGAGCACGATCGCATGGTAGGGGTGCTTATGAGATACACCGGTGCGTAACAAGAACTGTTATTTGTCAGTGATTCTCTTCCAAGGGCAGAATCTTCCTGCACAGTTCACAGTATGTAAGCTAGTTTAAATATTAGACATATGGAGGACTTGGCTTTGGTATTTGTGAGGATGAACACAGGCCATGAAACACTGGAAACCATTATTCACTGTACAATAGGCAAGTCACAAAAAGGGAAAGGAAAATCAGAACAGCTAATAAGTATATGAAGTGATGTTCTACCCCCCAATCATGAAAAAAATGCAAATTAAAACCAAAACATTGCAACTTTATGCCTCGTATATTGTAAATATTTGAAAATCAACTAAAATAGTAACACCTCTTATGTGCCAGGTCCTACTCTGAGCAAAACTCATTTAACCTTCTTAATACTTTTATGAAGAAGATGCTAGTTAAAGTCATTCTGTTTTCAAGGGAGGAAACTGAGGGAAATAGATGTTAAGTATGTTAACCAAAGTGTACATAACAAGAAAGTGACAGGGCCAAGATTGAATATTGGCAAGGAAACCACTGGCAAGGATGTGGGGAAATGGGCATTGATGTACTTGCTAATGGGAAATCAAACTGGGACATCCTTTCTGGAGTGCAATCTGGAAACCCGGATGTCGTGGAGTTAGATGTGCTTCACCTGATACCCAGCAATCCTACTCATGGATGTAACGTCACGCAGGAATTTCCACATGGGACCATATCGAGATACAGACATAAGTATTCACTACAGCTCTGTTTATGCAGTGTTCCTGCTAGGAACATGGATAAATAAAACGTAGTTTATTTCATATAGGTCTATGAAAGAATGCTACATATGGGTTAGAAATAAGGAACAGGAAAGATTTAAAAAGATGATCTTATAAGTAAAAAAATAAAAATAAATAAAATATATATAATATGTAATTTATTTTTATTTATAATACATAAAAATATATTTATTTATATATTTTATATATATATTTATTATTTATTTATATATTTATTATTATATATTTATATATTGTATATTTATTTATATTTGTTTTTATATATTTATGATATATAAAATATATATTTATTAAAATATATTTATTTTATGTATAAAAATATTTATTTATATATAATAAAATATATAAAGCATAAATATATATTTTATTTATTTTATTTATAAAATACAAATATTTTCTATATTTTTATTTATTTATTTATAATATTATTTTATATATATAAAATATATAAATTTAAAAAATAAAATAAAAAAATAAAAAGATCTTAAGTAAAGGAAAGTAAGATTAAAAGCAAAAAATTATTTCTGTAATTTTTAAACTAGTATTTTATTTTTAGAGAGGGGTCGGAGGGAGGGAGGAGGGGGAGAGGCAGAGGAAGAGAGAGAGAGAATCTTAAGGCGGTTTCATGTCCAGCGTGGGTCCCAATGTGGGGCTCAATCTTAGGACCCCAAGATCATGACCTGAGCCAAAATCACGACTTAGACACTTACCAACTGAGCCACTCAGGTGCCCCTTTAATTTTTTGATATATACAAACGATGCAGTTTTTTAAAGTAAGCAAATGAAAGTTGGGTCATAATAGGAAGCAAAATTATGACCTCTAAGAAGATGACACTCATTAATCCCCAGAACTATGAATATGTGATCTTTTATGGCAAAGAGGACTTTATAGATGGAAGTACATTTTCTAAACATGTGACCTGAAAGTAGGGAGATTATCCTGTACCTTTGGGGGGATGCAGAGGCGGGATCAACTTCCCCTGCAAAGCAGAGAGGAGAGAAAAAGAGGAAGTTGGAGAGATTCTAATAAGAGAAATGCTAAGCACAAGAAGATTGAACACATTGTTGCTAGCTTTAAGATGGAGAGGGTTATGAGCCAGGAAATGGAGTGGCTTCTAGATGCAAAGAATGACACTCACCAACAGCCAACAAAGAATGTCTATGCACCAACAACTTGAATGAGCTAAGAAGGAGATTCCCCCCACCCTGAGCCCCCTGATGAAAACTGAGGCCAGCACACGCCTAGATTTCAACCTTGTAGAACCCTTAACAGAGAGACCCCAGCCAAGGTGGCTGGAATTCTGACCTACAGAAACCATTAGAGAAAAAGTTTGTGTCATTTAATGCTTCTATATTTGGGGTCATTTGTTAAGGCAACAATAGAAAACCAATAGAGCCAGCAAGGTTATGTATGATGCACACAAGAATCAGTGCCTACAGAAGGAGGGCTAAAAATGTGAACCGTGGAAACAGAGCAGTCAAAAATTATGGAATAGGATATCCGGGGGTAATATTAATATTGTGTCATGAATTGAGGAGGCCGATCAGCTCAGGTATGTGAATCTGAGACCAAAGAATATTATGCAATAATATAATATATTATATTATAATATTATAACATAATATAATATATATAATTATAATTTTATATATAATTAATATATAATTAATATAATTATAGTATACAAAATAATATATGTAATATTTTATATATAATATAATTATAATAAAATATAATGTATAATAATAATAATGCAATATTACCTCACATTGTCAGCCTTACTTCTGTAGAAATGGTCTCTCCCAATGATGTTGGTGGGAAAGCAACTTAGTAGGCTGGCCTGAGGTCCCTCATGAACATCTTTCCATTTTCCTTTCTTCTCCGTTTTCATTCTGGTTCCTTCTCTCTGCTCTTTGATATTTTAAAACAGCCTGGCCCATTAATTCTATAGTAGATTTCAGTCCTCTTTCTAATATTACCACCAACCACACATTATCCCAGAAGTTCCTTTCTTGGTCTTCTAAACAAGTACCATATCTCTGTTCACAAATAAAGGTGGGCAATTTGAGTGAAGTTTGAGTAATTTGCAGTCAAGACCTCTGTATGTCATGGCTTAAAAAATTTAATCCTCCAAAGCTTCTGGCCAGATATCAATTACTGTTTCTTTTTTTTTTGAAGATTTTATTTATTTATCTTTTTAAAGATTTTATTTGTTTATTTGACAGAGAGATCACATGTATACAGAGAGGCAGAGAGAGAGGAGGAAGCAGGCTCCCTGCTGAGCAGAGAGCTTGATGTGGGACTAGATCCCAGGACCCTGAGATCATGACCTGAGCTGAAGGCAGAGGCTTAACCCACTGAGCCACCCAGGTGCCCCGAAGATTTTATTTATTCATTTGAGAGAGAGAGAGAGAGAGAGAGAGAGAGAGAGAGAACATGAGACAGGAGAAGGTCAGAGAGAGAAGCAGACTCCCTGCGGAGCTGGGGACTCGATCCCCGGACTCCGGGATCATGACCCAAGCTGAAGGCAGTTGCTTAACCAACTGAGCCACCCAGGCACCCTCAATTACTATTTCTTAAGTGAAAGAAGGGCCTAATGTTTCCACTGAGCAATGACCAAGTGCATGCGCACTGACATACCCAGACTCACTGTGGCGGTCCACAATCCCAAAGGCAAGAAAAAATCGATGTCAGGTTTCCAGAATCCCCAGGAGTAATCTCTGGCCTTGTCACTCATGAGGTGACTTCTCCCTGTCAAATCGAGGAAGATCCTATGAGCTCTGAGCCCTCAGTTGATCTGTGCCTCAATCCCAGATGGAGAAACAACCCGGAGCACCCGTCTGATCGCATTTGTGACAGCAATTATCCAGGAATCAGACACCAAGTCATTACCAGTGAATGAATTATTACTAGAAACAGTTAGTGTCCAATAATGAAGTTAATGGGAGGTAATATGACAGTCATTAGACTGACATGGCTCTTTTCATTGTTGAAGAAAGAGGAACAGCTATCAAAGGCTGGCAATAGGCAGGAAGGATTAATCCACGTCAGACAATGTTTATGACATAGCTCCTGGTGTCTGTTCCTCTGGTCTCAAGAATGGGCGGAACTGTGGTTAGGGTTTGCGGCTGATCAGAAGAGAGCCCCTGTGCCTCCATAATGTTGAGAGTCTTGCAGTTCCCACCCTACACAAGACTGTGTTTTTGCAAAAGCTCTACCCTCTGCCTATACCTTTTCTTTCATCTGTAAAATTCCTATGCTTCCTTCCATCCTTAACACAGATACTACTTACAGAGAAAATTTTCTACTAATCCTCCAGGAGGATTTAGGCTCCCCCCACCTAGAAAGTTCCACAATGCCTTACTTAGGCATCTGTTGTTCCTTTCCAACACTGCATCCTTCTGATGTGTTGACCATGTCTGGGTTCCGTGTTTCACTGAGATGCCTGTTCCTCATCGCCAGCACCTAGGAAAGTACCTCCAGGTTCCCTACAAGAAACTGATGAGAGAGAAAAGGGAGGGAGATGGAGGCATAGAAACATGGGAGGAAGGGAGGAAGAGAAAGAAGAAGAGAAGAAGGGAAGGAAAGCAAAAGAAGGAAGAGAAGAGGGAACCAGACTTTCTAATGCAGACTCCGCAAGTTCCAACTGACAACGCATCATTTAATCCACCCCATCCCAAATCTCTTCACATGCCACATGAGGGGGGTCATCTTCAATGCTCTGACTTTATGGGCTGAGGAGCAGAGAAATGAGATGAAGTCGATCTAGAATAGCACTTTGGGCTAAGATGAAAGAATTTATAAATACAAAAGATTTTTATCTCCACATGGTACTGAATAGACACCACACCTTTTTGACATCGTATAAAAATATCCTATGGTGTGATTGCACACCTCCGTGTGTGTACCTGTGTATATTCACTGATGGGGTTGAGAATGCATGAATCTCGCTTGACCCAGCAGGAAGAGCCAGAGCTATATGAGTGGCCAACGATACTCCTGCACTGGAGGTTGCAAAAGACAACTTAAATAACTGCCATCCACACCAACACCACTTATCAGCGTGTCTTTATTTGCAGCAACAGGTATGACTCTGGGCAATGGCACCATCCTCTCGGGTGGCTGTGGGACCCGTGACCTCAGCTCGGACTATGCCGCCTGCTTGGGCCGTTGAATAGGGAATTGGAGTTGGTCTGAAACAACTCATTTGTAATAACTAGAGCATTAATTATAAGTAATTTGGAAAATGTCTTGGTGACTATGCATGCACTGAGTGGAACCGATTAAACTGCTATAGCCAGCCACTTAGGAGACCAGGCAGCTGCTTCACAGAGGGCTCAGGTGGGAAAGGAGCTGGGAGCTGTCCACCCAGTACCCGACAGTCCGACATCCACCGGAAATGTCCGCGCCCCATGGCTGCCTTGGGCTGAGCTGGTGATGTTCAGCAGAGGGAATGAACCATGGAATGGGATGTGGGAGAAGAAGAAAGCCCCCATTATTTTTGCGAAATTAAACACACTTCTAAAAGTACTAAGGCTATTACTAGCTATTATCTGACATTAATATAAAGGAGCTGATAATGGAAAGGGGTTGCTGATCTCTTAGACTAAATCTGCATATACTTAAGCGAGACACTTTGATAAAAAAAAAAAAAAAAAAAAAAAGGCAAGGCAATTAACAAATCAGGTCAAATGCAGATGTACCCCGTCTAACCTACAATGGAATTTTTCAGCCTGGCTTGTGAGCCACTAAGTTTCCTAGTGGGGAAAGCAGGTATACAGCAGATAACTCTTTCACCAATGCTGTTACCAGTGTGACCACCTTAACTAATGTCACCTCTGACATCTCCAAATCACCCAACTTCTAGGAAGTTAGATTTCAATTTAATTCCTATTTCCTTTTCATTTTATGGCATATTTTTGGTGCCAGTGAATTTGCATCGTGTTTTGACATCTTCTAGTTTCCACTATATTTTATTCCCACATTTCATATGTCTTTGATTTTCCTTCCTGGATGTTTTCCAGTATTTGTTTCCTGTAGCAGGGGTCACCAAACATTTTCCTAAAAGGGCCAGCCAGTAAATATATTAGGCTTTACGGATGATACGGTTTCTGTCATAGCTATTCAACCCTGCTATTGTAGCTCAGAAAAAAACCACAGACAATAATTCAGCAAAATAAGCATGGCTGTGTTCCAATTAACCTTTATAAAAACAGGCAGCACAGATTTGGCTTGGAGGCAAGAGTGCAACCTCGGTCCTATAGGAACTGAATAAGAGAGAAGAGTCTCCTGATGATGAAGCCTGTCCAACCTCTATGGACCTCTGCATGCAGGAACACGTTCCCTGCCCCCTTGGGATCTCCTGCAGAGGTGTCTGCATGAGCTACTGTGGCCCGAACCCTCATGCTAACACTGGCCCAGAGCTGTTCTGTTAACATGGAAGTCAGACCAAATCCCTCTTCAGCTCAGAACCCCCCGGGGGCTCCTCGTCTCACTTAGCATAAAGCATAAAGACTCAATATCATCTGCACACCCCTACCCACTACCCCTGATCTCTTTGCTTTCCACTGGCCTCACTGGCCTCCTCATACCTTTGTACCCATAGTCCCCTCTGCCTGCCACGTTATTACTCCAAAAGCTACAGGTCCTTCTGACTCACCTTCTTCAGGTCTTTACTTGAGAGCTACCTTCTGGGAGTGCGTGCCAGGGTGGCCCAGTCAGCTAAGCCTCTGACTGTCAGTTTTGGCTCAGGTTATGATCTCAGGGTTGTGAGATCAAGCCCCACATTGGGCTCTATGCTCAGCATGGAGTCTGCTTGGGATTCTCTCTCTGCCTCTGCCCTGCCACACACACATGTTCGTGCGTTCTTTCTAGTAAATCTTAAAAAAAATAAAAATAAAAACAAAATAACAAGCTGTCTTTGCAGTGAGGTCTTCCCTGTCCATCCCTTCCCCTCCGTGTTTTCCCCCAGCACTTACCACTGCTTCGCATCATGTACATAGACCCTCACTTACTTAGCATTCTAGAATAGATACATTCTCTGACTCTGTGTCCCTCCACTGTGCAGGTATACAGGCTTCTCAAGGGCAGTTTGCTTTGTTTACTGCAGTATCCCCATTACCTAGAACAGTGCTCAGAAGATAATAAATATTTGTTAAATGAAGGCATCCTGGCCCATAATCCTGAGAGGATCCTCATTAAACAGATGCATTCTAAATTAAATGAGGCTTCTCTTTTGTCTGAATATACATTCCTTTACTCTCCAGCCTCGGCATCTGCCTGCCTGGGAGAGATTAGAAATTGTTATAGAATGAATATAAGGAAAAAAAACAGAGGTAATAGTCAATTCTAGGAGTCAAAATCTAGATTGTTGACGCTCAGCAAAAACCAGCAAGCCAGGCTATTGTCCTGCGACAGGATTACTCAAATCTCTTCATCTCCTTCTTTAACACTCAGACACCTGGTCTCAATCAGCTCCCGGACTCAGTCTTCGGTGTTTTTCTAAGTGCAAAGGTCTGTTCTGTGAGGAAGGGGCTAAGGCAGAGGGAGAAGGAAGAAAAGCCCACCCTTGAGCGATCCTGGGGAAGGTGGGAAGGATTGGGCACAGAGAACAGCCCAGACTCACCGCTCCCCCAATCTGGACCTGGTACAGAGAAGAAGGTATACTAGGTAAGAGGACAGAAGCACTAATGGGAGGAGGCATCCATCCTTTTGTTCTTCTGGAACTCTGGAAAGAATCTTGGCTAAGAGGCAGCCTCCTACCAACATAGGCTTTCGCCAGGGATTATTCCTGGTGTGTGGTCAGGCACAGGGCAGCTATGAATTTAGGTCGACTGCACCACCCATTATTCCTAAGTTGAGATTCACTGGGTTCCCCATGATAATACAGGATGACCCCACAAGAGTGGCTGGCTGTGAACCTTCTGGCCAGCTAGCTGACCAGAGACATAGTGTGAGGCTCAGTAGTAAGGGCCAGCGGGAGCCAAGGCAAGATCAACGCAGCAGGGAGCTCCACTGGAGGTGTTGGCTGAGCCAAGACAAAAGACACTGAATTACATCAGGCACCACTTCAGCATCAGAAGTAGACGAGGTACCCAGTGACTAGGTGGGAGAGGGGAGCTGGCAGCCAGCATTAGCAGGAGGAACTAGCCACAGGGCAGGGGAGAAACTCCTCACGGCAGCAGACTCTATCTAGGTCCTGCTGGTTTTGTGTCCTCTATTGTGTACACAGGAAAACTACATTTCTCAGCTCCCCATTCAGTTCAGCGGAGACCTTGTGACCAGGTTCTGATAAATGGAACGTGAGCACTATTAATGTTCACCCATGCACAATCCCTTTATGCACTCTCTTCCCAGAAAAGCACTAAGGTCATGTATTGGAGAGAAAGGGATGTTTTAAAGGAAAAACAAAACAAAACAAAGAAACAAAAGGAGTCTGAATCAAAGTCACCACTTGGTGAAAGCTGCCATTCCCACATCAAATGTTACATGAAGGGGAGATAAACCTTGTTTGTGTTAAGCCACAAAGATTTTTTTTTTTTTTTTTTGAGGAGGGTTGTTTGTTATAGAAACTGGCATTATTTGTCCTAATATATCTGCCAATACCAACCCACACAACCCACCTCCTTATGCCCAAATTCCAAAGAAAGAGAAGAGCTCCATAACTTTCAGACTTCTTTTTTTCCTAGAGTGAAATTAACACATTACCTGAAGGCATTATTTAACTTAAAATGGGACTAAGGTTATATAAGACTGGACATGGAGTTAATTTATTTTCGCACTAAGTGGAAGTGCAGAAGAAAGAACAAGTTAATTACAGACGAAAGTAAAATTTCATATTTTATTCTTTTGCACCTCTGCGCGAAGTTGGGAGCTAAATTTGTGATCCCATTATGCACAATTTGGGAGAAAGGTTTGAATAGTAATTCTAAGATTCTAATTCTAGCTTCGGAGATCCTACTAGGGAAAGGCAGTCTTGGGTCCAGGGAAGTATAAAAATGAGCGGTGCGTGAAGGGGTGATTCACAAAGCGTGGCTTCTGCTCAGCTCTGGATGAATTTGTGATCTTGAGAAAGTCATTTAATGAATTTGAGCCTTGCTTTCCTCACTTTAAATGGAGAAGATGCTTCCTCTGCTGCAAGGGGTGGGCACCGCTCAGTAGAGAAATCACTTAGCTGGGGGCCTGGCAGAGCCCACCTGCGTGATGATTAGCAACTGAAACAATCATAAACTTCAGAGAAGACAGAGAATTCCAGATGTGTGTTGAAAGGACACTTTTGTGTTTTAGGTCCTGCCTCCTGAAAGGATGCCATATTTCTCAACGCTTATGAAAAATTCCTGGGGTGACTAGGTGGCTCAGTCAGTTAAGTGTCTGCCTTCAGCTTGGGTCATGATTTCAAGATCCTGGGGTTGAGCCCTGCATCGGACTCCCTGTTCAGCGGGGAACATGCTTCTCCCTCTCCTTTTGCTCCGCTCTTCCACTCCTCTCTCTTTTAAATAAATAAAATCTTAAAAAAGAAAGAAAGAAATAAAAGAAAAAATTTCTGTCCTCTCTAATCTGTGCCTATCCGTCTGCCTCTTCTCTCTGTCTCTGTCTCTCTTTTACATACACATACACACACTCCCCATGTAACAGTTTTACTTGTATTCAAATGTGCTACTAAAAATTTCTGCAAAGATAATCAGCTCCTAACTTGGAAACTTACAGACTTGCCAGTCAACATCATAACCTCACCTCTTTCCAAGTAGTAATCTGGGAATCTGGGATAATTTGCAACACCCCATCTTCAATAATAAACAGGTCTACTGTCCCCTAAGTGTAATGTGACCCCACCTGACCCCTAAAGGGACGGATATCACTAAAGATGCATATGCAGAGACTGGATGACCACCCAAGTAAGGTGTGGGGAGGGAGGGAAAATCGTACATTTTTTTTTTCCTGACTGCCTTTGATGTGCCCAGCTGTGAGGAATAAGCTTGTGCTTCCCGCCAACACCACACCATCAATTACTGAAATAGAGAACCCACTCTGGAAATCTGTAGGAGCTCACTGCCCATATGAATGATATCAGCAGCGCCTCAGGTAGAATTTGCTGCTAGGGACCCCATGGGCACTGGGCTGCAGCCTTCTCTCTGTCCCCAATCTAGGGAGACCAGATGAGTTCTCTCCTCTCTGCTCCTTGGCTTTTCCTGTCATTTCTCGTGCCCCAGGGAAGCTCAAACCCTACCTCAACAGACCAGAAACACTGCACCTTGGTATAGCTCTTTCCTAGGGAGAAGCCCATCTGTATATCCTCACCATGAATTTGAATCCGTCTCCTGGGGAACAATGCAGTTATCAAGGAGGTCTCCCATGTCCCTGTGGCCTCGGAGTTTACCCCAGTCTAGATCCATCTAAAGTTCTGTTTCTTCTACCCCTGACCTGCAGTCTTGGCACATGACCCTTTCCTGACAAGAGCCAGACCTGTGTCCACGACTGCAAGGCCAAGGATGGAAACTGTTGCTGAGCAGCTAAACACAAAGACATTGTGCTACACACTTTCATCAGTGTAGTGTGTACAGTGTAGTGTGTACACACTTTCTAATATAAAAAAATTACTTTGATATATTGATATTTTGACTATTTGCTGTTTGAAGAATACTAACAAGGAGTTACTACGAATTCAGTGAAGTCTTTTTAAGATTTTATTTTATTTATTTGACAGAGAGAGAGATCATGAGTAGGCAGAGAGGCAAAAAGAGAGAGAGAGAGGGAAGCAGGCTCCCTGCTGAGCAGAAAGCCCAATGAGGAGCTCGATCCTAGGACCCTGAAATCATGACCTGAGCCAAAGGCAAAGGCTTAACCCACTGAGCCACCCAGGCACCCCTCAATGAAGTCTTTAAATTACTTTTTATTTTATTAACCCCTGCAGCACACACACACACACACATCAACAATCCACACACAACACACACACACACACACACATACTTGAAAACAAGTTGTATGAGTAAGAGTAAAATACATTTTTTGCTCTTTCTTAAGGCAATGCTTAGCCTACAGCATCTAGAATCATCTCTGGCTCTCTCTGGAACCATACCTCACAGGTAGATTCTTGACCACTCAAGTGGGATGAGTGGTGAGGGCCTCCACTGGTTGTTTCCTACCGCCTCACACTTGGCATCTGACATTTTTCCCTGCATATACTCGGGTTGGGCACAATCCCTTCTCATTAATTAACTCTACTCCTCTCTCCGTCCTCCAGAACCCATGTAAAAATGTAAGCCAGAGTGGCATCCATGCAGAGATAGCCTTTATTCTACTCTAATCTATGGAAAAATAAAGAACTTTTCATTTATAAATGTTGGTATTTTCATTCCTATTTTAAAGGAATTCTATACTTTCCAAGTGACTACGGCACCCAGAATATCCTGACAACGGGCTTGACACCACTGCGTCTGCGTCCGGGGTTTTTGTGACAGCACAGCAGCATTTATTGGCTGTTATTTTTGCCTGGCAGTTGACATACGTTGCATCATCTCCCTGGATCCTTACCGTAACTCTGTGAGGGGGTTCTAGAGAGGAAACTCAGCCTGAGAGAGATCAACAACTACCCAGCCGAAGTCCTAGCACTCCTGAGTGGCTTCCAAAACCTAGCAGACTACCAAAACCTTTGTGGGGAACCATTGTTCTTGACTACCTATTTTTTTCTTAGGATAGTCCTCAAGGGAAGGGAATTTTGACCACTGCTAAATTGTTTTGAGTTTTTGCTATTTATATCTATTTTTTAAAAAAGATTTATTTATCTAAGAGAGAGAGAAAGAGAGAGCAGGGTAAGGGGCAGAGGAAAAGGGAGAAGCAGGCTCTCCACTGAGCAGAGAGCCCAATGCAGGGCTGGATCCCAGGACCCTGAGATCACGATCTGAGTCAAAGGCAGATGCTTAACCCCCTGAACTACACAAGCGCTCCTGTACCCATTCTTAAAACAGAGGCCTCCGTGAGGTCAACTATTAAGATTCTGCCACTGATTAAAATTTGTAGGAAAGAGATCCGCGTTCCAACTGGGCCACTCAGGAAGTCCATATGTTTCACTGTCTGTTGACCTCAATAACTTCAATGTGGTGTGTACAGTGATTCAAGTCATATTCTAGAGCCAGATGTCCTGGGATAAAGTCTTGACATTATCTCCAGGAAACTGAAAAGACCTGATCAAGTTACCTAATCTTTTCATAACCCAGTCTCTTCATCTTAATGAGAATAATAATAGTATCTCCCTTATGAGTTAACATACATAAGCGCTTAGTACATTGCCTGACACATGATAGGAATTTTGTAAGTCTTAGCTATAATTTCTAGATACCAAGAAATGCTTTGCATTGGATATAGGTCAGTTTTCCACCTTGAAACAAAAAGAGAGCCAATAAAAATAGAAAAGGGACCAAGGAGAGCTAACATCCAGTGGCTACAATCTATCTGATGAGGACAGTATAGTCTATAAACACTAAGTGGGGTGTCTTTTCCTTAGTGGCCTGTGAAACCAGGTGCATGTCAGGCATTCATTGTGCCCGTGGCCGCATGAGGCAATGCTGGAATGAGAGTGAAACCCAGTTAATTTAACTCTAAAGTCTCACTTCTACAGCAATAACATGCTACAGATCTGTAATTTTAACCAAACTCAGTGACATTTGGGCAGGGGCTGGAGAGAAAAATCACATGGAGAAAAACATGGCTCTTTGCCATTTAAAAATACCAAAATGAGTACATTACCCTTAGCATTTACATTGAACTTAAGCCGTCCCTTTATACCGGATAATGTGGAGCCTGCATTACAAATGAGGGCTTAGAAAATGCTGTAGTTGGAGTTGGCTGTGAAGTGGGCATGAATGATCTCTACCTCAACTAACGTAGAGTCTCACACATCACAGTTCAGTTCATTGTGGATTTAATATTTGGGATGATGGATGTGGGGAGGCTGATCCCAGATGGAGAAGAAATTATGAGGGAAGACACTGAAGGAGTAAAGAAGGGAGGTGGGGAAGATTGGATGGTAGCGACAATAAAGTTATCAGTTAGAATTTCTGGAATTGTGTTAGAGAAACTGGTGGAAAAGCAGAAGTAGGGAAGAGATTTGGCTCCATTTCAAACTAGAGACACCAACACCCAGAAAGGTCAAGTGATTCGCTGAATATTTCAATAAATTAGCACATCCAAGAACAAGAATGGCAAGTCCCTCACATCCGGGGCTCTGGGACCGCCCTCCTTTCTCTACAAGCATCATCCTGCGCATGCGGGGAGTCAGGTTCTCCTTCCCGGAAGAGGTGGGCCCACGGGCTCTACACAGAATCAGAAAGCCGCCATCTTTGTTCCCTGAGGCTGTGGTAACTGAGCATCAGAGACCGGGTGGCTTAACATCACATAAATATATTCCCTCAGAGTGCTTGGCTCTAATGAGGAAAGCCTCCGTGGGTCCTCCAGCTTCTAGTGGCTCCCGGCACTCCTTGGCTTGTGGCCTCATCGCTCTGGTCTCTGCTTCCGTCTTCCCAGGGCCACCTGCTCTGGGGTCTGCGAACTCTTCTTCTTAGAAGCTCACCCGCCGTTGAATTTAGAGGCCACCCGAAAGCCAAGATGAGTTCTGCTTGAGATCCTTTAACCAACATATCTACAAAATCCTATATTCAAATAAGCTGACATTCTAAGGTTCCAAGTGCACCTGAGTACTTGGGGGACACCATCCAAACCCCTCTAGCAGCCCTGAGAACAAACACCAAGAACCAAATGCCGGGTTGGGAAGGGCCATTTCAGCAGAGCCGCCCCTGCTACCACTCTCTTGGTGCCGGATATCAATAGTGACAATCCTCAGGTCCCCGCTCTGGGGCCCCAGAGGACCCTTGTCCCCACCCCTCAGTTTTGCCATCTTGGCCCCTCGGTACCCATCAGGCGGGTGCACCCCAAAGGTCACCATTTTGAAAGGAAAATAAAATTTCTATTGAACACATGTTTCATTGAGCAAGAGTCTGAGGAGATAGCTCGTGCTTCCCTCTTCCCAGAGGGCTGTCGTGCATTTGTGGTAAAACACTCTCAGGAAATTGCTTACGAGGGAACCATGCCCTCCTGCTAAAAGCGCTGCCTAGAAAACATGACACGCAGAGATAAGGAGCAGAGGACTGAGGGGAGCAAATCTCTGGGGCTCCATACTTGGTCTCACATCACCCTGAACAACACAGATAGAAACGCCAAGAAAATGGGTCTTTCCTACTGGTGGCTGAGTGATGGCGTTGACCCAGAAACAGGTGGGTGACAGCCTGAGGACAGATTCCTCCAGAGACATGCCTGGCTCAGAAGAGTTTCGATTCTTCGATCAATACCACACACTTAAGCATTTAGTTTTTCTCCAATTGTTTAAAGCAAAAGGTTTTAAACTGAGCCTGTGCCTAGACTTCTGGGAGAGTAAAAATCTTGAAAATGAACCCCACACTAGCTGCTGGGTCTCTCCACCCAGCCGCTAGCAGGGAGGATAGGGTCTACCCTGATACTCAATACTCTGATACTCAATACTCAATACTCTCTCACCCCCAAAAGATGAAGGACCACTGGGTTTCCCTTCCCCTTGTGAATTTCAAATTCCTTGAGGAAGCTTTTTTCCGTACTTCCCAGATATAATACTGGAGCTTAGGGAGGAGGTGTAGAATAAAATCTTTGTCTGTTGATTGACTTAGATTTAAGACCAGACGGTCAGAGACCTTAAGTCCCCTCCCCTGCTTTACCACAGATCTTTTGGGAGAGGGCCCTGATGTAAATTGTTGAGGTCAGAATGGAAAAGTTAAGATATTTGCTCCCAACAGTACCTGACATTCTATAAAACAGAACTGTTCACGGAGCAGACAATTGACATTAGTGGTCTGGCTGGTCAGCATTTAATGAAACCCTTGGAGGCAGCTGCGGAGGAGGCTGGGCCTGTCAGTCTGTTTGCTGTGGAATTATACTACTTGATCTCTAGATAACAAGATTTGCTAAAATACTACTTAATTCCATGGGTTGTTTCCGTGGTCTGAGGGAAAAAGTGTCCTGACTTGGTAAGCGCAGGTAGACAGAAGGCAAACCCTGCGGAGGCCACGGTCCTTTGACTTGTGTTTCTATGGTCCATGCATTAAAACCAGTTTTTACATTTTTAAAGGATTCTAAAAATAAAAGAATATCCCTCCCATCCAACAAAAAAGAAGAATATACCCCAGCAGAGAATCACATATTTGCTGTCTAAGCCTTTAGAGAAAAAGTTTGCCAACCCTTGGCCTATGTTATAATAAATGAAACTTTGGCTCCCCAACCAGTTTCAAAAAATTGAGATAATATAGAGTAGGAGGAGGTGACAGGTGAATCACAGTGGATGGGACTGAGTCTGAGTCCTGACTCCACCCCCTACTAGCTAGTGACCCTGAGACTCAGACTTGTGATCTGCTGAATGGGGATAATGAGGACATCTCATTGGTGCACTTTTGTCAGGATAACACCACAATTGCCCTTTTAAGGCACTTAACAGACCAGCACAAAAGAGAGTGAGGACTCAGTAAATCTTAATAGCATTTAAAATGCCTTCCATTAAAACAGTTTTAGGCAAGGAGAGAAATCTGAATGGATACACCCTCAACAGTAAACACTGTTCCACTTTCAAATGCTTTCACACTACAAGTGTCCTAAATCTTAGAGTAACCTTAAACTACTTCTAAGGGCCCATCTCTCATCTTGGAAGCTAATACAAATCCAAAGTTCCTCAATGAGTCAACTGACCTCAGACAGAATTGTTAACAACACAAAAGTCACCATCTCCTACTGTAACACAGAAAAATTATGCCTTCATTCATTCACTCAACAAACACTTGACAAACAGCTGTCCCGTCCCAAGTACTGCATGAGGCACTGGCACCAAAGAAAGGGAGAGGAAGACACACTGCCCCTCGTGAATGCGACTAGTGGAGGCTGAAAAACAAATGCAAGACATCACATGCTACAGAGGCTAAAATGAGGGAGGAAATGGGCCTTTAGATTGAGGAGAAACTCACCAGGAGGAGCAAGCAGCATGTGCAAAGGTCCAGGAGCATAACAGAATCCAGCATGTGCTGAAAACTTCAGAGAGCTGGACTGAAGTGAGGGGAACATGGTGAAGGGAAGTAGAGGTAAGGGCCTAAGAGGCCATGTAAGCTACACTGAGGCATTGGGCCCTCAGTCCATAGCAATTCTTCTTGGACTTTCAAGCAAGGGAACACCATGGTTTGCACTTCAGAAAAATGGCACTGGGAGCAGCAGAGTGTGTGATGGAAGGAGAGCCACTGGAGGCAGGAAGGCCAATTAGGGGTCCGTTGCCAAAGACCAGAGAAGGGGATGTGGGGAAGCGGCTACTAGGGTGTCAGAAAGAGAAGGGAGAGAGAAGCTGGGCTGAAGGAGGAGTGGGCAGAATTTCCTATTTATTTAGGTGGTGATACGGGAGAAGAGTAGGAAGAGGGTAGGATGAGTCCCATATTTTGAGCCGAATGAGCAGAGTGGAGTTATTTATTCAAAACAGAACAGTGCGAGGGAAGGAAAGTCATCTGGTCTGTTCAGGACCTGATGGATTTGAGGGCCCTGCCAGAGGCATCTGGGCAGAGGGATCTAGTGTACAAGGACTGAGCCTCCGATGGGAAGTCCAGGCTGGGGACACAGGTATGTGAGGAACCAAGACCCAAGAAACAGGGGCAAGACTGGAGATAGAGGCAATTTTCATGCCAGGTGAGAACCTAAGAAACACCAGCATTTAAGGTATAGACGAAGGAAGCAAACATGAAAGACAAATGTGAAATTGCAGCTGAGAAGGACCAAGCTGCCATTGCTTCTGCCTTTTGTTCGTTTTGCCATTTCTTGGTCTGTTTGCTTTTTAATCAGTGGAGATACAGAATTTTCATCAGCTTTGGAAACTGTAGCAGAAAAGAGGAACATTTTGGAAAAGTGGAAGTGGAAGGAGCCAACCAGCAGAACAGGGTTTCTAGAATGATGATGGGGTAGTGTAAGAGTGCAGGCAGAGGCCTAACTCTGACAAATAGGCTCTCTCACCCCCTGGCCTGTCCTGTCACCCCCTCTCCTCTCCCCCTACAGTGTGTCCAATAAAACAGTATTTTCAGGAGTCAATGCTCTATTTCTTACAGTTTGTGATTAATAATCTCGTGTCTGGAGGTGCCTGGGTGGCTCAGTCGGTTAGGCGTCTGCCTTTGGCTCAGGTCATGATCTCAGGGTCCTGGGATCAAGCCTCACACCGGGATCCCTGCTCACTGGGTAGTCTGCTTCTCCATCTCCCTCTGCCCCTCACCCTGCTTGTGCTGTCTCTTCTTTCTCTCAAATAAATTTAAAAATAATAATAATCCAGGCTCTGGAACCACAATTCTTAGAGCCAAGTGCTGTCTTCACCATTCACTAACTAAGAGACTTGAACTCTACCTCTGCTCTGTGCTTTGGTTTACTAATCCTCTAAGTGGGGATAACGATAGGACCTTTCCCAAAAGATTATTGAGAAAATCAAATAAGCTAACATTTATAAAGTACATTGAATAGTCCCAAGTGTTCTATAGGCACTAAATGAATTGAGATTATATTCTTTTTTTTTTGTACTGTATTTCTCCATGGTAGCATTTATCACAATTTTAATTCAATAAATAATTTGTATAATTATTTATTTAACTCCTGACAACCTCTAATTGAATATAAGATCCCTGAGGGCCTAGAACAATCTTTCTCCTTCCTCATTATATTCTGAGGGAGTGGAAGGAGCTAAGCCATCAAGGAATATTTGTGGAGCCAATTGAATTGATTTGATCAAGAATACTGAGGGGGTTTAGAAAGAGTTGTAGATAAGATGCATCCCAAGGAAGTAAGATTTGAAGGGGGCTCAGTGACTTTGGAGAACAGTTCAATATGAGCAAAAGGAGAAAAACAAGTTCAAATAAGATATTTTATCAGCGATTGACAAGTATTTGACATTTAGTGCCCCATTCGGAAGAGAAAGAAGAAAGGTTATTTGTGCTAATGATCTGATGGTGAGGGAGGTTGTTAAGACAAGTTCTTATTACCATGTCCATCTGGGGTAGGAAGAGGCATTGTCTCTAAAGTCAGCAGGAAGAATCTGTACTTCCACTATGCCCACAGTGTCTGTAAACATGGAGAGTATCTCAGTGCTTTCAATTCTGAAATGGGGAAGAACATGCCTTCTTGCTAAGTCGTGATGAACAAATGAAATATGTAAATAGTTCATGAGGCACATAGTAAGTGTTCAATAAGTGGTGGCCGCTCTTACCATAACCATGATTATTCATGCAGAGCAGTTGTGTTCCTGAGTTACTGTATGCAAATCAGTGGTACTTGAAATGGGCTCTCGTGTTTACTCCATGAAAGAATCTTATGTTGAAGTCTTTTGTAAAACATAAAATCGGCCTGTGAAGTGGTGACCCCTCCCCTCTTTATTTAATTTGTAGAGTACTTTTATGAATGCTGGAGAAGGATGATGCAGGGTAATGGGGCTACAATGCTGGCACCTGTGGGCAAATTTGTATACCTGTCACCCAGGTCCAGGTCCCTCTTGGGGCAGTGACCAGAAGGCTCCTGTTGCTCAGCCTGGAAACTGGAGCAAAGGGGAGATTCCTGTAAGACAGCAGGCTGGTTTTCTCTCAGGTTTGACCAGGAAGGTGTGACGGCATTTAAAGGAAGTCTTGAGTAGTGCATTGTGAGACATGGATTTCAATCTTAACTTCACCACTTACTAGCTCACATAGCCATGAGCTAGGTTATTAATCTGTTTGAGACTTTGTTTCTTCACCTGTAAAGTGGGCTTCAGAATACCCATAACATAAGATTTTGGGAACCAGGAAATTAAACAATGCATGTGAAGTATTTTACAGGCACATATTATCAGTTAATAAAAGGCAGATGCTTCATTCTCATTTTCAACAAACAACCCCCTACCCCATGCAGGTACAGACTAAGATGGAATGTGTCAGGATCCTGGGCAAAGGGCCATCTAAGGTTTGCAAGGCCTTGAGGGGTTGGAGGGTAGGACACATGCCCCTTACAGCAGGATGTGCTGGCATTGGGAACCCATTACAGAAGTGGACCAGGATATTTAAAATATGTCTTCTATTTCTCCCACTTCTTTCCCACTCTTGATCTCTTCTAGGGTTTAGTGAAGGCTTGCCAAAGGTCTATCTTGTCCCTATGGGATCAGGGGCCCCAGAAAGGCATTTGGGCCCAAATCAGGCTAAAGAAGAAAGTCAGCACATGCCAAACATGTGGGCCAATATCCTGAGGATCCCCTTGCACTTGGCTTATGGCCCCTCCCTCGTGAAGATTCCCCTTCAAGAGCTAATCATTAGGAGTTGAGGTTTGAACCCATAAGGAGGCCAGATGTCTCCAGTTGGCTTCTGAGTCAATCTGCCTCATAGAGATGGTTTACCTAAAACACAACTGACTCTGCCAAGGATTGTTTGTCTCATCACCGACTCACCAGATGAAAAAAAGGGAGGCGGGGGCATTATCTACAGAAGGCAGAGCAGGTGATCAAGTCTCCCCAAAGCCCTCTCAACTCCTCCCCTCCCTCTCAGCTCCCAGGTCCCGCTGCTAATCTTCAGAATGCAGCCTGATGGGCAGCCCCTGCACCCCTGGGAGATGGGGCTCTCGAGGCGCTCATCAGCCAGTCCCTTCCTGAGGCTACCTCTCCAAAGGCCATTGGCCACAGCTGTCTCTCAGTCACTGGAATACAGCCCAGCCAGGGCCTCGGGCAACACATTCCTGCTCCAGCCCCAGCCTCCCCTGCTCTGCTCCCCAGGTTTAATTTCATGTTCATCAGAAGTATAGAGAAGGACATTTTCAGCAGATCAAAGGGACACAGTGAGCATGAAAAGGACACAGTCACAGAGCAGGAGCAGGTGATGTGATCCCCACACAGAAAGACTAGCTGCTTTCAGGGACACTCTGGGGGCTGGGAAAGAGTGTGGCCTGAAGCCATCTTTGGGAAATACAGGAGTCTGCACACAGACTCAGGGCAGTATGAAGCTTCAGACAGTGTCACTCTGAGAGACTTGCTTCTGCAGAAGAGAGCCAATTCTGGGAGCACTGAGTTCAGCAGCCCCACAGCCCCCCATCTACTCGTCCTTCTTACCCCTGCCACCGTGCAACATGCTTCCCAGAATGAAGAAAGGTTGAAAGCACTATCCATTATCTGTGTATGGCAGGGGTATACAGTATAGTGGAAAAAATAAGACTATTAAAATCATTGAATAATATTAACTTGATTTATTCAGGAATGCAACCATCCAGAACCCAGACATAAGCAAAGAAGAACTCTGAACTATAATAGGTGTCAAAAAAAAGTAAATCCCTGCCCAAAACAAAAGAGTATTCCGGGCCACTGGCAATTATCTATATCTTGATCTAAGTGGTAGTTGCCTGGATATTTACTTTGTAAAAATTCAAGAGACTATGCACTTATGATTTGTGCAATGACTCTGTTATATCTCAATTAAAAAAAAAAAATGGAAACCTTCCTGCCCCAGAATTTCAAAATTTTATTTATAGGAAAACCCTATGCCTTCCCTCAAACCTGTTTATTTTTGTTTCAGATAAAATTCAACCAAAGCAAATTACATAATTTCTTGGCCTTCATAAAATGGAAGTGATTGGATGCGGGGGGTTGGGGGGAAGCCAGTGGTGTATTCTACCAGTCTCAGGTACACAGACGATGCAAAACTGTGACATTATAAAAAGAAATAGAGAAAATAGGAAGGAAAAAACAAGAACATAAAAATCATACCCAAGAAAACATGAAATAAACTCATATCAGTCTCCTTAGAATAGAAGCAAAAGTTTCCATAAAACTCCAAAGCCATAAGAGAGCATTAAAATCCAGCTTCCCTCCCTGGTTGTGTGACCTTGGGCAAGTCATTTAACCTCTCTGGTCCTAGGGTCCTCACTTATGAAATGGAATCAACGTTAGTGCCTATCTTGCCAAGTTGTTTTGAAGACTGAATGATAAATGTTCAAATGTAGTGACATGCAGTTACAGATTAGCTTCTAGTATTATTTTCTATATTTAGGCACATTCTACTAGTGGAATCATTTCAACCAACTACCCAAAATATAGTGGTAGAATCTTTGTGAGACATCAAGAAGAAAACATGCCCCTTGCCATCAAGTGGCTTTCAATCAAATGGCAGGAACAGCTCAAATTCAAGTCAGAATGTGACAAATATTTTGAGATGGATACTCCATAGAAAGATAAAAAGACATATATATTGCTTACTCTATACCAAATAGTGTAGTAAGTCTTTTCTATATATTAATATATTTAACCCTGTAACAGCCTAATGAGAAAGAAACCATTGTCAACCCTATATTTAGCAGATGAGAAAACTAAAGTGCAGAAAAATAAAATAATTTGCCCAGAGTCTTTAAGTGTCAGGGTCCTCAAATCTGGTCAGTCTGGTTTAAGCATTCATTCTGTTAGTCATTTGTCTCATCTGAGCTGAGAAAAAAAATGTAAAACATACTTCATAGTTCATTTAAAATAAAGAAAATAGTATCTGAGTTAAGGCCTAAAGGAATCAAAAACACAATGGCCACGGTCGCCAAACTGTGGAAAGAGCCAAGATGCCCTTCAACAGACAAATGGACAAGGAAGATGTGGTCCATATACACTATGGAGTATTATGCCTCCATCAGAAAGGACGAATACCCAACTTTTGTAGCAATATGGACGGGACTGTAAGAGATCATGCTGAGTGAAATAAGTCAAGCAGAGAGAGTCAATTATCATATGGTTTCACCTATTTGTGGAGCATAACAAATAGCATGAAGGACAAGGGGAGATGGAGAGGAGAAGGGAGTTGAGGGAAACTGAAAGGGGAGGTGAATCATGAGAGACTATGGACTCTGAAAAACAATCTGAGGGTTTTGAAGGGGCAGTGGGTGGGAGGTTGGGGGTACCAGGAGGTGGCTATTAGAGAGGGCACGGATTGCGTGGAGCACTGGGTGTGGTGCAAAAATAATGAATACTGTTATGCTAAAAAGAATAAATAAATTTTAAAAAGAAAGAAAAAACACTATTTTTTCCTTATTCATAATAAAATTGTATTGAGGTATAATTTACATATAATAAAATGTACCCATTTTAAGTGTATAGTTCAGTGAGTTGTAACAAATGTCTATCTTTATGTAACTAGCATCCCCAAAATGATACAGAATAATCCCTTGTCCCAGAAAGTTCCTCTGTGTCCCTTTGAAGTTAGTACCAGTTTCTTCCAGACCCATGCAACCACACATGTTTCTTTCATTATACATTATTTATGACTGTTTTAGAATTTTATATAAGTGGAATCATACCATATGTGTCTTTTATATCTGGTTCCTTTCACTAAACATAATATCTTAAGATTCACCCGCATTATGATAAAGATCTATAGTTCATTCCTTTTTAGTGCCTAGTAGAATCACATTTTTAAAAATATATTACAGTTGGTTTACCAGTTATCATCTTATGGACATGGAGTTTTTTCTGGTTTGGGGCTAATATATGTAAAGTTGCTATGAACATTCAAGTACAAGTTTTTGTAAGAACATAGGTTTTCATTTATTTTGAATAAAATATCTCATAAGGAAATTATTGGGTCATATATTAAGTGTATATTTAACTTAATGAGAAATTCTCAAACTATTCTCCAAAGTTATGGTGTAATTTTACATTTCCACTAGAAAATGTCTTAAGAGTTCAAATTATTCCCCAGGCTCGCTAACACTTGGGGTTGTCAGTTTTTATTTTAGCTACTCTATTCAAGATACAGTGTATCAGTGTATTGTGTTTCAGTTTTAATGGTGTTGCGCATGTTTTTACATACTTATTGGCCATTTGTGAATGAGATTTTATATTCTTTTATGAATGAGATTTTTTAGCCATTTTTTAATTGAGATTTGTAGTTTCTTATTATTGAATTGTACGGGTTTCTGGATACAAAGAAGTTCTTTGCCAAATGCATGTAGTATGAATACTTTCTCTCAGTCTGGCTTCTAACAAATAAATAAATAAATCTAAATTGTACCTTGAAAGAGGCAAAAGATAGACAAATGGACAAAGGTGAAAATAAAGATAAAAATAAACAAACCAACAATTTTAAGTACAAGACAGTTTCTAAGTCAAAGATGTATAGAGAGTAAGGTAGAAAGGCAAGTTGGGGCCAAGTCGGGGAAGATGATATTCATAGAAATTAGGAATTTATTTTTTATGCACTGGGAAGCCATAGAGATTTTCCAATAGGCAACTAATGCAATTAGAGCTCTGCTTGAGGAAAAAGAAATAGATAAAATAGTTGTATTATCAATCAACAGATCTTAAAACCCATGGAGGTTAGGGATTAAAAAGGAACTTTAGATGATAGGGATTCAGGTTCTCAAATAAGTGACCAACAGACATGGCTCAGAAGCTAAGAATAGAAGCTGCTTTTAAGACGTATAGGAATCAGGATTTGGACTTGTATTTGTGCAGTCTCCAGGACCTCTGGGTAGCCATGCCTGCCCCATAGAAGCTGAAATGTTTTATTTTCTGTAGAGATGTGAAATGAGGGGTCATCTGCCATCTGCAAGGAGAAGACTGTTGAGACCAGAGGAATAGAATCATTTTGTTAAAGAACGAAGAAAACAAAAGAAGAAACTCAGTGACATTTAAGGAGTAGGAGGAGGAACAAGAGTAGGTTAAAGAAACTGAGAAAAAAAAATGGTGCAAAAAGGAGGAAGAAAACTGAAGGATACAGTCTTGTGAACGCCTAGGAAAGTTTCAAAGAGTAGGATGTCAGTGTTGTCAAATGCTTCAGAGAGGTTGAGAATTTGGAACCATTAAGAAAAGTGTGCATTATGTTCAACATATTCTATGTTCAACATACGCTAAAAAGAGAAGTGTGCATATACTTTTTAAATTTTCTTTTTATATACTATATATTTTTGTAACATTTTCAAGTTCAAGTAGTAAGTTTGAGTTAACTTGGAAAATCATTTATGTAAGGAAAAACATAGAATTCCCTGATGGCAAATGAGACAGTGGAGTGTTTTTCAAAACTCTCTCTCTCTCTCTCTCTCTTTTATTTTTTTCAACTAGATAACGTTTTCTTCAAACCAAACCTTACTCAAAAGCCCAATTTCTAAAACAGATAAAAAGCTATTCTTATTAAAGGTAATAGAATGGGAGCAGAGCTCCCACTACCCTCTGAGCCCTCCAAAATTGATCAGTAGATGATAGAAAGATAGATTGATAGATGGATAGATAAGAGAGAAAGAGAGAACTTTTACCCAAACTCCCAATACGATGGAGTCTCCATGAGAACAGGGACTTATCGTCTGGCTCCCTACTGTCTTATTAGAGCCTAAAATGGTGTCTGGTGCCTGTTAGCAACTAAACAAGCACCAGTGAATAAATGAACCTGAATCTCTCAATGGTGGTAGAATCAAGCAAAAAGAAAACTGACATTTACTGATAGTCTACTATGTACAGAAATATAGGTTATTTGAAATTGCTCCACTGTGTAAGTAATACCAACCCTATAAATACATATTATTATTTATTATTACATAATAAATACATATTATTATCTATATTGCATACATGAGGGCACATCAGTTTGAAGATTTGCTCAAAAGACACCTTAGTTTCAGACCCAAAATGTAATCTGGAAGCCCATAGTATCAATGTGCATGACATTTCTTTCCTGCCATGACGTCATGTCACTCCTCCCCTCACAGTGCTGGATCACAGCTCCTGACAGTCACTCCCTAACAACTTATCTGAGTTGTGACTCCCCAGGGTAAGTTCATTCTACCAGTGACAGTGGGCATATCCTAGAAAGGGTAGAGAACCGTAAAGCAACAGTAACAACTCAGCTCTTCTTGCCGAAGGTATTGGTGTTTGGGATGAGAAGATAGGTGCGGTAAATCAATACAGAGTAAACTTTGTTCTTTCTTTCTTTTTCCTTTTTTTTCTGATTATTTATTTGATAGAGAGAGAGAGAGCGAGAGCAGAGCCAGTGGGTGGAGCAGAGGGAAAGGGAGAGGGAAAAGCAGACTCCCCACTGAGCAAGGAGCCCAATGTGGGATTCAATCCCAGGACTCCAAGGTCATGACCTGAGCCAAAGGCAAACACTTAACTGACAGAGCCACCGTGCCCCCGAGTAAACTCTGTTCTGGGAAAGGCTTCCATACCCCCACCCCGTGCAGGGACCAGTGGGGGGGATACTCTGAGCTTTGTGGGCCAACTCAGCATGCATGCTTTTACCGCAAGATATCTGCTGCATCTTAACCTTTGTATCCATTATCCACTGCTGGGTGAGAAAAATAACACTCCGAAACCCAGAGACTTAAAAGAACAATCTCCTGTTTACGCCACGGTTCTGTGGTGGGTAAATTGGGCTGGGATCTGTTCAGTGGTTCTGCTACCCTGAGCTACCCCAAGCCAGGTTTGGCCGATGTTAGAGAAACTGGTACATGAGTTTGCGATGAACTGCTAGGCTAGTCTATTCATTTGCCTGAAACTACTAAGTCTGGGTGCCTTAAACAAGAGAAAGGTATTTTCTCACAATTCTGGAGGCTTACAGTCACTCTCAAGATGTCAGCAACATTGATTTATTATTATTATTTTTTTTTTTTCCTGAAGATCCCCCTCCTTGGCTTATAGGTGGCCATCTTCTCCCTGAGTCTTTACATGGTTTTCCTTCTGGGCACACACGTCCATGTCCAAAGATCCTCTTCAACTAAGGACACCAGTCATTGGATTCAGGCCCAATCTAATGACTTCAGTGTAATTTAGTAACCTCTTTAGAGTCTTATCTCCAGATCTAGCCACATGCTGAGATTCTGAGGGTCAGGACTCCAACATACACATTTCCAGGGAAACACAATCCATCTCATAACAGTTAGCAGTCATTAAAAAGTCTAAGAAGTTGCAGCTGGCATGGTTCTTCTCTGCTCCACGTGGTCTCTGAACTTTCAGAAAGTGAGCCTGGGTTTATCCACACGACAGCGGTTACAAGCACCCGAAGGGAGAAGGAAGAAGAATGCCAGGCTTTTCCTGGCTTGACCTCAAAACCAGCACCATGTCACTTCTGCTACATCTGAGTGGCTCAGGCACATCACACTACCAGCCCCGATTGAAGGGATAGCCAAATGGGCCACCTCTGCAAATTGTGACCGCCATTCTCCTTCCTTCCCTCTCCCTGAGCCCAGGAAAACCCCCATAGTACAGCTTTCACTCTTAGGCAGAGACCCTGGAAAAACAAGGACTCCGTGCAATTTGTCCTCCAGCCCCATCCTCATACCAACCTTCTTTCCAGTGCCTCCCCACCCTCTCCAACGTGCAGGCACCCCCTGCCTTCCCTTTATCTATCAGAAGAGGATCCCGTGCAATCGTACACCCTGAGGGTAAATGAGTATGAAGATGACACCCTTCTGGGGACAGATGCATTTTAGTAACAACCTGGGTCTGACCTGAAGGCGTGGAGCACAGGGGCAGAACTTCTGGGCACACGGGGGAGTGGGAGAAACTTCCTTTGTCCCATGAAAGTTGCTTCTCCATGTGCAGCAAGAAAAGTCTGTTGCGTGTTGCCCTGCTAGTTCCTTTCCGCCTGCTGATCCCATAGCCCCACATCTGGCAGCAGCTCAGTGAGCGTGCCAGGACTGAGTGAGAGTGAAGGGCCTACCATCTCTTCCGTGAGTGCAGCGTGATGACGGAGGAACGTCAGTCGGAGCTGGGAAATCAGGGAATGTGGCTGCCAGTCTAGTCTCAGCTACCATCTGAGGGCTAGACCCTCCGTCAACGATTTTTAGCTTATCCGAATCTCCGTTGTGTTGTCATTTGCAACATGGCAGATTTGGTGAGGTAGTCTCCAGGACTGATTTCGTTTCCAGTTTCCTATACATCCTGATGAAGTCTTCATTATGTCCCATCCTCTCCCTCCACAGCCAACCAGCCCATCTCAGAGTTTACCCAGCACTTGGAGGCCCATGTCCGACCGGCTCTGACCTACACAAGCAGTCTGACTAGGACCAGCTGGGAATGGGTGACAAACTATCCCCCATGGTCTAGATTCTTCTAAGTGGCCCTGAGGAGACAATAAAACTATTAAGTCAGAGAAAACTTGTTGGATTTCTACCCACCAAGCAAGCCCAGTCACTGGAGCTCTGAAAAGTTGGAGCCCCTGAGCCTCCTTCTGCCCTCTTACTCCCCCAACAACCATGCCCTGTGTGTATTGCTGTGTATACACTGAAATGCAAGCTATTATATACACTGTCTGTCTATACACCATACATCTGTCTGCCCAGCGTAGACACAGCCCGTTTCCAACTTCAAACACCAGTCTGTATATACAATGTGGGTGGGTTGAGTTTGGATCTGACCAGCACAAGGCCATGCACCCCCATATATATAATGGCCCCGTCTTGACAATCTACCATTATAACAAATGTGAAAAAAATAAACAGGGACAGGACTTTCTTTTTTTTTTTTTTTATTTTTTCCAAACTCAACATCAAAAGTTACTGAGCAATCTTGCTGTGCGATAGCCAGAGGTAGTGTGAACAAAGGAGAAGCTCTAAGCTCTACTTACTGAGTGGAAAGTAGTTCATATGTTTTATCATCACTGAGGACCTGTCAAGCTCGGTTAGCTGGGTGGACATGGATTGCCTCAAACTGCATTTGCTACACATTTGTTTTCCAAACACACTATACCTCCTTAGGAAGGTGAATCCCAAGAGGGAAAATGTTTGGAGGTTGATTTGGGGCTTACCAAGTCGCTCCCCTTTAAAGTCTCCAAAAGAAAAGACAGGAGCTATGTGTAGAGCAGGATTGCCTATCGGAGGAAACCTGAGCTTTAGTTAAGCTTCTATTAGTCACTAGCTGAAAGGGAATGCTTCTTTTTTTTTTTTTAGGCAAAGAATTTATTTCTGTTCACAAATAAATCTGTTTCTCTAGTCACCTCAAGGCTCCAGAATTCAGTCTTTCTAATTTCAGGGATTTCACTGACTGCCTCCACAAAGATATCGTGTGGCATGGCATTCCAGTGGGTTCTCCCAAGGCCTTTGAGCAGTTCTGCATTGCAAGGTCATTGCTCAGTATATTTTTAGCAGGACAATAAAGAACATATGTATAGCAACATTGGAGACAAGATGAAAAAGTAAATAAATAAATTTAAAAAAGTACCAGCACCTTTAAGCTTCTCCACAACAGTGAAGGGGGTTACAAATAGTTACAAAAAAATACATACCTGCAGCTTCCTGGCTCTGGAAGTTGAAGAGAGTCGCCCAGCGACAGCTCAAGTATAATATGAAACAGAGTACCATGGAGTGTTTACAGGATCTGGATGGTTAACAGACCACACGGGAGCTTTAGGAATTTCAAGAAAGTCAAGAACTTTTGTGCAGGACAGTCAGGGAGGGGGTGTAGGCAGACTCCTAAAATGGCCTCCAACATTTCCATCCCCTGGTGTGCACGCCCTGTACAATCCTGCTCCTTGAGTGTGGGTGGGCCTGACCTAATCAGGTGAGCCCTTTCAAAAAGGATTAAGAGACTGGAGACAGAAGTCAGAGAGATCCCAAGCTGCAGCAGATGTTCTTCTGTTTGCCTTGAAGAAGCAAACTCCTATGCTAGGAGTTTCCACCATGTGGCAGGAAAATGGAAGACAGCCTTTAGTAGTTCTAGAGGCAGCTGGTTAATGGCCAGCAAGAAAGTAGGGAGCTCCCTCCTCCAACTGCAAAGAACTAAAGTATGCCAACAACCTCGTGAGCTAGAGGATGGCAAGCTACAGAAAGGAACGAGACCTGGATGACACCTTGATTTCAGTCTTGTGAGACCCCAAAAAGTGAGCCCATCTAAGCTGGGTCTGGACTCCAGGCCCGCAGGGACTGAGTTTAGTTTTAAGCCCCTATATTTGTGGTAATTTCTAACACAGCCACAGAAAGCCAACTCAAAAGGCTTCTTCTGAGAGCAGATTTAACAAGCAGAGCTCAGAAGAAGAGGCTGACAGCTTGCAGAAGTTCAAAGGAGACAGGAACCCGCCATGCTGTAGAGAAAGGAGAGGCAGATAGTATAAGCAAAGGCCCTGCCCAAAGCAAGCCTTGAAAAAGGAGACCTTTCCCTTCTTTGTCATTTTGGTGCATGCAACATGTCTACTCGGTGAGCGGGTCCCTAGTCATGAAGCCCATTGCACACGAGAAAACTGAGCTCTCTAGAGGTTCATCCCTTAGGCATTGGCATGTGATTAACCAGGGACAGAGTTAGCTTTCTGAAATGGAAAATCTGGTGGAAATATATGAAGTGCTTTTCATTCCTATAACCTGGAAGATAAGATCGAAATTCCTTAACCACTGTACAAGGCCCTTTGTTTACTTCTTGTCATTCAACCCGCCTGCTACACTCTAGCCAAGCCACGCGCCCCCCCAACACACACACAAACACACATACACACATATAGGCACACACCCCTCTGCCCAGCATTCCTGCTCTGGGCAGGTGGTTCCCGCCATAGGGACCACCTTCCTGTACCCTCATCCGCCGCCACCCAGCTTCCCATCCCAAGCTCAATCAGGTATGGATCTCCTATCCCTCTTTTCAGATTCTGGTCAAAAGCAATTTCTCCCCTACAGCTCTCCTCTGCACCCCCACTTAAGACCCCAGTTACAAACTTTCCTTGGGGATCCTGTAGCACAACGAACACACCTCCGTTAGGACTTCAGAATGATAAAGCACTAATGTCAATAAGAGTTCACATTTGTTGAGTCCATAGTCAAAGCCATGTACTATGCCTTTGACATGCATTATCACGTTGTATTTTTATCACTTTTTTTTAATGTGTTTACATGCTTCTGTACTAAATGGTGACTCTTTCAAAGGCAAGATGATGGCTTTTTCATTTTTGTATCCCCCAGAGCTTTACAAAGTGCAGAAGGCACTCAAAATATATTTAATAAATGAGTTAAGAGAATCAGAAGTAGGGCTAGAGTTCAGGTGTCTGGATCACAGTGCAGAGTTATTTTCTGCCATCCCATCGTGATAAAATGAATGTGCAAGGGCTTTGTGAAATTACAAAACACTGTGAATGGAAGGTAGAGGATGCCAAGCCAGCTCCTCCTTTCTGTGCCCCTCTCTTCACTCCTGTCTGTCTCTTGCTGCCAAAATAATTTTAGATTATGTGAAAGCTTAACGGCAATGTCTGTCTACTTCATCCCGCCCAGACACCCAAAAATATAAAGAAGTGTGCGTATGTGTTCACGACAGCGGGAAGCATCATGAAGGCTGGTGCCAGGAGAAGCGGGGTATCTGGCAAATGGGGCATACCCGTCTGGACACATTCATGGAGGACCCAGAATCCCTTGAGAACCCAGGAAGTCCATACAGTGGAAGGGAGCAAGCTCCCATGTGGGGCCCCCAGAAGACAGGCGTGTGTTCTCCTGGTCCTTAGAATTCTGTGTTGAACTCCAAGCATTGCTTGGGGAAACAGGGTAAATCGATGTGACTCTTAAATGAGCTGTACCGAACTCATTATCATCTGAGTAACTAGAATTCTCCTTATTCAAACCCTGCTGTTCAGAGAGAGGTAACAATCATTCTGTGTAGTACTAACCTAGCCTTTGTCTCTAGCTCTTGTGTTTAGGCAAAAGTTGAATATTAAATCAGCTACCAGCCAGCACTGTGCTCTGTTCTGTTGACCCTAGGGCTCAGCCAGAAAAATCAGACAAAGAAATTTTTCCTCTCAATTTAATATAGCAGTCTCTATCAAGGCTTCATGTATCTTATCTTTTTCCCCCCAAATAGCAAGGTATACAATTCTTTTCTTGTTTTGCAAATGCCTGTGACTCTCAAACCTCTCTCCTTCTCACTCTCCCCCTGCCAACTGCCACCCACCCCACAGAGCACAGATTGTCCCTAATGTGGGCTGCGTGAGCAAATATTTGATGGAGTGAGAATAAAGGAAAAACATATTAGCGTCCAGCTTACATAGTTGGCACTCGGCTTAGGAAGAGCAAATTGAGGCCAATTAAAAGTATAACCCTTAGGAATAGCTAGCAAGACCCTTCTCTATTTTCTATGGAGGAGAAAACATTCTTACAGCTTTTTACCTGAGGAGCAGAGGGAAATAGCCTATTGTTTTCTATTATGTTTGAAGGTAATTCTTGCCTCCACCCAGCTCAATTCAAGAGACCTTATGTAACGCAAAACCAGGAGCCAGAAGAGACACAGATGAGAAAGAAACAGTTGGTACCCTCCAGAAACTGACAATCTAGTAGCAGACTGTGATTGACAAGTAAAGAAACAAACAAATGAGTACTGTAAGCAAAGCAAAACCAGGATAAATGATACCTTAGAGAGGGAGGCAAAGGGATGTGCTATGGGGAAAATGACATTTACTGGGACAGCCCTCTTGATGAGGGAGCAGGATGAACAATAAGCAAATAGTTAACTTGCAGAGCTCACAATCCTGCTAGACAGGAGTCTCCCCTGGCTTACAAATGTCCTAAATCTCACTAACAAAGACGATTGGTAGCAGGATTGTGACACCCCACCAAAAAGTCTCCCAACTATCTTAATGTTAATGGCTGGTCTAAAGACAACATTGATCCCAGCCGCAAGGGCAAGGCCTCCGGCAGGCCTGGAACATCCTGGCACCTCATAGGCCCTCGTTAGCATATGAAAACTCCACTGACACCTCCCTTCCCCTCACCTTCCCCCAACCGCAGGGTATATAACATGCTTACCCTCACAACCCGGGGCAGCCGCATCTCCGCCTGCCCACGGTCCCTGTCCCCGTGCTCTAATAAGTCACCTTTTGCACCAACGACGTCTTAAGAATTCTTTCTTTAGTCGTCGGCTCCGAACCTCCTCACCCCACCGAACCTGACTTAGGTTCTGGGACTTCATCACTCTGCTCCTCAACTTCCCTTTTTCTGGAACAAGGGGCAACCAAAGGCTATTCCAATTCAGATTTCTGAATAATAAAAAATGCTGTATTTTCCACTATAAAACAACAGTTACATGCGTTAAAAAGTAGCACATTATCAAAAACTGAATTACAAAAACAATTATTCTAATAGAGAAAAAAGGGTTGGGGTTGGAAACGTTTTGATATGAAAAAGCAGTTATTTTCCCCCCAGGAACATCAGCACTGAGAATGTTTTTACTAGGTCTAAGTGTATTTTGTTATTTTAGGCAATATATTAGCTCATCCAAGCTGACAATAAGAAACCTAAACATTCCTAGGCAAATATGAGCAGTGCATAAAACAAAACCAAAAGCTGTATGTTTTGAGACTATCCAAATCAATTACAGCCCCATTTGCAGGGGAGGAGGTTGAAGACTGTGTTACTCTGCTAATTTCTGGTTTCAGCTCTGTTCAGTGTCCCTCCCAGAGAGAAAGGATGAGGTCCAATGGCACTGTTGAACTCTACAGTGACCATGGGACTTACTTTGACCAGCAAAGTGTGAGCACAGGTGTCACTTCCAAGCAGGGGCTTTCAGAGACCCACTGTGTCTTTTTCTCCCTGGCAGCACCACCAGAGCTACCCTGGCCAGGGAATGCTTTTTCAGAGGTCTGGAGTAAAGATGCCCACAGGTCAGAGCCCCTAGTCAACCAAGATGTGGGCACATAGCATAGAGGGAGAAAGAAACCTTTGTTCTTATAAGCCAGTAAGATTTAGGGCCCATTTGTTACTACAAATTAACCTACTTTATTCTGACTGATACACAAGTACCAAAAAATAAGCATGAATTGAGCAGATAGCATAAAATAATTCAACTAAAACAACTACCTAGAAACCCAGTGGCTTTTCCCAATTGTGATCCTTATTAGCAATGACAGTCTAGATAATGTCACCATTCTTTGAAGACCCTCTGCAGACACTTTCATACATTATCTCATTTGATGCTCTCAACAGAGGTATTGAGGTAGTTTTCCATCTCCGTTGGATAGATAAGAAAAGTGAAAACCAAGGAGGTTAAGTGATTTATCAAATGCCACTCACCTCTTAAGTGCCAAAAGTGGGAGTTCTTCTGTTTGCTTCAAATTTTGCCAACCCTATGCGCCTTCCACAGGGCCAGTTAAGGAATAAAGTAATCGGCCACACAAAGGGACCTCCAAACACAACTTTGAAGTCATAAGAGCCAGGTCCTGCTAATGTAATCTGAGCTAAGTTTCTTAGCCTCCCCTGAGACAGTTTTCTCCTCTGTAAAATGGAGGTGACGCCCCGTCCAGGGTTGTTAGGGGAGTAAATATACATGCAGGTATGAGCTCATTTGCCGACACTTATTGGCTCGCAATGAATGACTCTCAGTGTGATCAGTGGCGGTCCCGATACAGACTGAAGGGTGGCAGATGTACTCTTCCCATGTCCCTAGATAAATCAGTCCCCTTCTGCATCCTACTGAGGCCAGGACACAGCAGGGAACTAAGTTGAATGAGATGTGAAGCTGGGTCAGAGGGCAGGTTGGCCCTCAGCCCCAGCGAGAGGGCCACGGCCAATGCAGGAGCCACAGACCTGGTTCCTCCCTCCATGGAATAGGCCAAGCCCGAATGGCAAGGGACAGCCATCAGCAAGCCCCCTAACAGATGGCCACATGAAATGTAGGAACAGGTTGGGCGCCGATGGCCAGAAAATGAGAGCTTAGAGGAGCAAGGCCTGGCTAGGGATGAAGGCAGAGAGAGAGAGAGAGAGACTGCAAACAAGAGCCAGTCTGTGACTTGTCCTGGCCCCTGACTAGCAATGAGCGGGTGGAAGCAGCTGATGGCATTAATGACAGGAGCTAATGATGTGAAAACACTTAAGCAAGGGGCCTTCAAGGAGCTGTTGTTGCTGCTGAAAAGCCTTGCTACCGAACAAAGCAATTAGTCAGTCACCCCGCCACCCAGCCCCTCCTCTGCCCGCCTCCGTTTTCCCACCTTTCCAGACCTCAGACCATTCATCCCTTTGTCTCCCCAGCCCTGACGGCAGCCGCCCAGACCGGGCACACAGAAATGCACCAGCTGGAGCCCAGCCCATCACGGCTTTCTCCCAAAGCAGCAGCGCCCAAGGCAGGGCTGTGCAGGGGGGCGGCCTGCGAGGCACCTTTCCGTCTCCCCACTTTTGCCCTGAGTTGTTGGTGAAAAAGTGACCTGCATTTATATACTTCAGCCTATGGCCCTGGCCTTTTCCCATAACACAAAGAAGAGACCTACTGGTTTTTTGCAGCTGGGGGCAGGGGGTAAACTCAAAAATAATTTTGATTTTGGGCACTCCTCTACCCAAAAAGAAAGAGTACTAGGCTGGGAGAGGGGGGGTACCTGAGTTCTTGCTTATGCTTCCACTCATCTTTTAAGACTTATTTTAAGCCTTCCCATTCTAGAATCCTTCCTCTGTCCATGAACTCTCCTCTTTCGGTACACGCCCATTACCACAGGTGTTGCCATTTGATGCTCCATGGTAATGGCCCCTTCCTCTCTGTCTTCTTCTCAGGACTCTGAGCTCACAGAGGACCTCTTTTGAGCCTCAGCACCCAGCATATGGGTCCTATGCAGCATCTAGTTCAAGTTTATGCAACTTCCAAATCTATAAGTAGGGATGTAATATATACCCTAGTTCATGTTCCTGTTTGATATTTTAGGATCAAGTATGACAGCGAAACTTGAGATTGTTTGGAAGTGCACAATGACAAATGAATTACAGATGTTAGGCATTGTGTATCTCGGCTTTCCTCATTCACTCCCACAACATGTTTTGGGCACATATTACGTGCTAGCTACTAGGCTGGTACAGAGGGAGCCCCTATTTGAAGCCCCCCCCTTCCCACCCACTAATCTCACTGTCTCACCCCCTCGTAGCCCTGTACTTAGCCTCTGGCATACACCAGTGAACCCACTCTTGATGGGTTCTGCCTCCCTTTGCTGGGGTCCAAACCCCAAACTTACTAATAAACATCCATAAAAAGATCAACAATCATATTTTGGGTGCCAGCTACAAGTAGGACACGGAACCAGGCATGGGAAGGAGAAATAAATACACAGGGTAAAGTATGGAGTCTCCCCCAAAAGAAGATAGAACATAATATAAACAAAAAATGGAAAAAGTTAGGAAGATATACACTAAAAAAATGGGGTCGCAATTCAGAGAAGGGAGAGTATTCATGAACTGACCCATTAGAAAAGTCTTAAGGAAAGAGGTGATATTTTAATCTGGTCATGAAGAATTGAAAGGCTGTGGGAGGCAGACATTATACATGGGAAGCTATTTGCAGAAAATTGGAGCTCTAAGTTTCCTTAGAGGGACAATCTTCAACCTCTTCATCATACAGATGAGAAAATAAAGGCAAAGAGAGATTTGATAACCTGTCCAAGATCAGTAAGCTAGTCACTGGCAGGCCAGCAATGCAAACCCAGCAGCCCACACTTTGGCCAGAGAAATGACATGACCAGAATTGGCTTTAAGCAAAAGACAAAGAAGCAAAAGAGACAGAGGGCAAGAAAAAAGGAGAACGGAAGAAGAGGGCAAGAGAAAAAGAGGGAAAATGAAAACATCTCAAAGGAGAGGAGACCGTTTAGGAAGCTACTAGAAGTCCAGAAGCAAACTAATGAAAACCTGGTGAAAGGTTGTAGCTGTGGGAGTGGGAAGAAATGGATAATTCTGGAAAGGTGCAATGTTAGTCTGTCTGGGCTGGTCCACAAGGAACTATAGACCAAGTGTATTGTAAACAACATAAATTTATTTTTCATCATTCTGGAAGCTGGACAACCAAGGTCAGGGTGCCAGCAAGGTTAGGCTCTGGTGAGAACCTAGATAGATCCTGGTTCATAGACAGCCATTTTCCAGCTGTGCCCTCAAACAGCCTCTGGGGTTTCCTCTGAAGGGCACTAATTCCATTCATGAATGCTTCACCCTCTTGCCCTGAACAGCTGTCAAAGGCCTATGGTCCTAATACCATCACTTTGGGGGAAATTCGATTTCGACATATGAATTTTAGGAGTGGGGAACATGAACATTCAGTCAGTCCATGACAGATAGATTCAAAGTCTGATTACTGATGTAGTGAGATGAAGTGGGGGTAGAATTCCAAGATATCAAGCTTGGGGAAAAATTGAAAAGATCCTTGAAACACCTGCATTTCCCCCAAGAATACCATCCCACTCCCCAGTACTGCCACGATTGTGAGCAGAGCTCTGTGAGGAGCTCAAACCCACCCAAATGCTATTTTTTCCTGCCTTGTGAGAAGAAAATGCTGTCAAGTAGGAGGTGGAGAATGATTTTTCTCACTACAGGGCTTCTCTGTCATGGCAGTAATGTTATCAAGTTAGTAAATAATTGATCTCAAATGAACACCTAGGTTTTGGAGTTATACAATCCATCCTACCTCACCCAAAGGCACATCGCCCAGGGTTCCATCATCCTGACTGCTCGCAGGGGCTCGGGGGGGGGGGGGTGGGGTGGGTGTAAATTCCTCTCAATCTTGTCTCCAATCAGAAGATACCAGCTTTGTTGAGACTTAGCCACGTTCAAATCTAGGATGTGCCCAAACACGACAGAGGCATTGTTTTCTCTCCCTCGGCCCTCCGTATGTTAAAAACATCTATTAAAATGTGTCTGGGATGGAAGACACCCAACACGCTGTCATTAATTTAAGGAAATAAAATTACACCATATGAAGGGTTATCATACGGAAGATGGTGACCAGCTGTTCTCCATCTCCTCTGGGCAAGAATAAGAGAAAGTGGGAGGGAGTTCAATTTGAAATTGAATTGGAGTGGGGACTTGACAGAAGGATGGAAGCATAGCCAATGAGGGCTCCCAGACAGACAAACAGCTGAGTTGGGGTAAATGGGGAGATGGGGGTGGGGTGTAGCAGGGAGGGGCTCAAGGCAAAATAAGGTTTTCTTTCTTTTCTCCCCTTGGGCATCTAATGGCCTTTGAGTTTCTCATTTTTTCACCTCTTTCTGGAAAAATACTGCTTTTTAAAATTTTCTCTAAGGTTAGAAACAATTGAGGCATTTTCATTTCAATATAGATCAAGGACTTCTAGTAAATGAATAAAGCAGGAGATAGACTGTGAGAGACACCTTCCACTCAGTAGTTTGTGGTACGCAGCCTTGTGTAGTAGCATCCAGTCCAGCCCTGACTTGAAAATTCAGAACCTGCCTGGATGTGGAAAATGGGCAGGGTAAATTTGAAGTTTCTCCTAATTTAAGGAAGCTCTAATTCCAACCTGGCCCAAGGCTAAATTATGAGTGATCTGGTTTATTCATCAGTCACCCACAGATCTCATGCCTTCTCTAGGACAGTGGCCCTATCCTTTTTTAGTCATCCAGAGTGACAGTCCTCATCAAAAAGTGTTTTTAACAACAACAAATTATATCAGTCACTTACGACTACTATGAATTGAAATCACTTGCTGTCTCTTTTCCAGTCCTGCTTGTATGTAAGTTTCCATTCCTTTCCAGGAGTCTAGCTGGCAGGCAAGGAACAGCTAGTGGAGCAGGAGGAAATTAATCCACAAAGGCAGGACGGGGCCATGGCTTGCATTGTCTTGAATCCCACCAGGATAAGGAGCTTCTATTCTACTCAGATGACATGGGGTGACTTGAAGTTTTTGAGAAGGAAAAAAGTCAAGCATCACATAAGCCACGAGATCCCACCTGGCTCTCGGTCCCATTATAATGCATTAGCTAATTTTTCACTTGTTAAAATAATTTCAGAGTTTTACTTTCACCATTGGGTTTTGCTTCCTGATTGGCCAAGGAATGACCACAGATAAGCCTGCTTCATGATCACCCTGTTTTTCCATCCTTTTGTTCTTCAAGTGCTTGAGATCCCCATTTCAGTCTAGAACAGAAACAGTTCTCATTGAAATGAACAGAAGGAGAAACGCTTTTGAGTAATAATCCTTGGCATTCTGAGTGCCATTTTTCTAGCATTGAGGAACACTTCAGTTGAAAACCTGGCATTGCTCCCACGTTGAGCTCTGTTGATAATCAGTAAAAGAAACAGGAGCATGGTGAAGAAAGAGGGTGGAGGGTAAATTAGCTCCATAGAGAGGCATGAAAGCTTGGAGTGTGTTTTTATGTTCCCTCAAAAGAAGAGGCCAGGTGCCTCTGTTTTCCCTGGCAATTCTGCAGCAAGCATGAACCCAGTCTCCAAGTCAGCAGGGACCTTGAAAACAGTTAAGGTCACAGAGTCAGTTTGGTCCTCTCCAAATCAAAGCTGTATTCATTTTGTTTGTAAGTGTTGTAAAGTTGTTGGTAATGATTTGCTCTCCTGCTGACAATCTATGCCAAAGTTTCAGCCTCTCTGGAAATGGCTATGATCTAAACTCTTTCAAGGGGAAAGAAAGAAAAAGAAAAAAACAACAACAACAAAGAAAAATGAAAGAAAACACACACAACCCCCACATATCTCCAGCTCTTTTAATGGACAAGTTGACAGAGTCCTTAACGAGTGTCTCTCTGGGTCCCCACCATAATTATAGGCTGGGAAGGAGGGCTGTGTTCCGTGTGATTAGAGACTGTTTGTGTTTCTGTCCATTTGGGAACAAAGAGGTGGAAGCATTTTCAAGAACTTGAGGCCAAACACTTTTCGTGAGGGAATTTTACTCAATCGCTTGTTAAATAATTTCAAAGATGGTCATTTCATCATTAAAACGTTCTTCTAAAAATTTATCACAGACTTGTTGAGAGCTGGTTTTGACTGGTGGCACATTGGAAATGATACACTTGATTTAGCATCACCCTCCTAAAACCACACCAACCACCGGCCCTTCCCCATCCATGTCCCAAGAACTGAGTCAACCTCTCACCTTCCCCCACCCAGATGGTGATGAAGATACACAGTAGCCAACTGCTTAGCAGTTCCCTTTCCCTCTTTTGTCACAAGACTCCATCAGCCTGGAGAGGTGGGGGGAAAAGTCTTGGGGAAGGAAAAAGAGAGAGAAAGGGTCTGATCACCAGCAGCCTTTTCAGAAAGCACTAGAATTGGGGTACAGTTTTCTTTATTGAAAGAAATCTCTTTATAGCCTGATACTGGTAATATGGCTAACCAGTAGAGAATGGGAAATAGGAGAAAGAAACCTATTTAAGATACCCTTAAATCTCAAGGCATTTGAGCCAAGAATTTGGCAGGGAAATACATTTCCACCCTTTACTGACATCCGATATTATACCATCAATACCCTAAACACTATCAAAATTTCCATCAAGCACCCGCTTCTCCCCTTCCACAGCTAACCAAAATCCCCCCCAATCTCCAAAATGCAGCTCAGACCCCCCTTCCCCCATGCCGCTCTTCTTAACCGCCCCATCCCACCCTTGTTTCCCCTGATTTTCACTTCCGGCCACTACCACAAAGTCGCTTCTCATTAATCAACACCCCTCTCGAGAGCAGAGCCGGAACTAGAGAGACTCTGCCGAGACCCACGCAGATGTCTCCGCAGCACAGCTGTCCCGTGTGACAGGAGAAGGTAGTGCGGAGAGATGGGGTGGATCACCTCCTCCAACATCTGCCGCAGAGACATCTCTCCTCCACATAAGGACACACAGGCGTGCTTCTCACAGGGGGGAGGGAGCTGAAACTGTAGCTTGGGGAAGGCAAGGAAGGTGTTAAGTGGGAAGGAGGCAGAGGAATGGAAAAGGGGCCCTTGGGCCTGCAGAGGGGTCTTCTTCCTTCTAAGTCCCTCGAGGCTGATACATCAAAGGGAGAAAAGAGGAGATGGAGCCCGCTGTGGGGGTTTGGGAAAGATGCTATCATGAAAGGTGCTCCTGAATCGAATTAATACGGCATTTTCTGTGGTTGGCAATGAGTATGGAGAGTCTGTGTGTGTAGAGAAAAGGCATTTGTGGAATGTATGTTCTCCCTGAGTATGGAAATATGATCACAGCACCACAGATACCCAAGACAGGTCAGATAGGAAAGGCACGAAAGGGCCTTTATTTTGTAGCTCTGGGGAAAGATTGTATATTTCCATTCTGGTATCTTTACATACCTCTTCCATTATTCCCTCCTCACACCACACACACACACACCCCTATTTTGTTCATTCTTCCCTAATAACAAGGTATGTTTTTGTGCTCGCTCTCGCTCTCGCTCTCTCTCCAAATGGTCCCCATTCCCAGCCTGTAATGCTCATACTCTTTTCTAGATTATTTAAAATCTATCAGGCAATGTTGTCACCTCCATTAAACCTTCCCCGATGGTTTGCTTTGACAAAACCAGCATTGTTCTCCTCTCAGATGTCCCACTGCATTAAAAGTCTGCTCTCCGTTCCCTAGTACACGCACGCTCTGTGTGTATGTGTGCATGTGTGGGGCTGTGCATGGAACAAAAGTTTCTTGAGATCTAGCAGGGTAACCCCTTAAACATAGAGAAGATCTCATTAACATCTAGTTGACCAGCTGGATATTAAACCAAACCCAGGTTGCTATGTTTACTCCCCACTATGTCTGCTATCAAACAGTAGCAATTTGGAAGGTATTATGTTGTCATTCCCCTTCGTCAATGATGCAGAGGATTTGGGAAGTCCCACAAGAGCTTTGGAAGTGCTCTTCCCTTTTCGTGATATCCAGACTTGACTCTACCATCTTTTTACCCAGGGCCCTAGGAACTGTTCATCACCCCTGCCTCAGGTAGGGCATTAAGCACCATTCCCATCAGTATGAAACCAAACACAAAGTCTTGGAGTCATAGGATCCCCAGCAATCCCACCTGGACAATGTATTCATTCCACTGCCATGGAAGTTAATCAAACATCCTCTCCCCATCCCCAAGTTTTTATCTTTTCCATAAAAATAGGAAGTTCAATTATTTCCAAAGTTTTGGCAAAAATTACTTCAGCTCTTCTTTCTGCATATTTGATTGATTCTTTCCAAAGCAAATGGAACTGACCATCTAATGGGTAACACGGGAGTAAGGAACTTGGGCTTGCTTGACTTAGCACCTTCTGGGTTTCTGAAACTGTGCACAGAAAGAGCATGCTTGCTTCTGCTCCTCTTTCCCAATTGTGTGTGTGGGGTGAGGGGGTGTCTGATGAACTTATAACCATGGACCTGGAGGCGCATGATTCTCTGCTTCTACTTTTAAGCATTAGCAGACTATTGAGAATGATTTTAGGTAAGTCTGACCATAGATACAAACCATAGCTTGTCAACTCCAGTATCACAAGCAAAAGCTTATATTTTGACCCATATATTTTCTTCCACTTTTTACTTCTCATTTGATTCAAAACTCAGTGAGAGCTTAAGGGATGAGAGCAATCATCACCCTGAAAACCCCAACAATTCATGCACTGATTGAGAAACTTAAGGTAAGTCCAGACCTTGATTTGGAAATCAGAGTACCACACAGAGAGGCTGATGCTTCCTATGCAGCGGCAACAAAAACTTCAGGTTTCCAAGTTTCAGTTTAGTGTGGGTCACACGGCATTTGACTTTTGTAGGACAGAGAAGCTTTTTGTGACTGAGTCCATGGGCAAGGGGCTATTTTTCATTAAAGGTGTCAGGCTATGTTTTAAATGCCCAGTCCTATTTTAACAGATGCTGAAATTTTCATGCACAAGCTGAATGAGTCTTAAAAGGAGGCCCAGGCTACTCAGACCTCTGCCAACATTTTCTCACCTGCGATTCTACTTAGAAGACCAGAAGGGGCACCCCATGTTTCAAGGCTGCTTGTTCTACAATGTTCTTCCTCTTACTTTGCAGAGGAATCATGATGATGATGATTTATATTAATTCTACTTCTTTATTATCTTAATTTTCTGGTTTTGAATTTCTAAGCTTGTATTGATTAAATTTGCCATTTAGGTCTACTGGAATGGAACCGGGGACAAATGGACATCACCTAGAGATTGGAAATTAAAGTGGCCCTTTTGACATGGACTCTGGATGCAACAGCAGGTCGTGACATCACATTGTCTTCTAATGGGAAGAGGTGACACAGACGTGTACCCATATGTATGACAATGCCTCTAGTAATAGCTCCCATTCATTAAGCATTCACCTTCTGATCCCTTTTCACGTTTTATATGTATTTTCTGGCAGCAACTCTACGATGCGATTGCTGTCCTTATGCCCATTTTATCAGTGAGGACACTCAAGAATAGAAAGGTTTAAGTAGCTTTCTTAAGAACATAATAAAACTAAAATGGCGAAGCCAAGATTCACACTCAGTCAGACTCCAGAGCCTACACACTTCACTACTAAGCTTTAAAGATAGTTATTTATTTAGGCAGAAATACGCCTGGAACTAAATGTGTGAGAAGAGAACGCAAGGAGTGGAATGTACTAGACAATTCTGCAGAGATTCTTGCCCCCTCCCCCATCTGACCATAGCTGATTGAACCATCGGAGGACACTTGACACAAAAATAATGAATCCATAAGCTGATGAACATCTTATGACTACTGCCTAAAAGACAAGTTAGTTAGTGAAATTTTCTCCAAGGATTTAAGCTAAGATACACATAGAGATACTTGCCAATACTAAAGTTGGTTTGGCACTGGAAGACTATGTAATTTTAGGTACCCGGGTAGCCATTTGGAACCACATGGAAAAATAAGTAAGTAGAAAAATCTGGCTGGTGGAAAGGAGAACAGAATAGAAATTTAGAGAAAATCTGAGATAAACATGCAATATCAAAGAGAAAAAATCATTCTTTTTCTTTTTTTTTCTTTTTTTTTTTTTTTTTTTTTGGCTCTTTTGAGTGTGTCTGTTCTTTTCCCTTATAACTTCAGCAGTCCAACAACACAGTAGTACTATTGGCTTTCTGTTGTAGTTACCTGGGGACCAAACACAATGTCTGGATCACAGTAGGTGCTCAATAAATGTTTTTCAAATGAAAGGGTAAGAAATATGGATCCTGAATAAACACAAAATTCTGAGACCCTGTGCTGAACAACCAGGTGATTTTCTCAGCATACCTATTGCTCTCAAACATACAGCAGAAAATTTTTCAGAATACTTGATTGAGTACAAGGTCTTGAACTTCCTACCCTCAAGTCTGGATTTCATAGGCACTGTAAATCTGGGAGGAAAAATAAGAGTTGTGTGTTTCCTTCACAATCCAAAGAGACTCTGATATCATCTACCACCCCATTCCAAGTAGATTTGCTACTTAAAATGAAAGATGCCCAACTAAATTTGAATTTTGGAAAAACAACAAATGATTGTTTATTATGTGTGTCCCCAAACTGCATTGTACATGCATTTACTAAAAACAAATTCATTGTTTATCTGACATTCAAATTTAACTCAACATCTTGTATTTTTATTTGCTGAATCTGGCAATCACCAAAGGTCAGTTTTCTACCAAACAACCAGGCCTATCCAAGAGGTCAAGTTCTTGGTGGTGTCTTCTCACAGCATCTCACCTCACATAAAATATGGTGGATTCCCCTCTGCCCTAATGCCATCCACCCAACAAGTGCAAAACAACACACGTGTATGTACACACACATACACACACACACACACACCGTTCAAAAGGAAGCCCTAATACTTCTCGATGCTTAAGAGATAGAAGTTATTAGATTCAAAGCATTGTTAAATTCCTTTAAAAAAAAAAAAAATCCTGGTGGACATGGCAATACATTAACCTTATCCTTCACTTTCAGTAGGGAGGAGCTTAGTATCACAAATATAACTTTCCTGCTCCCAAAGGATACTCAAGGTCACTTTGCTTGACTTTCCTTAACATGTGAAAGTGTTTCAGCAAATGTATCATTAACCTGTTACGATGAGCAATTCTTCAAATTACGAGCAAGAGCTACTATGACCCATCCTTCTTCAGTGACTTCATAGAATCCCTCCAACAGGAAGACACCTACCCCTGCTACCTAAGCATGCTTTCTTTGGGAAAAGCAATATAGAGGAAAAGAGGTAGGGAATATGGTCTGGAGACTTCTTCCCACAGTGTTTCCCCAGCAACCAACATCACCCCCCTCCTGCCATACAACCCATGTCTAGGGGTGTTCAGTCATCACCCCTCCCCCAGGGTCACAGTTAGAGGATACAGATGAGAGATGGTCTCTCCTAGTCACTCTCATGATCCCAGGTGGTGTCTGTGCCAGATTCAATTTTTCATCATTTCTCTAAGACATTACCAAACTTCCCTCCTTTGCCTCACTTAGTCCCCTCGGTGACCACCTGGTGTGGTGAGAAAAGTGGGGCCAGAGGAGGTTCAGTCAAGGGACTTATCCAATCACAATGAGACGCTGGCAGAATTAGAACCAGTAGAGCTGAGACTCCGTATTTGACCTTGCCCTTCCCAGCCGGGAGCTCTTCCCCATCCCCCTGCACCTGACTCAGGTAAGAATTCGTGGCCATGTGATGATAAGTGTTGCTGACAGATGTCATATCCTCTCTCCGTATAGGGCTGGGGCAGGGACTGGCCCCACTTGACAGCCGGGAATGCAGAGAAAATTAAAAATACATTTCCTAAACAAGTGAGAAAAGCACAGTGGGTCAAAGGAGGGCCCCCAAAATAGACTGATATGTCTGAGCCAAGGGCAAGAGGTGCTGCTTGCCAGTTATCCTGGGCACACCCTCTCGCTGCAGAGGGCACGAGCACTCCTAAACCATTGCACTAGATGTTAAATGAAGCAATTAAAGATGAAGGGGACATTTTAATTACCAGGCTTGGCTGGCTCCAAAGGGGCCCAAGATTCAAGCAAATGTGAAGACTCAATTATGCTGAACGGGAGCAGGTCACCTGGCATCGTGGGGCTGGTTACCCAGAAGCCCGGGTGGAGGAAAAGGGATTCCGAAGAATAAAACAAAGGAGAAAAGAGAAGCCACGTGACAAAAAAATTCATAAGACAGCAGGAAAAGGCAAGAGATCCATAACATCCTAAAGTGTAGGATCAACCTGCCTCTCGAGGGAAAACAGGTAAATTAGTCCCATTAGCAATTTTAGAAATTCCCTCTTCTCTTTGCTCTAATGGATATGCGATTTTTTATTTTTTCAGCTTCGAATAGCTCATGAACTTTTCACCTTTCCATCTTTCCCAAGCCAGAATTTCTGCTTGCCTCCATCAAGAGCACCCCAAAGACAGATGTCACAGCAATTCTAGAACTAGTCTGTACTTTCTGGAAACTTCCAAACAAAGTTCACACGGAGAACACCCTGGGAGTAAGGAGAAAGGGTGAGTGGTGTGTTGGGGGTGCCATAGACCATTTTTTCATTGTTTGAAAGTAATCACTGAAACTCCAATTTGTAAAAAATTACAGTATTCTTCCTTCTACTTCCTCTCCTTCTAGTCTGTTTTAATATAAACTAGAATCAAAAAAGCTAACTCAAATACCTTCTACATCTGTGAGAAATGTGTCCGGAGAAACCTCACAATTTCCCGAATTTAGGCTACCATGATTTAGGTTCCATAAAATGCATCATATCTACGAGCAGGTCAGTTTTCAAGCAGACACAGAATCACCCAAGCTCACCCTCTGGTCAAGACATTTATTACCATCCATTAGCCTTGCAGCATGTTGGAGTCACATGAGCTAATTTGTTAGCTCCAGACTTAAAACTAGAACCTAAGGGCACCTGGGTGGCTCAGTGGGTTAGGCCGCTGCCTTCGGCTCAGGTCATGATCTCGGGGTCCTGGGATCGAGTCCCGCATCGGGCTCTCTGCTCAGCGGGGAGCCTGCTTCCTCCTCTCTCTCTCTCTGCCTACTTGTAATCTCTCTCTGTCAAATAAATAAATAAAATCTTAAAAAAAAAAAAAAAAAACTAGAAACTAAAAATCTGGGCTTCTAGTCCTAACACTTCCCCCAGGTGATGCTACAGGCTGTCTTTGGGGTTTTGCTTAATTTCTAAAAATAAATGCATGGTCCAATTAACCCTGGGTGGATTCTTCATAGGGTTCCATTGTTGCAACTCCGAGGCTGACACATTTAGGTGTCACAGAACCTCTTTGCACAGCCCTAACAGCATCTAGAAATAATAATAATCTAGAAGATTAGGTAGATAACGATAGATAGATAGATAGATAATCTAGAAGATTCGAGTTATCAATTTGTCATTTTCCCATCTCCTTATTTCCACAGGGGCCAGCTAAGATTGTTGTCCGGTATCAGGAGGATGTCTGCTCACTCGCTGGCAGAGCTCCCTTGGATAGGGCTCACCTCCCTGCTCTGCCCCGAAAAGGCTCTCTCTTTTCAGGCTGGAAGTCGGAGGCACCGTAGGGAACGAGCTGACAGTTTAACAGAAGAGGAGACAATTGTTGCTTCAGAAGAGCCAGCCAGCCCCTGAAAACAAGGCCTTCCCGCTAATGAGTGGAACCACCCCTCTCCTACACTTGGAGGGAAGGATCCAGGGCTTTCAGCAAAGATGCATTGTCTTCAGTTCCCAAAGGCAAGACCTGTTTGGCAAAGTCAGTGCCCCACCAGCAGGATCTGAGGAAGGTCTTCCGTAAGTCAGCAGGTCTGCTCAGGAAGTTAGATATCAACATCATGTCAGCAAATGCATCTCAGCTATAACTAAAGGGATGGGAATTGGCACCAGGCACATCCCTAAAACCCCCCCGGGAGAACTATGCCTCCGCCTTCACATTCACATAACGACACAAACAGAAGCACCAGGTTGGCCCCACCGGCCTTCATAGTCCATCCTGTGCCTCTTTCCCGCCTTTCGCACATTTGCTGCCTTCGAATTAATTTGTGCAAAGTCGTTCTTCCGCACACACCCCATCCCCGAAATAGCGAGGAAAGCTCAGGTTCTGTTTTGACTGATGGGGAAACTGAGGCAGAAAGTGCCATTGAGCAAGGGGCCCGGGGACTGGTGAATTCTAGTTCTCACATCTCCACCCAGAAGAAGGGACATTCCTTTTCCCTTTCTCCCTGTAATTAAATCAGACTGTCACCACTTCAGTAAAAACAACATTTGTTTAGGGAGGAAAGGGGGGACGTGCTGTGTGGTGCTGCCTTCCCTTTGAGCAGCCCTGACAGAAACAGCACCGAGCCCTGTGTGCCTGCCGGCTCCCCTTTGTAGTAGGCTCCATTCATCATTGCCTTTTGGGGCGGCTAAGCGGAGGGCTGGAAAGAGAAACAAAAAATGACACAAGCTTCCAAAAAGCTTGTTTTTTTGGTTTTTTTTTTTGGTTTGTTTTCTTTCTTTTTGGTCTCTCTTTTCTTTTCCTTTTCATTTGAAAGTCCAAAATGTAAAGTGCAGGGCTCAATCAGAGGGCTAATGCTTTCCATTTCAAAGGTCCTTTAATCTGAGCAGACAATTCGCAAACATCTCTTCTCCAGGCGTCCCCTTTCCCAGCCCATTAATAATAAACTACCGCTACCAACAGTAGGTGGGGTGGTGTGTGCAAATCCACTCGGTATTCACACCTGCTACACTCCTGATCTGAAATGCACACTACAGGTCTACCCCATTTTAAGAAAGCCCTTAGCAGAGAGGCAAATTGCCCCCATTTCGAAAGGTTTTGGAAAAAGGAGAGAGAGAGAAAGACAAAGCTGCTAAAGGCAGTGCACACTGGAGTTGCGAAGCCTGGGTCCAACTCATTCATCCATTAATGCATGAACGTGTGTCTGCTTTCCTCTAACCGAGCACATACTGTGTCCCAGGCCCTCTGCTAAGGATCGAGGTTAAAAGGTGAATAAAACACAGGCCTCCCTCAAGCATTCTCAGCCTGGTTGAGCCAGTGATCAGCTATGTCCTTGAGTTAGTTGCTCAAGCCATGTGGGTCTCAGATCTCCCTTTTGAAGAAGAAAAATAATAGCTGGCTTCCCTCTAGCTTGCAGAGCGAGAAGGTAGTAAACCTGTGCATTTAAGTGTGTCTTTACAGATCATTAACTACTATGGGGAATGGAGGGTCATAGGAATAATAGAATTTTTGAGCTAGAAGGAACCAAAGAAATCAACTATTCTAACCTTTTCATATAAGAAGGGAGCCTGAGAACTAAAATGTTAGGAGCCTCTGTCTGTTGAAAATCTATCCAAAGTGAAAACAAAACACTTTTGAAATAATAATGTAAGACAGAGGGTTAGGTTAGGAGATTTATACCAATTCTTTTCGGAGGGGGTAGCTCTCAGGAATAGCAATCAGGAAAACTGGGATCTAGTCTTGGATATTTCATGAACCAGCTAAGTCCATGGATGAGTGATTCAATGTCTTTTGAGTCCCAGTTCTGTCAAATGTAAGAGGAAAATTACAAATGATTTTTAAAAATGGTAAAATGAAAGACGATGGCCTTGGAGTCCTACAGATCAGGGTTTGATTTCTGCCTCCGCCACATTTTAGCCATGTGAGCTTGGGTAGGTTACCTAAAAATGAACCTCGGCTTCCACCTCCATAAAGTGGGCATAACTCCACCTCCCTAACGGGGTTGTTGGGATTAAATATGGTGAAGCCTATAAAGCACTTTGAACATGGTGAGTACTTTTAATGAATGTTAATTCCCTCCTTTCCTAGATAACCTCTTCTAGCATTAAATTCTATGACTATGAAATGTCTCCTAAAATGTGACCTCATATAAGTACATTGGCTTTACTACTTCCTCACTCTACAAAGTAGGGAGGAACCAGACACTTTCCTTCTAATAGAAAATGGAATGGGAATCTGAAAGTGTGACAGGTCACTCAAGGTCATAATAGGTTAGCCACAGAAATGGGAGTTGAACCTGGAATTTCTACTAGTAGCTTGGAGGCATGTCTCCAAATATCCATCTGTCGCTAAAAGAGGGAGTCTCCTTACTTCCCATCAGCCACCTTAGAATGAACTCATTTGGTTCAAAGGAACAAGAAAAAGGAGAGAAAATTGTGTTGTGCTGATGGTGCCACCGGTACTTCCTTTAATCTTTTCCACAACCCCCTGGGGTAGGAAGGATCCCCATTTTATTGATGACGATACAGAGGAACAAAGGGGTAATAGAATTTCCCAAGGTGCCCAAGACTGGTGCACGAGGAAGCCAGAATTCATCCAGATACAAAACAAGTGTTCTTAACGTCATATCACCGTCCTTGTGTTGTCGTCATTGTCCATGCATTCAAGGTAAATCTCAGCAGAGATCTTTGTATCATTCAATCTCTAAGGTCGTGCTAAGAATCTTTTCTTCTACTCCGTCTCATTCATGATCTTTGCTATGAAGCCACAAAAAGTATTACCCAACCTGAAATTTACTTATACCTTTCCCCTACATGATTGCCTGGAACCAAAGAGAAAGGTCAAAGGAATCTGGAGTTTCTGGGGACAATAATCAACACCTCTGACCATCCCTGGATAAATACATCGAAGAAGGGACTTAGGAGACCCAGGACACGGGAACATGTGGCATGCTTTAAGGTTAAAGCCAGCAGCTGATGATAAATGAAAAAAGACTTTTCAGACAGAATGAATGTAAATGAGAAAAGAAGCCCCTGGTTAAGGAAGTTATTCTAGCAAGTGGCTATATAAATGTCTTTATATTGTTATTTCCAATATTAGTTTGTTGTTCCTCCATGAAAGCTGATTTATTTGAAATGTTATTACTAGAAACACCCTAATCTTTTGGTAATAATTCATATACTGGAAGATTACAGTTTTGGAAGGCAGCCCAGCGCTGTCTGGAATCCTATTTATGGATTAAAGGATTTGAACAGCATTGCAAGCAAGATCTCTAAAGAGTAGGATAATGTAAACCTGGTTCCATATAAAATGCTTTACCCCAGCTATAGTAACCCCATTAAAGTCAGATTGTTAGAGGACACTGGGTATGAGGATTTTCATTACACTAAACCAGGATATCACTGCCCCTGAAGAGCAGGGATTTTCAAGCCCAATTGCCCCTTGTTTTGACAGACTATGCTTAACTTTGCATTTCCCCTTTCTCCTAGGACACACCAACCTCGCATGACAGGTCTGGCCTCCCTGAAAGGCTATGTTCAGGTGGAGGAAGAAAAAAAGTCATTTGTCAAAAAAAAAAAAAAAAAAAAAAGTCATTTGTCACAGCAAAGGCAGTCATGAAGTTAATGTGGTTTATCCATAGACCTGGGATAATGTGTACCAAGTGCTTTTTGTTCTTGGAAATCTTCATGTTAAAATCAATCCCACTCTACCAAAAGAGCGCCTTCAGTAAGTAGTCCAGGTCTTGATGCTAGAAGAACCCAGAGAAGATTAACTAAACCTGACAAGAGCAGGCAAGAATCATCATGGACCATCATGAGAGCACAGCACTAAACAGACCCAGATGAGCAACCAAGACAAAGGAGGCCTGGCGTGCTCTCTTCCTCTGGAGGGCCCTTGGGGAGTCTGATACTCCAACAAGTGGTGGGGAGGCCCTGGGAGCTGGTTCCACTCTTTACTGTCTGTGTTGCCATGAGCTGATCATTTAACCTCTTTGAACCTTAGCCTCTTGATTCTTAAAGAGGTAACATCTACTTGCAAGGCTGTTGGGAGAATTTTATGAGGTCATAGACGACAAGTGCCCAGCACACAGAGGGTGTTGAAAGAAGGGCAGCGGTACCCCTAACTGTGTCAAACAATGTGCGCAATCCAGAAAGATGGTCACCAGAGTCTGAATCAACAACTCTGAGTTCTGTACTCCACTTCCTACAAGGTGCCAAACCAGAAATGCTGTTAGAACTGGCCAGGGCTCAACAGAAGGAGAGAGAAGGGGAGGGAAGGCGGAGAGAGCAAGGCTAGAGCAATGTCACATTCCCCTTCAGCAAAGACACTGCCTATTAACATAGAGTCATCAAGCATCTCATGAACATCATCTGCCACATAAATAATGGATAATAATTCTAATTATACCACCATCTAAAACTTGACTTAGGAAGTCTTTATTTTTTTACTCCAACTTATTTCAGTCACCTCAACCAAATCCTATTTTATTTTATGACTTCTAGGTTCTGCTCAAGGATTCCAATCTTTGTTCTGACTTTAGACACAGTACAGGAAGGAAAATTTCTCTTCAGGCCCACCATGAAAAAGGGAAGCATCTGAGGGTTGTTGGAGGCTCTAGAGAATCACAGAGCAATATTTATAGAAAGGTAGTCTTTGGACTACCTGTGTTAGTGTCACTGGGGGAAGGGAACCCTTCCTTAAAGTGGAGATTTCTGGGTTCTACCCCAGAGCCATTAAGTCAGAATATCTGAGAATAGGCCATAGGAATTTACATTTTTAACAAGTTCTGGGAAAGAGCTTTATGTACAGAAAACCTTGAGAATGGGGAATTCCCTAGGGATTCCTAGAGAAGAGCCAGTGGGTGTCCGTGTCCTTCAGGGCTTCTAGGGAGCATGGTGATAAAGAACATTTGTATTGTGTCTTAGTGTTTACAAATACAAAAGTGATCTCATGCTAAAGAGTGTACATGCAAACAAAACAAATATATCCATAATGCAAATTATAGATATTGATAAACAATACAGTACACCTCATCGACCCAACACCATCAGAGAAAAGTCTGTTCTACATAAATGAATTTGTTAGAAAAACTGGGATTTAACTCTTTGAATGCCTAGTGTTTGAAACAATTAGTAATATCAGTGTTTTTTAGAATGAATTATACAGACTCTTGTCTTAATAAACCAAGGATACCAAAGGTAATTGAACATTATATTGACTCAAGGTCACATTAGGAGCATCTGCTTTTGCAGGAAGCCTAGAAGCAGGGATGTGCGGCTCACTGATGAATAGTGATGTGCTCTGGTCTCCACTTGCGTGAAATATTCTTTGTCCTGACATTTGACAGCCCCAACCTTGAAGCATTTTGCTTGCCATTTATGGTTTTTCTGACTTCCCTATGAATTGGCTATCAAATGTCACTTCCTGTGAATAGGACACAAAGCACCCCCTCTTTCACTCTTTCTGATGTACCACCTGTATTCTAAGGTAGGAGAAAATAGACAAAGCCTTATACTTGTAAGTATAACAAGAAGAAATCAACTCTGAGTTTTCATGAATAGATGATCCACAGAATAATATTCATGAGGTTGAATGTGAGTATATGGACTCTATTTCCTCTGCTCAGAGGCCTCTCTACTTATTTCTAGTAACAGCCGTGCAGCAGCATTCAGGGAGTTGAGGGGTTCTGTATCCAACCTCTTCCTAAGTGATGTGAACAGCTGCATCGCTCTGAGGTTCTCGGGCCCGAGGGCCTGCTCACCAGGATGATCACGTCCAAGGAACTGGGGTAACCTGTATATTTACTGTCAGTGCATGGAAAGAAAGGAAATGGACTAATAAGATCACTTAGAAAAAGAAGATTTAATATTTTCAGGTAAATTAGTAAGAATTCTCTCCGTTACTATCAGATAAACAACTTAGATTAATTTCAGAACAAGGGGATTAGCTCACAAAATCCACAGGCTTCTCTCTATACAAAGCTCTTGACTCTGGTTCTGTGTGTGTTGACAATACTCTTTCCAAGAGGAGATGGCCTGTCTCCATACAGCAGGAAGCATATCTGCATTCAAGGATTCCTATATTAGAGCCCAAAGGAAAGAGGTGCTTCTACTTTCCCACTTTAATACAGCAGGAAAATTCTCTGAATAAACCGAATTGGGTCACCCTTTGTGCCAACTGTTTGTGGAAAGACAAATGGTCAGGCCTAGATCAATGTGCCCATTTCCGTGGTCAGGAGTACGTGATGCTGACTGGCAGCCCATCACAATCAGAAGGTTGGTGTGAGGCAGGAGCAGCTCCCCAAACACAGGGAGGATTGATCTTTGTGGAAGAAAAAGGGAAAGATGTTACAGAAATCAAGCAAGAGATGTCTGCTGTGGTGAAGCTATGGCAGTGGTCTCCCTAAGGAGAGTGCCATGGAAAAGCAGGCAGGATGAAAAATCATGGCTCTCTGCCGACAGGGGTTAGATCAGGGAGAGCTAGAGCTGCAGAAGTGTCAGCATCCATAATGTTGAACCACTTCTCTCTATGGAATTCCCAGAAGGAAAATTCTAGCAAAGAGAAATTTTTTATTTCAGTGACTCTGCATCAGCCAGGGAAACCAGATTATGCTGTGGTAACCAGTAACCTGCAAATCTCAGCAGGTTTTCATATCAAGCTTTATTTCTCAATACTAGTAGGTATCCAATACAGTTTGCCAAGGGGGTTCTGCTCATCAATGTCCCCACTCTGAGACAGAACAGCCACCATCTGAGAATGGTGAATCACATCTCTACTCTAGGAGCTTCTGTCTAAAGTGACCCTTCCACTTCTGTTAGCCAAGTAAGTGAAATCCTGCCATGAGTCTGGGAAATATTAATGGATAACACTAATGATGACCAACGACTGGGGATTCCCCAGCCTAAGAAGGAAGGGGAACAGAGAGGGGAAAGAATAATTCCCTACCAGACTCCACCTAGTAGATGTAGCCCTTTGGGTTCACCGTAGCTCCTCTACCTTCTATGTGCACCATTGCTCCCTGTGCAGGATACAGACAAAGGATTCTAATGTTGTGATGGTAGGGAGAGGAGGAGCAGAATGTACCAACTTTCTGTTGGAATACTTAGAGAATGCAAGACAGAACGGGGCTATCTGGGCCATGACATGAGCTATAGATGATATAAGTAATCGTGTGTGTGTGTGTGTGTGAGTGTGTGTGTGTGTGTGTGTGTGTGTGTTTGGTGATAAGAGTAGAAAAATCAGGGAGGGGAGCTGGGGAAGGGCTCTAAATCTTTCAAGAGTTACCTGGGAGAGACTGCAGAGGTGATATCTACTCAATAAATGACCCCCTGCTAAGCCCAGTTAAGTACCACATGTAGCATTAGGGAAAAACATCCCAAACTAAGAGAGAAATAAGAAAGGGGGAAAGGAAGGGAGGAAGAGAGGGGAAGGAAAGGAAAGGAAGAAGGAAGAAAGAAAGGGGAAGGAAAGAGAAGAGAAAGGGAAGGAGTGAGGGAGGGAAGGAAGGAAGGAGTGAAGAAAGAGAACGAGAAAAAGAAAGGAGAGAGAGTGGGAGGTAGGAAGGAGGAAGGATGAAAGAAAGAGAGATGGTGGGAAGGGGGAAGGGGGAAGGAAGAAAGGGAGAGAGGATGGAAGGAGGAAGGGAAAGAAGGAGGGAAGAAAATAGCTTTCTTGTGAGCAATTAGCCTATATTGGCATAGGTCAGACATTTATCATCCAACATTTGCTAAGAATCTATTGATCAAATACAAGACTTGAAAAGATGACTAAGCCATCGTTCTTGCCTCAAAAATTGAATTTCTTGTAGGCAAACAGGCAAGCAAAAAGAAACACACACACACACACACACACACACACACACACACACACACACACAGAAATACTGCTATGTCAGAAGCAAGCCCAAAGATTATGGGCACCTCAAGAACAAACACTTGATCTTAAACCTGATCCATGGAAATAATTATGAATGGTATCCAGATGAAGGGAATCTCTGAACTAATCCTAAAAGACAACTAACTAGAAGTTAGCCAAATAAGGGAAAACAGTTTCAGGGAGAGTATTCCAAGGAAAAGGGGGTACCTACTGCAAGTAGGTTAGTATGGAAGATGGTAAGAGGTAAGATTGGAAAGAACAGTCCATAATGAGCTTTTTTTTTGACTTGCAGATGAGTTTGAATTTTATCCTGAAATAAGTGAAGAGAATTTTTAGCAAAGAACTAACATGGTCAGATTCACATTTTAGAAGAGTCACTGTGTCTAAATAATGGGATTAAGACTGGAGGGATGGGTAGGGAACAGCTAGAGGGCTCTCCCATTAATCCAAGTGAAAAATATTGAAAGTATAAACTGAATCAGTGGGGGTTGAGGGAGAGGTGGGCCTCAATCAATGCCAGTCCCAATCAGTTAGTTAGGGAAAGCAGGTCCTTGGGAAGGGAGGAAGATGGGACCTGGAGCTCTTTGGACCCCAGTAGAGACACCATCTTCCATATTTTCTTCCTTGGCCCATGCTACTCCAGCAGGTTCCCTAAGAACCATGACACTGAGTGATCATGTCCCCTGCACCAAGTCAACCTCATTCTCCTAGAAGTCAGCTGTGTGGTGTTGAAGGGGTCAATCTGGATCACCCAAGGCAACAGGGAAGAATAACTTGTGCAGTCAAAAATATCCAAAAAAAATCAGTGGGCTGTAGCCATAGCAGACTCAGATCCTGAGAGGGTAGAGCTTTCAGGGGGATCTTTCTCTCCATCCCCACAAAGCTTACAAATTGTTTCACAGAACATGGCCACAGGTCTTCGTGTTCATGGAAAATGATGTGCAAATAGAGTGATGGCGCCATTTCACAAACCTTAGCCCACAAATGATGATATTTGTTGTCTTAAACACTGTATTAAAATGATGGCAGTGCTCAACACTGCATTATTTCTAATTAATGATCCAAAGCAGCAGCAAACAAGGAGAAGGAGTTCACACATTCTGGGCCCTGGGCCCTCTAAGAGCAAGATGGCTACATCTGTTCTCCTTCTTCCTGGAATGCAAAGGGGACCCCGCTGGTTCGAGGTAACAAACCTACCCAAACCAAATGAATTTATTAGAACAGGAAGAAGGAGAAAGGAAAGCAACTGCACCACCGGAAAGTGGGGGAATGAGGGACATTCAAGAAAAGCACACTCCTCTGGACATGTAGCCCTTGTTTTCAACTCACTGTCCTTGTCTTGTGTTTTTATTTGCAGAAAACAACACTGAAGGGTGGGATATAAGATAGGCAGTCACTTCTAATAAAATGTAAAGTCTCAATATCCTTGTCTCCACTTTCCCGATCTACACTTGGATTTCACAAAGAGGTCTATACTGCTTTAGGAAGAGTCCCTCCACCTTGTGAATAGTTCCCAGAGCCTTCTCAAGTTCCCGGTGCCTGGCTACTGGCTCAGGAGCTCAACAGAGAGCATAGGACTCTGAGAGTGGATCAGTAATGAGTTTCCAACAACTCCCGAGTTCTTGCCAGTCAGCCAAGCTGTCCTGTGACGCCCACCGCATCCCTGTCCTGCCCTACCCCTGTGTGGTGTCGCTTTGAAAATCCCTATGATCAGACAGGACTTCTTTGCTACACCATTTTCTTTCTTTTGGAAGAAGGTGGGCACACAAAGGGCAAGAATAGCAATTGTGAGTGAGCCATCTGAGCCCTTCTCCCACTCAGAACAAGTCTTTCAACTCATCCCCTGTTCTAGGGGAAACAGCTAAGGTTTGTAAACTCTTGTCTTGTGTGGATGTTAAACATTCTACTCTGCGTAGTCCCAGGGTTGCACTGTTGCCTTGGGCCTGGACTTGGCATATTGCCAAAGAAAGGAGACCCTCAGGATGGAGAGCAAGGGCAAGGATCGCCCAACCAGACACTTCGAGCTGGTCTCCTAGGTGGGAGGATTTGAGCCCCTCACCTGGAGTGATTTGAGGTACTTCCCTTGGGTCCTCTGTGCTTCCAGCCCCAGTCCAAAGTTCCTCTCCAGAGTGTTCTCAGTGATGTTGGAATTTGCACCATAACAGTAGCATTCTTTGAATAATAATAATACAGCTTTCCAATAGTCTATTAAAAATGTGAACCAGCCCGATAATATTTTGGCTCCAGGCTGTAAGCAGCCACCCACCTCTCAGATTTTTACCTTGCAAAGCTGAGACACTTGCAGCAGGACAACAAAGGTAAGGTTGTTTAGGTAAGGGCTGCCTAGGAGAGGGAAGAGGGGATAGGAGAGGTCTCATTTTACAATGAGAAAGGAGCAGTAATAGAAAAGTTAGGTAGAAAAATAAAGGTAAACCACAACATGTCCCTCATTTAGCCATTTGTTCAAGGCCAGTTTTGACCTTGGGCTCAGTCTCCACTGGATTTTAAGCACTAGAGAAATTTCGAGAGAAATGCAGGGCAAACGTTCATTCTAAAGTACGATGGAATCATATTTCTTTCTAACAAACTAGAATGTAAAGTGGTGTTTTTATATCAATGTATCAATGTAGAAACATCTCTGTTTTTTACAAGGACCATATCAGCAATTCTGTCAGAATTTCAGTAAACATTAGTTTGCAGACGCTTTAATTTTATCTTCTCTGCCTGCACATCCACCTGCCCCCAACTGGGGGGGGGAGGGGCTTTTCTATCTAGTCATTAATGATGTATACACAATCACTTAAGAGAAGTAGAGGAATCATTCTTTAAGGAAGCATGTGTTGTTTTTTTTTTTTTTTTATTCTTTGTAAAACAAATAATTGCTTCCAAGTGTATATGCCACTTAAAGTATTTTCTATGTTGGGCTTTCCAGTACTCTTCTCAGAGAAATAAGATCTCAGGAGAATGTCACATTTTTACTAAATTTAGTGTGTTTCCCTGGAGGTAGGGAAGAAGAATCTTGGAAAGGAAGACTGATAAACTTTGGAAGAGGTTACCAAGAACAACTTTGGGAGCTCCTACTGTGGAGCCCCGCTGAAATGGGCCGGGCAAGGTTGTCCCCCTGCCTGCCGAGAGGGGCGTGCTGCCACACATGCTGCCAGAGGCTCTCTTCCAAGTCTCAAGTGCCACCATCCTAATTCCGGCTCTTCCAGATCCCTTGACAAAGCAAGAAAGCAGAACATCTTGTCCATCCTGTCCTCCCGGTGTGCTGAGAAATCTAATGAGATAAAAGCCCAGGTTTATGTAAGGAGTAAATCAGAGGAGACCCATCTCCACAAATCCTAAAGAGAGCCCATCTTGATAAATAAAGTGTGACATCCATAACAAACAAACCAAAAAGCAGATAAAGGATGAGGGCCCTCAGCATTAATGCTGGAAAACCTTTGGTGATAAATAAGTAATATTATAATAAAAGATATTATAATGTGTTGTCATTTGTAGGGAGAAATGTAATATAGTCTGAGGAGGAAGATAGATGGCTCAAGTTGTTTCTCTGACAGTAGAAATAATAGCTATTCAATGTTATGTTTAGCATATCATAAAATCAGTGTTAGCAGGCAAGACAGCCCTCAAGCCTTCCTGAAGTCCACATTCAGCCTTTTGACATCAGCCAGAAAAAGGCCCGGAATGCAGCTCATCCGGGATGGATGGCCTGAATTCAAACCAAATCAGGAGAGACAGAGCTTCCCTTTCGCCCTCAGCCTGAAGTGGAAATGGACTTAGGGGTGACTGGGGAATATCTTTCTTCAACCTCCCCTCTTTACTTGTCATCCCCTTGGTTCCAGTAGTAGGAACCAAGCTATAGAACTTGAATTCATGGAGCACTGGAAACTTGTTGAGGATGATAAGGACCAGTTCTCTTTTCACATTGAGTAGCCAAAGACAAAAGTAGGAGAGGTGCTGAAAATCCTCTATCTTCTTGCTCCACCAAAAATCATCATCGTCTTCATCATCATCATCATCATCATCATCATCATTATCATCTACATATGTCTCTCTCACACTTATAATTTCTTGTGTAAGTTATATCCCATCCACCCAAAGGAGAAGAGCGAGTCATGTGGATCTGTGAAACAATAGAGCCTCACCTCCCCGTATCCACTACTGAGCTGTGCAGACTAGCTTGTTGTAGGGACAGAAAAGCCACTAGGCAGAAATAATTCAACCAAGTGCTCACACAGGAGGGGGTCTTCACTTGTGCCAAATGCATGCAAAAAGAACACTATTTATTTTCTTTTTAGTGTATTGTTTGCCAGGAGATCCCACTGGCAAAATATCCTGGGAAAAATGTCATTTTCCCAAAGATACAAAAAAAAATTAATAATGAACTAAAAACTGAGGGACATTCAACCACATCTAAATGGATTTTTTTTTCATTCTGAAGCAGACAGTGAAAAGGATCTGAGCAAGGATCAGGATAGGCCTTAGCCTCTGCTTCCTAGGAACTGTAACAGCAGTACTAGAATCCAGGCTTTTCTGTCTCTGGACTCTGCAGCTTGGAAGATAGGGACCTAGGACTCTTCATGCAATGGGGCTTTGAAGAATAAAAGAGGATGACTGGAGGGAGAGCTATTATTTCCTGAAAGGACTCAACTTACCACAAAGTTTTCTCCCTTTCTGTCTTATTCTCAAGAAGGAAATGCCATCAGAAACCTCTGGCTCTCTCCCTCTGCCACCACCATCAATCTCAGAGATGGATAGAAGAAGTCTTTCACTCCCAGAGGATACAAGGAACCATCACCTCCTTGTTGCATATGGATAAAGAAAAAACATCCTCCAAGGAGAGCTCTGGGTAGAGCAGCTGAGCAGGAGGTAAAGGCACTATGAGAGTGGGTGCTTGGGAAAGGATATACCAAGCAATGGAGGTAGGTTGACCAGTCCTTTCCTTCCTTGGGTCCTGGTCCATTAACCTTGTAGAGAATAGAGACAGACATCAAGGATCTTCTGTGCAGGGGGCGCCTGGGTGGCTCAGTGGGTTAAGCCACTGCCTTCGGCTCAGGTCATGATCCCAGGGTCCTGGGATCCTTAATAATATTTTTACCAATTAAATCATTAACTTCCACAGGTCCCGCATCAGGCTCTCTGCTCAGTGGGGAGCCTGCTTCCTCCTCTCTCTCTCTATGCCTGCCTCTCTGCCTACTTGTGATCTCTCTCTGTCAAATAAATAAATAAATTCTTTAAAAAAAAAAAAAGAAAAGAAAAAGGATCTTCTGTACAGAAGGTTCTGTGCTAGGTGTTCTTTGGACTACAAAGGCAAACATTTCCTACTTTCAAGGAGGTGATGAGCTATACCCTCTTGAAAATAAGAACATGGACAGGCATTACAGCCTTTGTTTCCTCACAAGATCATAGAACTTAGCTCGGATGCCCATGGCCAACTTCCTTTCAGGGTAATGAGCATGCATAGGAAAGGCAGCTTGGAATAGTGGTTAAGAATTTGAGCTTTGAAATCTTAGGTACTAGGATCTTCATTTTACTTTGACTACACACTAGTTCTGTGGTGCTTGACAAGTTCTCATAAGCTCTCTGAACACTGGATTTCAATATATAAAAAATAGACAATTGTTGTTGCTATCTCATGGAACAATTTAATGGGTTAATGGATAGAAAGCATTTAGCATAGCATATAGTAAATGCTCAACAAATGTTGGCTCAAAGAAAGTTGAAGATGCATCAGACACTGGGATTGAAGCTGTCTTCCCAGATGGTTAATGTGTTGCTCTCCAGGAGGTTAGAGTCTAATAACTTAGAGGCAAATAGCTGTAGCAAGATAGCAAAAACACATACTGAGCAGCCTGTTTTTGTTAAAATGTTAGAAATGAAATAACTGTCTTTTTTCAGATTGTTACTTTTAAAGGGATTTTTGAGACTGGGAAATTTCATCTTTCAAGTGTGCACAAATGAGGTCATTTGGTTTAATGATAGGCCTCCAGGTAGAGTCGAGTCTGTACTTCTAAACCATCCCATCCGTTGCACCTAAGGCTAAATGTGTGACCTGTGGAAGTTAATGATTTAATTGGTAAAAATATTATTAAGGACCTATAAATCAGGCACTAGGGCAGGTGCTGGAAATATAGCAGTTATGGAATAAATTGTTGTGTTCATCAATTTCCATGTTCTCCTTTGATTCCTAGGCATGAAATTCCTACATTTCCCAGCCTCCTTTACAGCTAGTGAGGTCATGTGACTTGAGTTCTGGCCAGTGAAATGTGAGCAGAAGTGAGGTACCCACTTTCAGGTCTGACTCCTAGAAGCCTCCCACCAATGATCAGTTTCTCATTCCACATCCACCTACTAAATTGGAAGCTCTTCAGGGACCCAAAGGAAGATGTAGCCACAAATGGAGATTTACATCCCTGAACCCTGTGCCTATGCTGGCTTGAGATATGAATAAAAAATAGACTTTTGTGCTAAGTCACTGAGATTTGGAGATTTGGAGGTTTATTTCTTATAGTAATTAGATTATTCCCATATTTAACATATCAGTGAACAATATTAACTTGTCCCTAGCCTTGTGGAGCTAACAGACTCTTAAAAATGAAAAAGTAAAGAAATAATTTTAACATGGTATAATGAATGTTAGGGCAGTGAAAAGACAGAAATGGGATCACACAGTAGGATGACCTAAGCTGATCCAGGAATTGGGGAAATCCTGTCATAAAAGGTGCTATTTATGGTGAGACTTGAAAGATGGCATATTCATCAGTTAGGACTACATTAACAACATACCACTCACTGGGTAGCTTAAACAACAGAAATGTATTTCTTCACAGTCTGGAGCTGGAAGTCCCAGATCAAGGTGTCAGTGGGGTTTGCTTAATTCTGTGGCCTCTCTCCTTGGCTTGCAGATGGCTGCCTCCTTGCTGTATCCCCAGATAGCCTTTTTTCCATCTGTACATATGTCTATGTCCTAATCTCCTCTTCTTATCAGGACACCAGTTATATTAGATAAAATTCCCACCTGTATGACTTCATTTCACCAGAATTATCTCTTTAAAGACCCTATCTCCAAATATGGCCACATTCTGAGATCCTAGGGGTTAGGGCTTCAACATATGAATTTCAGCAGGGACACGCCACACAGCCCATCACAGATGGGTAAGAGTTGGCCAGTTGAAGGATTGGGGTGAGTTCAGGTTCTGTATCTGATCCAATAATGAGAACTGACACAGGTAAGGCAGAATGAGAAAGAAGCTCAAATTTCTGAAGGATAAGATACTAGAGCTATTCAGGGAAGAATTCAGATCACAGCTCAACAGTAGTGCTTTGAGTGCAGATCTGGAACTTAAGATATTAAAAATCAAATGATGGAGGGTAGGAAGCAACAGCATACCTTGGCTCTCTGGAGGTGGAAGAAGACTAACTGCAGATGTGGTTAGTGGTCCTGGTAGGCACTATGCTTTCTAACAAATCCCAGGGGAATCTTTTAGAGTAAAGATTGGCCCCAGAAGTCAAATCACAAGAGACCTGGTCATGTGCAAAGACTGACGATCAATGGGTGAAAGATCAATCTGAATAAATGATCTATTAATACATACAACAGATTCCCAGCAATTAATCTCCAAGAGGATGACAGCCGCCAGTTACAGGGAATTGCTGATGATGATTGACATAATGGGATCGTCTGCAGCTGCCAGGCTGCTGAGTTAGTGATATTCACATTTATTTTCCTGCTTGGATAAAGTGGTTTCTGGGACAGCTCTGGAGTTTGGGGCTGAAAACATACTGCTCAGGAGACCAAAATTATGTCTTCCAGAGAAGGTATACATGAGCATATCCAGGACCAATGTCTGGTCTACTAGAAGAAAAGAGAGGAGCCTTTCTTCTCTCCCAAGTGATGAGCCAGACATTTGTACTATGGAATTTGGTAGAGGGATTTGGAGAGACCTGCTCAGAAACCCAGCAAATTACCACATGCTTGAGGGCTACCATTGCGAAGGGGAAGAACCACATATCCATTAGAAATATGTGCTTTTGGGGCACCTGGGTGGCTCAGTGGGTTAAGCCGCTGCCTTCAGCTCAGGTCATGATCTCAGGGTCCTGGGATTGAGTCCCGCATCGGGCTCTCTGCTCAGCGGGGAGCCTGCTTCCTCCTCTCTCTCTCTGCCTGTCTCTCTGCCTACTTGTGATCTCTCTCTGTCAAATAAATAAATAAAATCTTTAAAAAAAAAAAAAAGAAAAGAAATATGTGCTTTCAAGTATTTTTTGTTCCTTTAGTCCAGTGAGAATAGTACAAGCCAACTTTGTGCTTCCAACATACATGCCTCCAGACTTTTGGGCTTCTAAATCTAGAACTTTCAATGTCTATCCAGTAAATCCCAATTTATTCTTTAAAAATCCACCTCATCACCTCCTAAACTCCGCTAAAAGAGCTTTTCCAGAAACTTTTCATGCTACTCCCAACCCTATCCTGAATCTACCCACCGTTCTCCAGCTCCACATCTACCATCTTAGTCCAAGTCACCATTATCACCACCCGCAGTATTTCAAGGTCCTCCTACCTGCTCTCACTGTTTCCAGCCTTACCTTCTACAGTCCCATCTCCATACAACAGCCAGAAGTGTTTAAAGTATATATCTATGCATATTATTATCATTGCACCCAGAGTAAAATTCAGTCACACTTACCATGGTCCACATGGCCCTACATGAGCTGGCTCTAGACAGCTCTATGCCTTCATCTCTGTCCTGGGTTCCTATTGCACAGAGAAGAGGTAAGTTCTGTCCATTCTGTCCAGCCTCTCATTTACCATCCTTCCTCCCTATAACACACTTACCCCAACCCCCAGAGGTTAGATCTTCCCATAATTGGTTCCTCCTCATTTGGATTTCTGCTCCTCAAAAAGGCTTATTTAGACCCATCCAAAAGTATCTCCCACTTTCCCACCCCCAGTCACTACCATAATATCCTATTTATATCCTTCACAGAACTCATCACAATCTGGAATTACATACATACATACACACACATATATATATACACATATATATACATACGTACATCGATATGCATATATACATATATAATATAAACATGTAATATATTTTAAATTGTTCATCACATGTATTTCCCCACGAGAAGGTAAGCTCCTTAAAGAAAGAAAGCTGAATGAGGTTGTCAGGACAAAGCAAGGTAAGACACAATGGATCCTGCTGTTTCCTTAGAGGAAAGAAGCCACACGTGGTTCTACGATTATTTGCACTTCCTTGCTGGCAGGAGAATATAAGGCGTGTAGCAAGTGGTTAAGTATTGTTAGAATAAATGAGTGAATGGCATAATCAATCCTTCCTTCCGTTGAATTTCTGTAGTATTCTCTTCCCATCTCTATAAAGACATTCACCACATTGTAGAATAGGGATTTGTCAGACTCTCTCTCTCGTCCTTGATTACAAGAGCCTTAAAGAGAGGATCGTGTCTCGTGAAACGATGGGTGCTAAAGCAGAGAACGTGGCATTATCGGTGTAGTCAGTACTTCTCTAACTTTAATGGGTGCACAGATCACCTGGGGGATCTTGTTAAAATGCAATTTCTGATTCATATTGGAATCAGAGGGGGAGGACTCAAGAGTCTGCATTTCTAGCAGGCTGCTAAATGAAGTCAATGCTGCTGGTACTTGGCATATTTTAAGTGGATGCTTTAAAGCATTGTGGTTTTTTTCTCCCCTTTGTATTTGCTACAGAGCCTTTTACAGCACCTGGACGTAAAATACATGTTAAATTAGTATATATTAAGTAAATGAATGAACAAGTCTAGTCGGCTCAAATTTAAAGAAATGAGGCAAAGTCATAGAGTCAAGCAATCTGCTCGTTAAAGTCCTCACAACTGGCCAACTCTGCTCTAGGACCCTTGCCTCTAGTGCTTTCTGCTTTCTACTGGGTCTCAAATTCCTCCTCCCAGCTCTCCCCTAAAACTGAGGTTTAGATGTTCAAGGACATTAAGGATGAGCTACCGAATGCAAAGCAAAGAGCAAATGTCAAAGAAAGCTGCAGGAGCCCCGAGAGGGGAAGGGGGCCACTGCTGGGTACCCGTCTCGTGCATCCAGATCCTTGAAGGCTGTCAGGGTGTCCATAGCCCATGTTGAAGGAGCATCATTCAAGAGATCCTTCTGTGCCAGGAAAGCAGACAGGAATTTCTGGCAGAATCTGTCACACCTAAGGACACATAAGCCAGATGCTGAGAGGGCTCCGATGGAGGCATCTGACTGAGACCTGTGAGAGTAGATATGTAGTTTGGGGTTGAGGGCAAAAAGGAGAATGTCCATGACCTGAGACTGTAGGGGTGAGGAGCAGAACAAGGGAAGGGAAGGCCGCCTTCCTTCCAAGAAGCTCGCAGAGCAGGCACTGCATTTCTGGTTCAGCCTCTGCTCCACATGATCTCAGAAATCATTCCCCACCCCATCCCCCACCGCCGGGCAGATGGGTCCTTCATTCACAGCCTATCTGACAGCCCTGGAGCTAGTTGGAACTCCTCACGCAGAAGCACCCACTATGCACATGGACCATGAAATCTGCTCAAGGAGAAGCCCTGGCAGACAAGCCAGCAGCTGAGCACAGAGAATAGCCCGGGAGACAGATGTGCACCGTTTCCCCAGCCGCAACATGGGAGAAAATACAGAACACACAGAAGGAGCATATGTTGCCAAAACCTGACCCAACTTGGAAACTTTTCCTAAACTCTTTCCTTTCATCATTATTTCCAGCCAGGTTGGTCCTGAAAACCAGGAGGTTTTGTCCCGGTCCTTCTAATCAATCATTTGGGGCAGCACAGGGCCAAGACTGCAGGGAACACTCAGGAACCAGTCAGTTTGCCAGATTCTCAAGAACTGTATAGTCCCCTCCTTCCCAGATGACTCCAAGCACTCAGGGAACTGGAAAGATTCAAAGTATCGGCATAAAGAGGGGGTTCAACCTGTCGGTGGTGTGCTTCGGTCAGAGAGGCAGACATGCTTCCTCACGGTGCAGACAGGGAGATCCTGAGATGGGAGCTCCTTTTGGGCAGGACTGACTGACAACTTGCCATTCAAAATGTGGTCCAGAAACAGCAGCAGCTCCTGAGAGACTGCTGAAAACAAAGGATCTCAGGCCCCCTTCCCGGACCCAGATGTGCCTCTGATTGGGGTAATTGCTCCAATCCCAGCCAAGGGTGACGAGAGGGACTAATGAGGAATCACCTTCCCTGGGATTTTCTCACTAAAACCCCTTCGCCCGCTGCCCTCAAGAGGGGTCCTCATGACTGCAGGAGCAGAACCTGCATTCAGGCTTTATCCCAACCCTCGGGCACAGAAAGCAGCCAGTGAGATAAGCTCAGATTTTCTCCATAAACCAAAAATAGAACCAAGAGTGGCTTCTTTCCTTTTAGGAAAGAACAGGATCCACCTCATGCAGCTCTACATTCCCCAGACCATCCTTCTTCTTCCTCCCACTCCCTTGACTCAGGAAGTTGCTGGCAGAGAAATCTGGCTCATTGGGGCAAAGGGTGTCTTGCGTCTGAAGGTTTGGTCAAGTGGTTTAGACCAGGAAGCCATCCTCCCTGTCTCCATCTCTCCAGATGGCTTTTAGACTCCTGACATTTCTTGCCATGTGCTCCCCCTCCCCACCCCCACTCCCCACGCTGCCCTTCTGCCTGAGGCTTCTCCACAGCTCTGGGCTACTGTGAGCACATTCTTCTGTCCCTGCGAACTCCCCCTTCTTACCACTCTCTGGCTTTAACCCCTCTCTTGCCTCGCTGAACACCACGCCTTTTCTCCTCAGGGAACCAGAAATGGCAGATGGCAGCTTGGTGTTTGAGACATCTTCACAGGTGAGTGAATATGCCCCAACTTGGAAACAGTCCCATTGGCTGCCCCTTTGTGGACTGAAAATATATACCCCTAGAGGCTCTGTGGTGTAATAAGAACCTCTCTGGCTGGAGAACCTGGCTGGAGTTCAAATCCCAGCCCTGCTATTTAAAATTTGTGTGACCTTGAGCAACCATCAGATGCACTTTTTTTCCTTCGGATTCCTTAGCTGGGAATTGAGGATAATAATACACACTTCCTATAATGACACCTAGCACATAACCAATTGATTTTCCGAGGCTTGCTCTCCTTCCACAAGCCTCTCTTGGTTGACTGGTGCTGGGTACCACATTATTTGCCTGTCCCTCGTCCTGGGTATACAGACTACCTGTCATACCTCTTACCCTTCACCCCTTTGTTCCAGAGACAAGTGGTCAGGACACGAGGGGCCTCCTAGAACTGGCCTGTCCCAGTCTGTGTAAAATAATGCCGGAAATCTTAACCTTTCACAGACGAAAGAATTCACGATGGCCACTGTCAGAAGCTTTGGGACGACAAGGACTCCCAGGAGCCCAGGGCCTGCATCCACCTGTCCATGTCCAGGTGGTTCACTCAGGTGGCCTTATCTTGTGTTCAATTTTAGCCACCATTCAGTGTCTTCATTGTTGTAAAAAAAGAAAGAAAGAAACCCCTATGCCTATACACACACACACACACACACACACACACACACACACGTACACAAACAAATTTTTTAAAGATTTTTGGGCAGATCAATTAAAATTTAATTATATTCTACAATTAATACAAAATAGTTATTGTGGCCTTTTAATTAAAGATTGAGTTTGGAGAAAAAGGGAATCATAAGAATAGTTATATAACAGTTTCTTTCCTCAGGGAGGCTTTAACTTGATGTTCTCAGGAGATATGAACCTCACATAGCAGTTTTATTCGCTTTTATTAAAGCTTTGATACATGTACTTCAAAGGACTGGCCATCCTCCTTTTTATCTGAAGGATAGGAATTTTCTCTGGCATCTGGGCTGCTTGGAGCCACCGCTGCCTTCTGTAGGTCTCAGCACCAAGACCCTAGAAGAAAGAGAAGTTTCTGACAGCCCAAGCTTTCCCTAAGCCTATTTTCCTTTTCTTGGTCTGCTCCCACAGAGTTATAGGAGGGAGAGAGGGGACAATGTGACAATCAGTGCCCCGCACCATTTAGAGATTAGTAAAAGTGGCCCAGCCCAGAAACCAGATTGTAATCCTGGAGTTGAAAGCAAACATGAAGATTCCCTGGCCCACCTACCCATTCTGTACTAGAAGCTTCTCAAACATCCTGGTCCTCCGGTGGTCACCTAACCTCTGTTTTTAAGCCTGTCAGTAACCAGGAGCTGACTAACTCAGAAGTCGGCCTTACCTGCATATAGATACCACTATTCTTTTAAATCTTCTTTACACTGAAGCACTATACGCTTCCTGTCTCCATCCCTAGGCCTCAGTTCTGCCCTCTGGAACACCACAGAATAATCCAATCCATCTTCTCTGTGAGACTCTCTCACATGTCTAAACCCAGTTGTTATTACTTCCCAAAGCGTTCTCTTCCTAAATGCATCACCAACTTTCTCAATCAGTCTTCTGTTGTCAAGACGTCTGGACCCTGTTCAGAGTGTTCTGGTTTCCATTCTTCTCTTTGTTAGTGTCCTTCCCAAGCATAGATCCCAGAACAGACCACAGTGCTCTAAGGGATCTCTAACTGGGAGAGAGGAAGACAGTTTGCTCTGTAGATAAAAACCCTCTCATTATTTATATATAAATAAATGACGTGGTAAGATAAAGCTTATATATGTGTCTATGTATTTCATATAGTGTATATTTATATAAATATAAATTATATAGAGAGAGCCTGGTCAAGTCTATGGTCAGCCAAAGCCCTCCCAGATATTTCTTAGATGAACTGCACTCAGACCCATTCCTCCTTATTCTCTATTTGTGAAATTAAGCTTCTTTCAAACCTAAAACCCAGACTCTGCTTTCATCTTTGTCAAATTTATCCTGTTAGTCTCAACCCATCTTTCCAGATATCAAGATCTTTTAAAACTTATTTATATCCTTTGTCATATTAGTTGACCTCTGTTTTGTGTCATCACAAATTCGATAAGCCCGTGCTCAATATTTTATCCAAGTCATTGATAAATACTTGGAACATGACAGGGGTAGGTAAAGCCCTTGAAGTTGCTGCCTGGAGACCTCCCTCCCTATGGTTATCATTCTAGAGATCAACTCTCTTTTGAATGGTGTTGATCTATCAGCTGCAAATCCACACAAAGCCTGGATTTTCGAGGTCATCCCAGATGACATCAGGAGAAACTCTGTCACCAGCCTTACTATATTCTTATTCTCTCTGTCTACATGACCTACCCTACCATCACCACCCCTGTCTGGCAGTCTAATAAAGATGTCAAAAAAGGAACTAAGATTATCTGACATGCCTTACTTTTAGGAAATCATGGATGTTTCCAGTGATCACCTCTTTATTTCTTCTGTGATCACAGACCATCTTCTTAATAATGTGCTTTAGTGTTTTTCCTACAGTGGGACAAAGAACACTTGCTTATAGTTTCTATAATTCACAATTTCCCCTTTGTGAAACTGAGGACAAATTTTCCTATTAATCTGATTCCTCAGATGACAGCGTCAAGACTGCCCAAGAGTATATAACTCTACATTAAATTCAGGGTCCAAAGAATTGGAGAATCTGCATTTTCAAAACATATTACTAAGCTAGAGGGAGTGGCAGAGCCCAAGCCTCAAAGAATTCTCCTGACAACCTTGAGGATTTACTATCAAGGCCTGCCTAACTGTTAGAAGATGGAGGGTAAAAGTAGGTCTTAGTTTTCTCATCTATAAAATGATGGGATCTATTCTAGTTCTAAGTTTTAGTGATTTAAGAGGTTAGCTGCCAAGGGTGAGCAGATAGGTGGCTGGATTTATCTACAAAGATCTAATTCCCTCCCCCCTCCTCTTTTGGAGGGTTTCCACAGCTACAAAATGTTTATACGTCTTCTGGACCCAAGCATACACACACACACACACACACACACACACACACATACATACACACACACCAGCATCCACAATCATTAGCTGGTTTTCTTTCTGGTATGTGCATTTGATGAGAATAAAATCTGCTGTTTTAACATGATTTCTATGTTATAATGAATCTGCTTTAGGAACAGCTTGTTACAGAGTCATCTGTCAAGAATGTATTACTAATGCCATTTAAGACATTCTTTGTAATATGTTACTAGAGAACAGCACTGGGTCTAAATAACATTTATTAAATATTAGAAACATTGTCAAATAGCTTCTCATACAAGTAAGGTTTGAGGAGTTTGTGTGCATTAACATCCATGTATATTTTTAAGGAGAATAATGAAATCCAATGTGAACAGAAATATTTGTGATATGCTGTCAAATCCAACACACCCAATTAATGTTCCCTGAGACATTCCAGGGAGTATCTATCTATACAAACAGAATCGTAGTAAACAAAACAGAGGGAGTCCAGAAAGACACACACGTGCATGCGTGCACTCTCTCTCTCTCTCTCTCTCTCTCACACACACACACACACACCAGCAGCCCCAAAAGGCTCTTACTAAAAAGAAAATTAAGAAAAGGAGTGTAAAATTTAGACCAAAGGGCTAGGAAGAACCTTCCTAGAAATTACAAAGCAGATAGGGATATCTATTTTACCTTTACTTCCTTAGATCTAGGTGGAAAGATCTAAAGATGGTTCTCGATCCTCATGGCTGGTAAGAATCACTTATAGAACCTTTGTAACCTATGCATGCCTAAGCCAAAACTTAGACCTACCTTCCTGGTAGGACTTAGCTGCTAAGCATGTTAATTTTGAAAAATCTCTGCTACAAAACTTCAGTAGATTGATAGGTATCCTGACTCCCTTTGCCATAGCTGCTGCTGCTTTTGATAAATACCCAAGGAATATTTAATGCATAAAAACACTTCATTGCTCCGAAAGTCAGTATGATGGAGTGGTTGAGTGCACAAGCCCTAAAGCCAAACTCCTTGGGTTTAGAAATGTCAACTACCTTCAAGCATCTCTGCACATCTGTTTCCTCCTCTAGGAAACAAGGCTGCTAATCGCACCTCCATGGAGAGCAAATGAGTTAATACACGTAAAGGACCAGTGTTTCATTCTTGGTGAGCATTCAAAAGTGGAAATTATTTTAGGCAAATGTACTCTTATTTTCCAGGATCTTAGTTGACACAGGTAGCTATGTTTCCTGCTTGGAACTCTGACCAGCTTGACCGTGTACTGCCGGGCATCTGATTTTTGTCCTGCCCTGTCTGGTTCCTTTTTGCCTCCATCTTGCTTCACTCAGATTGCCTACACACCTACACACAATAAAGCATTTGCCATAAATTTTGCCTCAAGCTCCATTTCCCAGGGAACAACATGAAGACTCTAGGATTACCAAGGCAATAACCAGATAAACTGGCAAAGAATGTTTTTAGGCTTTTGCACTGAAAGCATGAATACCCATAGTTGGAATCGAAACAATTGTCAAAAGTGATGAGTTGCAACGGTCTGCCCTTGTCTTGAGGGTTAAAGTAGGTGCAGATCTAGAGAATAGTCCCCACCCCCATGCTCCTTCCCCTACATCCCCAATGAAAACTACCAGAGGAGAAATTCCATTTGAGTTCAAAAAAACTTTTTGCCTGATCACAGTCCTGGTGGGACTGGTGGGAATGAGGCTAGATTCAGGCAAGCCCCAGGGACCATAGAGTCCTTCCCTGAGGAACAAATCCACCTGGCAAGAGCTTGAAAAGCTCCATAATTTGAAGGCTGACTTCAATCCCCAACTCCCTCTAAGGTCATGAGATCCAAGGTCCATTTACGAGAAAGAGTGCCCATGGAAAACGAGGACTCTTTGCATAGCTAAGCCTCTTAATCCAAGGTCTTATGAAATGGATTCTCTCTACCGTCAACACAGTGCTGAGCAAAAGCTACTTGCACAGGTCCTGCCTGCATTCCTGAAACTGGCTCAGGAACTGGAAACTGGAGGGGGCCTAAACTCAAAAGTAGGACTTTTCACAAGATGAATCTTCCTCCCTGATGAAGGGAGAGCTAGAAATAGGGGCTACTTCTAGATAAAGTTTGTCCTGTGAAATCACTGGACCCTACAGAGAATGACTCTGGGACCCAAGTCTTTTTCTGAGCACATTCATGATTAAACTTATTAGGTATGTGGGGTTCCAAAGAGAAACTGAGAGGAAAGGCCATGGTTCCCAGAGTTAGCTGTCTCCGGTTAAAGCCCTCAGCCCTCTGGGTGGTATCAGAAGAATGCAAACCCCAGGAGCAAGAATCTCTCTTTCTGCCTCGCCAGTAAGCCCCAGGAAGTGATTCTCACCACCTCTTCCTGCATGGTCTAGATCAGCCGACCCTATTCTCGCCTACACAGCAAGGGTATGAGGGGCCACAAATCAAGGCCAAGAATTGCCTCGGCAACCACAGTCCTTATTACTGACACCACCCTTCCATGGCCCTGCATTTCCCTCCTGGTTCCATCTCTGAGCTTTAGCATATCCACTGGTTTCTAACATTTTGCCCGGGATTTGACATTTTCTCTTTCCTATACCTTTTGTATCTTCTCCATAGGCATGGGTTTGGCCCTCAGCTGACCGTGCTCTGTCTTTGGTTGGGTCTAACCTGACTTTGGTTGACCCACCTGACCTGACAGCCTTCTCCTGCCAGGTGTCAGCACCCGAATATCAGCTCTGACCCTATGCTCCCCACACTCTACACACACACACACACACACACACACACACACACTCCAGAATGATAAATGACCCATTTCATGACAGGGTTTTAAAAGAAACAAAACCCATCTAATTCTGTTCAGGAGTTCCCAAGCTCGATCTATGATTCCCATCATAGCCTAGAGTCCAGGTGAATTCCAGAGACAGCCCAGTTATACTCAGTGGAGCTCAGCACATAAGTCCTTCGCTGAGAGAAGACCTAAGCAGGGCCCCATGCCCCTGCTGGAGCCAAGCTGATGGATCCTCTGCTCCTCCTACTCTGTTACCCAACCATCAGGAGCCCAGAAGCCTCATTTGGCCATTGGCAAGAAAGGGAAAGAGAAGTGATGCTGGGAACTGGATGAACTCAGAAAGAGAAAAACAAATCAAAGTTGTCTGCAGGTCTCCATCTGTGCTAGACCCACTCCTACTGGTGCCTCAGCCCAACCACGGACGTGGGTGGATTCTCACTGAGGAGGCACAAAGTTGTTTCCTGAGCCACCAAATTCACATTACTTAAGCGAGATTGAACTGTTTAAAATTTCAGTGTTGTCCGCCAAAAAATAATAATAGGAAGTTGTATAGAGCAGAATGTGCTGACAGCAGTAATGTTTCGGTAATAATTCATGTGTCGTAGAGGATGCTCTGGAAGTCGGCCCAGCAGGCTAATGTAGATTGGGGATGTTCTCCTCCTGATGGCCAAACGATTGATTGGCATTTCTGCTCCATCATGAAAGCAGCTCACAAATGAGGTGGAGGTGGATCCAAAGGGAGGGAAGCCGAAGAGGAACAAGGGAGTGAAGGGAAACAGATGGGCAAGTTTGGGTAGAGAGACCAAAGTAACCCTTTCAAGCTCAGTCTCCAAACTCAGCCAACCCCCTGATCTTCTGCTATAATTTCAAAAGAAAAAAGCAAATCATCTCATAAAGATGACCCTTCCCTTTCATTCTGTCTTCCACTTGGAACCAGCTCTCCCACAGAAAGAAATTAGCTGCTCTTTTCCAATTGTTCTGTAAATAAGATCCATACAACCAATTAATTCTTCTCTTGGTGCACACAGAACTGAGTGGTTATTATCTGCCTCCGTCCTCGTTGGTAAATGTACCATCAACTCTTGATGTCAATGAGTGGGTAACATGTCTCCCTGTTTTCCCAGGCTCCGTTCACCCTGCCATCCAGGGGCCTTTAGGGTTTCCTATACCCATGAGTCAGGAAAGGAAAATGCACTTCTGAACTATGATCTATGGAATATAATTAGGCAAGAAAATGTGCTGCCTTCTGACTGCATAATGCATAACAAAGCAAAATGGAAATAAAATTTTAAATTGTATACATTAAATTTCCAGGATTTAATGTGGATTATTAAAAGACTTCCAAATAGATATCCTCAGTGTTTTTGTGACTGAAGGGTAGGAACCACAGAGAATTTCCCAAGAGCCTACCTAGTGCCAAGCAGTTGAAATGTGAGTAGACCATTGTGTTGTGTGTCATACATGCACAAACATACATTGGATTTGGAAAGTAAGTATGAAAAATGAATGTAAAATATCTTTTGGTAACTTTTATATTGATTACACATTGAAATGATATTTTAGAAATATTGGGCCAATAAAATATACCATTAAAATTAATTTTACCTCTCTTTTGATTTTTTTTTTTAATGTGCCCTAGGTTCAAGTTTCTGCTTCCTCAAAGAGTCTCAAGCTCCTGGTCTGCTGGTTTTCCTCTGGGAGGCAGTGCAGTAGGAAGACTCAGAGAACCAGGTCAACCTGGTTTTAAGCCCAGCTCTGTTTTTTATGAGCTATTTCTTCTTAAGTTACTCGATCGCTTTAGTCCTTAGTTTTTTCATCTATAAAAAGGCTTAATGATAATTAATTTGCAAGACTGTTATGAAGATTAAATAAAAGGATATATGTAAAGCAGTTATTACCATGCCCAGGATATAGTAGATATTTAGTAAATCGGGATTGTTGCTGCTATCTGTCAAAAGAAGTGGTTAAACAGATGATGGCTAATGGTTTCATAAAGCTGTTATTGAATAATTGCATGCCACTTACCATGGGGTGGTCATTCCAAATCAAATTACAGATACAGAGGAAGCTTTTTAACAATTGCTGGCTACTCTGTTGATGTATTTTCTGCGTGGGTTTAAAATATTCTTTGGGATTGTTTTAGATCTTTTTTGAATAGAGATTAAAATAGAGATCTTTTTTGAATAGAGATTATTTTTTGTGGGGGGGTTTAAAATATTTTCTGGGATCGTTTTAGATCTTTTTGAATAGAGATATGAGAACATTCTCTGATCAAGTTCTTTCTGCTCCCTGTTCCATGTCTGGACACTGCAACTTGCCATAGGGGACCATCCACATCCAATCCTGAGAATAAGAATCTCCCACCAGCTTATCTGTTGACATCACCCGTGGAGCTCAGTGTTTGGAGTGTGCGAGGGAATCTGTGGTGAAGACCTCCATCCTCCCCTCCCTACAGGTACCTAACTGGCTGAACCCTTGTGGGCAACACTCATAAGATTGACAGAAGGAAATCTAGCCATGTAAATGAAGTTAAACAGAGGGAATCTTCTTTACCTGTTGACTTTTCATTAGCTTATTTAACTTCTGCTTCAGGATTTGAGAAGATCTGGCCCACACCTGCCTCATCAGCTGTGTTTTCATACATCGTCCTCCTTCCTTCACATCGGCTCCAGGCAAGTTGGTCTTAACTCAGCCTTCCAACACGCCAAGGTGCTCCCTGCCTCAAAGCCTTCATATATGATGTCTCCTCCTCTCCCAAATTTTGCCCAACTAACTCCTCCTCATCCTTCAGCTCTCCACTTTCATATCACTTCTATAGGAAGGTTTTTCCTTTATTTTATTCTAACATCACGCTGATTTTTCCTCCTGCCTTTTTATGGTCCTGACCACAATTTTACTCTTACTTTCACTCTTGGGATCATAGCTTTCTTGTTCTATTGCCCCATTCCCAGCACCTCATGCATAATGTGTACACAATCATATTTGTTGAGTCAACGAACAAATAGATAAACAGACATTGACTGTCCAAAGTGAAATTTATTAGTCATCTACCCTCCTACCACCTGTGTATTCTGAATCCTTTCTGTTCCCACTCCAGAGGCTCCTGTAGAGAACTTCCTCTCTTTGGTGATTCTTCAACAAGCCCCACAGTCAAGCTGAAGATTGAAATAGATGAATTATTCTACGGCCTGATGAAGCAGTCAAGGGAAGAATTCCATAGGATTCATCCATGCCCAAGAACACTGCAAATAATAATAACAATAGCTAATAGTTTAAGCACTTGGGAAGTGCCCCCCACTGCATGATGAGTATGGCACATACTATCTCGTGAGTCCTTCATAAGAGTCCTGCAGGGTAGGGACTCTAATTGTCCTCATTTTACAGATGAGCAAACTGAGAGCTATATTAGGCATCTTGTCTGAGGCCATAGAGCAATCTGTTGCCAAGAGGAGATTGGAAACAAATAATCTGATTCCAACCCTCACGCAGCCCATCTCTGGAGCTCACTGTCTTTCTTAGCTTCAGAAACCAGCTAGGCCACTGTCCACTCTTCTTCCTACCCAATCCAAACAAACTCCCTTAAGGAGTAATATCTCAATGGCAATTTCTAACAACAGTTCCCAATTCAGGCAGAAGTTCTTTTATATTCCCTCAGTGCTCTGTTATGGTACAAGGATTGACCAGTCTCTCCCTGGTTCTCACATCTACCGTTTTATTAACTAGATTTCTCTAACTCTTTAAAAAAAAAAAAAAAACTACACCCACTACCACCACCACCAACAAAAAGCCAAGGTCACTGTGACTCTTGAACTTAATTGGGGGTGGGGATGGAGAGGACATAAAAACATTTATTTTTTCCCTTCTGTGTGTCAGCCACTCTTCAGTTTCACATGTCATCTCATCCAATCGCCTAATAGCCCATTGGGTGGTTATTAGTATCCTCCTATTACACAAGATCTTTATCTACAAGATAACACTGAGCCTCAGACAAATTAATTTGCCCAAGGTCACCCAGCTCCTACGTAGCAGACTGAAAATGTCATACCTATTTTTCTTTGATTCCAAAGTCAATGCCTTTTCTTTATACATGTCATGCCCATAAATCTGGATCTTTCTGGTTTGTCTAATAAGCCTCCTCACATCCTGTCTCTCAGTCCAGTTTCTTGTCCCCGTTCTTATGGAGATTCTCCCCTCAGACATCTCCCTCTGGGCACTGGGTTCTAGTTCCATCTCCCACCGCTCACAAAAATCTATTTCTTCTTTTCCCCCCTTCTTTTCTAGGCAATGGTTTGCCCAATGTAAATTTATGTTTATATGTATGTTTATTCGATTTACATTTGCAGAGCAACTACATTTGCATATCTCTTTTCCACAGCCACATTTCCCAGAATGTTAACCAAGGCAAGAGTCCTGAGCCCAGGCTAAGGGATCATTTTATTTGGGAGCTGGTCTTGTTTGAATGCAAATACGTTGTCACATATCATCACATTAGCAGAAAGTAGACCCTAAGGGACCAGGACACAGAACAGCCCAGCTTTCATAGGAAAAGGGAAACCTTTACATAAGGCCGCTGATGGATGAGGGGGCACCAGAGCTACTGGAGGTAGAAATGGAATGGAAAGAGCTCTGGGGGCCCTAGGAGGACACTTGCAAGACAGAAGCTGGCCAAGTGACGTAGGGAGCACATTGTTTGGAAAAATGAATAGTGCTCTTCCATTTTCATTCAGTCTGGTCCTGAAAATACCACTACCATTAACTTATCTCTAGAAAACAAAGAAAAGACCATTGGAAAAAGATAGAATTAGAATGGGATGCTTCTAGAAGATGCCATTGGTGACAGAGGATCTGGGCCACTCACTGAATCTGATTAGACCGTGTACCCAGAGGACATGTACAAAACAGCAAGCACCCTGCACGGCAGACATAGTTTCCTGGGTTCCTCACACCACTTAGGCCTGGCATCTACACTGGTTGGGCAAACATAAAAGAAGGGTCTGCTCCTACTAGTGAGAGTTCTAGGGACTATCTACCTTGTGTGATTTGCACCCTCCAAGCAGATCTTACCTTTAAAGATTCCTCCTAGGAGTCACTGGACACCCCCCCACCCCCCCCCACCCCGCCACCCCCCCACCCCCCCACCCCCCCCACCACCACCACCACCCCCACCCCCCCACCCCCCGTCACAGGTAAAGCCTGCAGGCTTTAAATTACACACAAAACAATCGAGCTGACTTGTAAATGCTGCAGTTTCAGTTTAAGGGCAAGTGCAGTGTTTGAATGACAACTGTAAGAGATTTTTAGAGATACAATTTGAAAATATTGATGGGCTATGTATATGTGCATATGGGGCCCAGGCATAAACGCCTGGTTGTTCTTTTTTTTTTCTTTTTAAGATTTTATTTATTTATTTGACAGGCAGAGATCACAAGTAGGCAGAGAGTGAGGCAGAGACAGGGTGGGGAAGAAGGCTCCCTGCTGAGCAGAGAGCCCGATGCAGGGCTGGATCCCAGGAACCCGAGATTATGACCTGAGCCGAAAGGCAGAAGATTAACCCACTGAGCCACCCAGGTGTCCCCGTCTGGCTGTTCTTGATAAGAGTCATAACGATATCCAGTTTATGGTGCCACCAAAAGGACCCTTTAACCCTCTTCCTGCGCTGCCTGATGTGAAAAGACACTCTCCGAGCCACTGCTGTTCCAACTGCTCCCATTGCCATGGAGCGGACGCTATCCCTGCTCACCCTTCACCTGCGCCTGCAGCCACTGCTACTGCTCTGCCTTGTCTGGCTGCTACTCCCTTCCCAGCAGCTCTGCCTTTGGTTAAGCCAGAGCAGGACTAACTCTGAGACTAGGCTCTTCCACCCCCTGCAGACCAAGCCTTGCCTGGAGTGGTCATGTTTTGTCCGTGATTTGTATTTCAAAGACTCCCTGAGGGGTCAGAGCTGGAGTGTCCCGAAAAGAACATACCCTTCCTTGGCCATGCCCTTTGCTCCATTCCACTTCCCTCACTCCCCTTCCCCACGAACATGCCCCCTCCCCCCGCCACAAGGTGTGGGATATATATATACCCACCCACACACAATGGAACACTATTCTGCCATGAGAGAGAAGGGATTCTGCCATTTGCAACAACGTGGATGGACCTTGAAGGCGTTATGCTGAAGGGAAACCAGACACAAGGAGAAAGTCAAACCCTATGTGTTCTTACCTACATGTGAAATCTTAAGAAGTTGAGCTCATGGAAACTGAGAGAAAAAATGGTAGTTACCAAGGCATGGGGGCTGTGAGAGGAAAAGGGGAGATGTCGGTCAAAAGATACCAACTGCCACTTAGAAGATGAATGAGCTCTGGGGACCCAGCGAACAACATTGTGATTATAGGTAAAAACACTGAACTATATACTTGAAGGTTGCTAACAGACTTGATTTTAAATGTTCTCACCACAGAAAAGAAATGGTAATTATGTGATGGGATGGAGGTGTTAGGTGACACCCCAGGGGTAATGACATTGCAATATATGTGTATAAAGTCAACACTTGGCATACCGTAAACTTACACAGCGCTGTATGTCAATTACATCTCAATAAATCTGGAGAAAATCATTTGAACAAGGATCCCCATCTCAGGCTCTACTTCCAAGGGAACACCCCCAGTGGCATGGCCCTCCTGGCCCCGGACTGGACAAAGACGTTCTGGAGCCCTAGCCTGGACAACACCCAGCCCCTTTCCAACCCTCACTCAGTCCTGCCTGCGGGTGATGGAAGCTGTCCTCTGTCCTGGGCAGGGACACTCACTGAGGACCCAGGAAGAGGCTGGCTTTCCCTTTACTTGGTCAGATCTGGGTCCTCTGCCAGATAAAAGAGTCTGCCCCCAAGTTCACCTACAGAACTAGAAAGTGAGTTTTTGACTCCGCTAAACCCATGCTGCTCCTCCTACCCATTGTGGAGGCAGGAAGGGCTTGGGGAGGGCCCAGGGAGGGTCTGGGAGGGGTGGGGCGGAGAGGGGGCGGGGAGAGCCAGAGTTCTCCAGTCTATAGGACAAAGGGCCAGCCTCTCCTTTGTACCCAACACTGAATGGTCCTGATATCTCTTTTATTTTATTTTTATTTGTTTATTTATTTATTTAGAGAGAGAAAGAGAGAGAGAACGTGAACAGGACGGGGGTTGGCATAGAAGGAGAGGAGAGAGAATCCCAAGCAGGTCCCCTGCTCAGTGCGGACCCCCAAGTGGGCCTCGATTCCACAACCCCGAGATCATGACCTGAGCCAAAATCAAGATTCAGACCCTTAACCAACTGCACCACTCAGACTCCCCGAGTCATGACATCTCTTTTAACTATCCTCTCCTCACTGGCAGCTGGGATGAAGGTGGCCGTTCTCCCATGAACCAGTGATGAAAATAGACTCTGGCAGAAAATGGGGCAACCTGAGGCCCATGCATTGAGGGGTGTTCAGGAAGTGACACCCCTGTTCCCTTGCTTCTGCTTTCCAGTTGAGAAGAAAAAAGTCTCCAAAAACAGCGAGAGATCAAAATATCGCCTACATCTTTCGTAAGCTGTATGGGAAGCGAGACCGGCCTGACGTCCGCTAACACTCCCTGCCTGAAGTCCACAGCTTCCCGCCACAGTGAGAGGCTGAGCGGCCCTCCGCCGGGGAAGCTGGACATCCACGGAGGGTCTCACGCGACACACTGTCTCTGCCGGCAGGGAGGCTAGAAAGTGAGAAAGGCAAGGGCTGAGTTCGGTTTCTTCCCCCAGATTCACCGAAGCAAAAAAACACTGCCTTCCCCCAGGGAAGAGAGAGGGAGGGATGCGCCCCCCACAGCAGACCCCCACAGATGCTACTCCGTGGGTGGTCTGCATTCTTTCCATCCTGACTCAGTGTCCCTGGGGAGTGGGGGCTGTTAGTGCACCGGAGTGAGGGACAGAGGGATGCTTAGCCTGCTCTGACTGGAAGGACACTGCCACAGGACAAAGAGCAGCCCCACCCCAAAAGCCAGTCACATCCTCCCCAGGGGGAGAACCAGAAGTCCTGCTAGGTGGAGACACATGGCAGGAGCAGGAGGCCTGGTCCCAGCGGCCCGTCACCCAAGGCGCAGGACAAGAAGCGGAGCTCAGCGGGGAGAGGCATGGCGGTCCTGCAGCCTGGGAAAGCGCAGGAGCCTCAGACCCCCACGGAGGAAGGCATTGTTCCCCGCACTCCATCCAGCTCCTGACTGCAGTATCAGAGCAGCCGTCAGGCGGCCTGTGGCCTTCCCTGCCAGCGGAACACAATGCCGAGGCGTCCTGGTGGCCGGCTGGGGCCATGTGTGCCGTCGGCTCCCTGGGAGTTCTCACCTCCCTTTCTCCCGTCCCTGTCTTCTTTCCCTTTTCTTGACAGTGGTTCTTCTCTGTGAGGCTAATTGCTTACCTGTCACTGCGCCCAGGACTCCCCCTGTCAGCTCCCTCCGCATAAGGACCGAAGATGTCAAAGAGAGAATTTCTACTAATGCTACCCTCGCACGCCCACCCACCTGTTCCTTTTCAGCTTCCAAAAAAGGCTACTGTTCATTCGGCCTTGGCCTTCAGGGAGCCAGGGCCCCAAGCAAGTATTCCTAGAACCGTGGCTGCTCAGTCATCGGATTCGGCACACATCACTGTGTCTGGCCACATTAGCGGGGTAATAAACACGTCTGGTAGGAGTCTGAGCTTTAGAAAGGACTAATCAAATAAACACGCTTCTTACTGAAGCCCTGAGCGGGAGGCTATGACACACAGAGAGCTCGTGCACGTCATTTTTACCTTCATTTCCTAATCTTATCTACTATTATTTCATGCCACGTGGAAAATGGATGGGGAGCTACTTGCTATTTTTGATTAATTTTCTCTTTAAGTATTCTTTCCCCACCTGCTGCTTCAATGAGAGTGACACCGGTATTCTCAGAGTCCCCCCACGTCAGGCCAGGCCGGCCATGAAGATGGAACCAACAACCGGCGGCCCCGGGGAAAAATGGGGACTCCAGCCCTCCACGGAAATAAGGAGGGAGTGTTCGAGAAGGCAGCCGCCAGGCCTCAGAGAGTTCTGTATGCTCGCTCAGGCTTCCCCAGCGTCTCAGGGATCGAATGAGACGCTGGCAAATGAAAGTTTGTAAATAAAAAGAATTATGGGAGCCAATTGGTTTTATATTTATTTACATGACTAGTTTAGAGAGTCCTTCTGAAATGGTCCTCTACGTCTGGTCCTATGATGTTTTGTAATATGCACATTTTATGATAGCAGACACTCAGTTTGGTCCTGGAAATTTTAGTCAAACATTTTAAGATTATTTGTGACTCAAGACAAGATGGTGTAAATATTTCATAAAAAGGCCTAATAATAATCACAGTGACAGCTAACTACTATTGACCATTTAAAATGTGCCTGTCACTATTCTGAGCTCTTTAGAAAAATTGATTCATTGAATCCTCACAGGAGTATGTCCATTATGCAGATGAGGAAATTGAGGCAGCAGATCAGAATAGTAATGTTCTAGTAAGTAACAGGCAAGGATTTAAACCCGGGCAGACTGGCTCTGGATCCCTAACACTTAGCCAGGGCACTATACCCCTTCTTATGTTCAAGGTCATCAAGATTTTATTATAAACAGGCTTACTATATCAATAGAACCAAATAATGTTAGGGATTTTTTTTTTAAAGTAAGTGGTCCAATTGTCTCTACCTTGAATGTCTATATTAATGGGTAAGTAACATCTATGCATAAATCCAGCAAGGTGTAGGGAGGCCAATGAATTGTAGAGTGTGAGAGCAGCCTAAATTGTTTTTGTAAAACACTTTGCTTTAAAAAAAAAAAAAAAATGCCCCTAGGCTGAATTCTGCCAGCTGGCTGCCAATATGGGAGCCCTGGTTTTAGTCCAAAATTTTGCAGACAGTAAAACTGTAGCCCAGAGAGGGAAAGTGGTTTGCACAAGGTCACACATAGTGACGGAAGCAAGGCTAAATGGCAAGGCTCAGGATCTAGCACCTTTCTGCCTATATAACACCAAAACCCTTCTCCACCCCTACTTCCCCTTCCCTCCACCCGAGTACCCATCTCTCTTATGCACAAGCAATAAGGCTTTTATTCTATTTGCAAAGTAAATAGAGCTGAGATACGGATTACTCTCAAGCATCGAAGCTTTTATCCAATATAAACAGAATCAGGGTAACTTGTTCCCGCTCACTCCTCTCGCACATACCGTAGGCTCTGCGCCAGCCCTCGCCCAATTAGCAGAAGGCAAACAGAACTCAGGCATCCTGGCCAAACAGGGGAACGCTGCCTCCATCCAGTGCAAGCAGGGAGATGCTCTTAGAATGTCCTCCCTCCTTCCCTTTTCCCCACTCACCCTCCAGGGGGAATCAAGGCTAGACAGTTACATCACAGAGGAGTCCGCTGTAGGCTGGGGGTCAGCGGGAAGACCCAGGTTCTCCCACTGCCTCCTTGAGTCTTGGCTAACTCATCTGTGGTGAGGCGAGAATTAAATGGGTTAATAGAAAATAACGATCTGAAATATGGTACATTATTAAAGTCCCTAGCCTCTGCTTCTGAGAGTTCCCAAACTAGCACACATGTACACACACACAACTTCATATATTCATACCCCTGAAAAATCATGCACATGGCTAGGAAGTTACATTTTTCTAACCACAGAGCTGCCATTATTCAAAAGACTATTTTTTCAGAACTAACTCATCCAGAGAATGACATCAGGGACTTAAATAAATTCAGTGTAACTTTAACAGTAGCAAATCTTCATTTTCTGAGGGGGAATTGATTTGACCTTTGGTAACAGCCAAAAGTCTTTCTGAGCTCTGCGGGATAAAGTTGGAACACAAGCCTGAGACACGAGTCTTTGTCACAGGGAGTCGGGGTGGAGCAATGAATAGGATTCAAGATTCTGCATCAGAAGATCCGGATTTAGGGAGGCCTGGGTGGCACAGTCGGTTAAACCTCCCACTCTTGATTTCCGCTCACGCCATGATCTCGGGGTCCTGAGCTCAAACCCCACATCAGGCTCTGCATTCAGCAGGGGGCCTGCCTGAGGATTCTATCTCCCTCTGCCCCTCCCCCCACTTATGCTCCCGTGCGCACGTGCTCTCTCTCTCAAATAAAAAAATAAATTAAAAAAAAAAAATCTGGATTTATTCTCCACTCAGATACTTGTCAACCTTGTGCCTCTGGTGGGCCTGTAGCCTCTCTCAGCCTCGGTTTCCTCATCTGTGAATTGGAGATGGTAGCCATTCCTTCACTGCATATTTATGAACATGGAAAGATAATATACATGACAGTGTTCTCTAAGCCATAAAGCCAAAGTGTCAATTTGAAGCAGTTTCTGTCATTGTAAAAGGCACGGAGGAATAAGTATATTAAACTTGAAGGCAGTGTTTCAAAGTCCTTGTAATGGAAGCAAGAATAATAACATCATTGTAGAGTTCTCAAAGGGAGACCTCTAAGCAGCCAATCTCATGTCCACATACTTCATTCAGTCAGTCTCCAAATGTCCTCTGAGGACCCAGAACTGCCCAAATCAGGGAAACCAAGTCAAACCACCCATAGCTCCTTGTCCTCTGAAAGTTTACCATAGAACGTGACTGGAGAACTCACATTTACTTTTCGTTTATTGCATTACATTGTATTTCGATCTCATAGGGAAAAAAATTGTAGTGCAGAGCAAATGAAGAAGCTTCCTAAGGCTCCCAGGTATCTACAAAATGCTTTGAAAAGGAAAAGGGGCTCCCATAATGTGTGCCAAAGGAGAGAATGAACAAGGGAGCAGGTGAACGAGGACCACAGGATGGTGGGTGAAGGGGGTAAGGGGAAAGTTTCGGGAAGGAAGCGCAGGAGGAACCAGGTTAGGAGTGCCCCCCACAGCTCCAGAGTAACCCCCTTACCAAAAAGTACCCACTTTCTTTCTTCCATCTGTCCTCTTGTGCCATAATCCTCCTGGTACAGAGCAGCCACCATACCAGCTAGAAGATCCACCAGTATTTCCAATTTCTCCTCAGACCCAGTCTATTTCTACTTTAGATTTTTCTGTATCATGGAAAGCAATTTGCTGTAGCCTGAAGGAAGAGCACGGAGGAGGCCTGTGTAACCTCAGTCATCTCAGTGTCCTCCTCCTACTCGTGTATAAAATAAGGACTAGAGCCAAGTGACTACCAAGGTCCCCTTCTGCTTCAAAATTCACATAGGATGGCAGCAAAGGCGACCTCAAGGAGTTAATTCACCTTGAAGAATATTTCAAAACTTGCATCAGCTTAGGTGAGGCAGAATATAAGGAGAATCACTCTTACCCCTTCCCAAGAAGACAAAGCTGCCCATCATTTGCCTTTAATCTGTTTCAGTAATTTTCATCCTAAGAAAGTCACAGCTCCAATCAGCCCTGTCTGTAATCAATGGCTGTACCACTCCTGCACAAATGAGCTCGATTCATTAAAGGGGTCCTCTCTTCGATGGAAATGGGCTCCCTGCTGGGGCTGCAAATACAGGCGAAGATTGACTGCTCCCAGAATAGGTGAAAAGTAAAGACAATGAGAGCAGGCAAGTGATGGCCAAGAGGATACCCAAGGCCTCTGTCTGTCTACCCCATCACCTGACCATGAACCAATGGCCACCATGGCAGCCTGGACATCTGTCTCTCGTTTAGGCTGCCTCTGGGCACAGAAACCAATAGTGACTCCCAAGCAAGTATCCTCTGTCACTTCCCTACACACCTAGGGAAAGAAATGCACCCAAAAACAGACAAAAGGAGAGACTCTTCTTGATGGAAAACCTCACAGAATCCAGGAGTTTCTAGGCTCTCAAAGCCAGAAAGAGCTTTTAAGGACAACTTGCAGCCATGCACTGAAGGGGTATTCTGTTAAAGAACCTCAATATTTCTGAATCATTGATGGCCAGAAGCAGAGGAAATGAATATTTCAACTGTGTAAGAAATTATTCATATTCGATAAAAATTAGATATTTACATATTCATATTTGGGGTCTAAGAACTCTTTGTAAAAAGGAAGTGGACACCTTCTGAAATTTCTGGTTATATACACAGAAGAAGCCAGTGGAGATACTTGGGACAAGGAAAACTTCATCCTTTCTACATAAGTCAGGCTCTGCCTTCACTATGGGTAGATTTTTATTTCTGGAAATCAGTACTGTGTTTCAGGGGGCCAGTGATGGAGAAATCAATTTCTTTTTTGTTTCCCCCTTGAAACCCCAGAGAAGTCTGAAAAACCTGGACCCCAATAGAGAATATGAACAAAGGCACTCATGTGGGGGCCAGTCCTTGACCCCAGTAACATGGAAGACAGAGAGGAGAGAGAGAGAGAGAGAATGCCCCCACGCCTGCCCGAGCACCAGGATAAGAGTCCTGTGCTAGAAGCAATAGATGACAATGTGCTTAGTGTCCTTTTCTCAAATTTTCTATTCTTAGTTGTAATTTCCTTTTGTTGCCCTCAAACCTCAGGTTTGCTCTACACGTCAGCCTGAGAGAGAGCAGTCTGGGGAAAGAAACCAGTTACATGACGCTACAGAGGACCCACACAGCTGAGATCCAGGTAGATGTAGTGCAGAGGCGGACAAACCAGGATGGCCTGTCGAATGTGTAAACATTCCTCAGATGAGCCTCCCCTCAAAAATGTGGAGAGAGGGGCGCCTGGGTGGCTCAGTGGGTTAAAGCCTCTGCCTTCGGCTCAGGTCACAATACCGGGATTCTGGGATCAAGCCCTGCATCGGGCTCTCTGATCGGCGGAGAGCCTGCTTCCCCTCTCTCTCTCTCTCTGCCTGCCTCTCTGCCTACTTGTGATCTCTCTCTGTCAAATAAATACATAAAATCTTAAAAAAAAAAAAAAAAATGTGTGGAGAGGACAACCTGGTATGGGGCTTGACATTCTGCAGCTAGGCAGAAAAGGGGGGCTGGTGCTGATTTTCAAGAATAAAGGGCAGGCTGGCACAGCTCGGGGGCTGGGGTCCTCGGAGTCATCTGGCCTCCAGAAGGAACAAGACCAGAGGGCATCATTCAGGGACTTGCGAGTCAGTGACAGAGACATATTCTGTGGCCTGTTCTATGTAACCCTCCACTCACCACACCTCTCCCAGCCTTACAGAGCACAGCCAAGCTTTACTTACCATCCAGAGAAGGAGGGTGGGGAGGGCGAAGGCAGAAACGAGAGGGAAGGGAAGGGGATTCATCCCGTGTTTAGAAGTATGCTTCCTAGAGTTACACTGGCTCCTCACTTTTTTCTTACCTCGTTCTGCTTTTGGAGACTGGCATCCTGTTGCGGTTGGAAGACATCCGGTTGATGTCCTCATTTTTAAAAGGTGGGAAAAACTGCTCAGACAGGAGCATCTTGCCCCCAGATTACTTGCAACTAACAGCCCAAGTGCATTTGGAAGCAGAGAACAAAAGCAGCAAAGACAAAATGTGGAGGGAGAATATAGAAGAGGAAGAGCCCCAGTAAGCCTGTAGCTCTAGCCCAGGGAGTGGTTTGAGGATTACCTGTGCAGTTCTTCCCATCCTATCTCCTCCACAAAGCTTCCCTAACTCGGCCAGCTGTCTTACTTACTCTTCACCAGCTTGAACCTCTAAAATAATTAGAGTGAGAAACCATAGCACCTTCCAGGTTTACATTCCATTCTGTCTTACTCTGTCCTAACTTCCCTGGTGTAAATCTTATCTCCCCAGTACACCCAGCCTTGGGGGCAGGACCTGGATCCCAGGGAGAGTGCCACACCACAGGCTTCTCGCTTATAAATCGCCTCACAGAATTTGAAATAAGCAAATCATGCTCATTAAATACTCACTTGATTACTCTTTGAGAAAATTTGCAAAATGTCTTGTGGTGCAGATTCTTAAATTATAGAAGGAAACATGTAAAGGTAGGGAAACGAGACTCAGTTTTCTGATCAGAAAGAGGGAGAGTCAATGACATCTTGCCTTTCCTCCTTATCTGAGATGTGTCATTTGTGAACAAGATGTCGCTACTGTATTGGTAGACCACACTTTGCACTGGACGTTCTCATCCCGAAGCTTTCTCTCTTCCCCTGACATCTCCCTCGTCCCACATACTACCCTACAGGAGCCTCGCCACGCAGAGGGCTCAGCCCGGACCAAGGCCTTGAAGGACTCCCGCAAAGGCACAGGCAGGAAGTGGCCTGAGCCTGGGGAAGCATGGCTGCTTTGCGTCGCTGTGATGTTTGCTTTATTTCAACTGAAACGCCGAGTCTGAATGTGAGGAATGAGGGTTCTGGGTGCATTTGCGGTTGGGGTTGTTGCCAGAACACAGAGTTCACTTTGCCTGCAGGGATGGGGCCCAGTCAGAGCCTGGGCTAGAAGTGGGTGATAGATGCATCTGGAAAACATGTGTCAGGCAGGTGAGGATGTGGAGGAACGTGTCAGGGGTCAGAGGTCCACTCTCTCCAACAGCTTCTTCCCCAAATCTTTTCCCTCTTTGTGTTTGTGTATCATTAAAATGCAACATATAAATCGCCACCTCAGAGTCCTAAGGTGACTACGGGAGTCGTAAAACATTTTTGGAGAACTTGAATTTTAACTTGTATCCTCTCCTCATTGCAAAACCCTCTAGGGAGGTGCGGGGAGAAGGCGGGGACCCGCACAGACAGACTTCTGCATCAGCGGGGGACACGATGACAAAAGACTAGGGAGCAGCAAGCACCTCCTGCCTAAAATTCTCAGGACAAAGTCTCCCGCCTGGCATTATGCAGCACTTAACCTTTTCCACTTGAAAAGAAGATTCCAAATTCATTTTATGTCAAGCCAGGTCACAGCTCCGGGGCCCTACCAGAGAAGCACGCCTGCGGCCACCATCCTTTCCATTCCGCCAAACTGAATGCAGAGCTAGAGACAGACCCTACTCTGTTCCCTATCCTCTGACCTTCACTTCTGAAAGCCACTTGCTTTCAAGGTGAACAAGTCTTGTCTTGGAACCAATTAAATATACATACCACAGTGACTGGAGCGCTCTTGAAAGGAGGCACAAGGGGAGGACCAAGAAAGAGGAAGCATTTCAGAATGAATTATTGATCAAGATTTCTCTCCTACACAAACACACGAACAAGGGTCTGGCGTCCCCAGCCAGGGGCAGATTGCATCTGGTGCGGTCTTCACGGGGTTAAGAAAGATAACCTCTTTGCTCTAAACTCTATTTATTTGGTGGATGGGAAATGCATTTACATCTCTGTGTATCTCCTTTTGTTTGGTTTTCCAAGAAAGCCTGAATCAGCAGATTTCAGAAGAAAGCTAACACATCTGACAGGCTTAGAGAAATGATGTGTGCCACGCGAAAAAAATTAATTGGAAAAAAAAAAAAAACCACTTTTCACTTATATAGCAGTTTTTATCCCAGTCTTTAAACAGGTTATGGGTATTAATTAAATGTTGTCATGCATCACTTGTCACCTTGGTTCTATGAACCCAGGTAGAAACATCACGTTTGATTATCGTTAGGGGTGGAAACTGAGGCATTGTAGGAGGATAGACAAAATAGACCCTGGGGAAGTGAAGGGAAGCTTTATGAGGAGACCACTGCAATCTCCCTCAGCTCCTGAGAATGATGGAGACGAAAACCAGGCACAGGCTACGCTCTTCCTGTCACCCGCACTCCTCCGGTCGCCATTTTCTGCTGACCCAATCGACTGAGGTGTCTTCTTGCAGGTCAACTTAGCAGCCATGACCAGAATCCCCCTTGTCTAGGGCTGTGGAACTGATTACCATGAACGTATAAGCTAAAAAACCACACTATTCTCTCACAGCTTCTTCGGGTCAGGAATGCAAGCATGACTCATTTGGGTCCCTGATTTTAGGTCTCCCAAGTCAACGGTCATGGTGTTGGCCAGGGTTGGGTTCTTACCCAGAAGTCAGCTGAGGAAGAATCAGCTTCCCTGCTCACATGGCTCTGGTGGGCTTCCCTTCTGCTCAGTTTTGTGCTGGCGTTCCTAAAGGCCACCCACAAGGCCTCACCGCCTGGCCTTCTGCAACATGGCCCACTTATTCATGGTCAACAAAGAGCATCTCTAGTCCATATCAAGATGGAGTCTCATAGAATGTAAATATCATCACATTATAGGCTTGGTCATTACACAGGGGTCAGCCCATCCCTTTTGCTGTATTTTGTTAGTTCCAGGGAAGTTACAGGTCTAGACCACACTGGTGCTGAGGGAATTACACAGGGCTGTGAGTCTGTCTCCATACCCAGGAATCTGAAGTAGAAGCTCCTTCATACCTCTAAGCTTTGATGTAGGCTTTTGAAAAAAAAAGGGGGGGGGGTGTAAGGAGCTGATCATATTATGATATTATTACCTATCTAGCAGGAAATAGGAAAAATCAGCAGAATACTGAGCCCGTACAAAAATAGGTGTTTAATAAAGATCTCAGGGCAGTCCCGGTAGTTTAGTGCATTAATCAAGATATATAGGATTAATCCACTCACCCAGCAGCCAGACTACCAAAATGACCACCTTCAGATCCCCTTTCTTAGTGCAGGGGGGAAATAAAGAAAAGCCAAGGAAAAACTAGAGAAATTAAACTCCATGCAATAAAGATTTAATTGAATGCCTACTCCTTGCTCACACTATCCTAAAAGCTGGACCTGAGACATAGGATGCTTTCAGACTGGGGCAGCCTTTCTCAAAGTGTAGTCTCCAGCTGGATCAAAGCCACGTGCAGGGTATACAATGAAAGGCAAGTTTCTGGGTGCCATCTCTGACCTACTGAGTCAACTCTCTGGTTGTAGAACCCAGCAATCTGCATTTTAACAAGAACCTTGGGGCATCTCCTTCACACTGAGTTTTGAGAAAGGTGGATGCACTTTGCAAACTTTAACACACATACGATGACCCAGCCAAGGTCTTGTTAGAATGCAGGTTCCAATTCACTCAGTCTGGATGTGGGCCCGAGATTCTGTGATTCTAACAAGCTCCCAGACAACGTCATTGCTGCTGGTCCTCTGAGCACACTTGGAATAGCAAGAGTGCAAGATAAGAGAGACTAAAGATCCAAATCCAAAATTTCTCCCCCCTTCCAAAGTGGCTGTGAATTATAGCATTTTAAGCAATTAAATATTTTAAGTGAAAATCTCTAAAAACTTCCCAGAGCCAGATGGGGATTGCCTTTTTCTGTGCACATGGCATATTGTGAATTTGGGAGGAAAGAGGTATTTAGGCTTGTGGGGGTGGGAAGGGCTTGGGTCAGGAGAGTAAGTGATACCCAGGAATGAAATTGTGACGTCAGTGGACAGACAGTTAAAGAAATAAGGGCACGCAGAGGAGACAGCAAGGGTTCTGGAGGGTGGCTGGGAAGCCTAGAGTCTGGTCAGAGCTAGCTAGAATAACCCAGACAGAGAGCGACTCCCTTCTAGCAGGACCCAAGGGAGAGATGAAGCACAGAGCCCAGGCGGTTCCAGAATCAGCCAGGGGTAGGTAAAAATAAAAGACAAGCAAACAGGAGTTTTAATAATTATGGATCAGAATTAACCAAGCATGCTGACCAAATTCACAAAAGCAAATGGAGAGCGAATAAGATTTCTTGGAAGAAGCCAGAAGGTAGCAGGCAGCTGGCAAGGTAGATAGCCACCAAGGTACTCCACCATCACAAGCTGACAATGGTCTATCTCAAAGATGAAGGTTTGATTGGAGCCACACAACAATTGCAGGGAAAATGCCTGGGAGGTCCAGGTGGCTAATTAATATTTTAAACCTAAGTTAAGCTAACTCGATCATGGGAGTAGCAGTGCCATTTTGGAAGTCCTGAGGCTGGGTGATCTGGAGGAAAGGCCACGGAACTGGCAGTCAGGAGGCTTGCCTTCTCCTGGTTCATTGACTCATTTGTTACAAATTTATTGAGAGCAGACCAAATTCTAAGCCTTGAGCTAAATTCTAGAAAATCTAGACTATTAAAGGGATAAAAATAAGATCTCATGATAATAATGTTACTGCTGATGATAATGTTTAGTGATTAATTTGTGTTGAGTACCAACCGGAGGCATTCATATTTACAAGATATCTTATATGTGAGAACAAGCTATTGAAGTAGTTAATGATTTTATACCCATTTCTCAGATGTGGAAACTGAGGTGAGGAGATAACTAGACAGACTATCTCTACTCTCAGGGACCTTATACCCTAACAGTCATGCCTCCTATTAATGAATTGAGTTTGAGGGACTGTTCCTTCTGTTTCCTCTTCCATTGCCATGGTAATAAGAGCTAAAAATGTTAAGAGTTTTCTCTGAGCATATTATCTCATTTAATCTTAGTGATCACTTTATGAGGTAATTATTATCATTATTTCCATTTTACAGAAGAAGCAACTAAATTTCAAAGAAAGATGTAATTTTCCTAAGAGGACATGCCTGAGATTTAAATGCAGGCAGCCTAACTCCAGCCTAAAACATGAGTACAAATTAGTAGATTGGACTCCATCTCTGAGCTCACATTTCACTGGAATATCCTCTGACATACCTGTGAGTTCCCTGAATTTCATGTAGTTTATGACCCAGATATTTAGTATCTGAACCAGCTATGTGTGCTAAGAAACTCTAAGGAACAGCCTGAAGAAAAAGTCACAACCTAAGGACAAGCTGTGACAGGGGGAAAAAAAAATCTATTTGATGTCCATGGCTATGGGAATGAAGAGCAAATTCAAGGTCTCCTCCCCCTATGTGGACTCAGACCCAGCACTACACGGGGATGCACCATTCGGCTTGCAGACCTCAAGTCTCAAGAAATAATTGACTCCTTGTGAGTGCAGGGACTTGTTTCAGCACAGATCCAGAATGCAACCTTTCCTGATCGAGTTGAACAGGAAAGGATTTAAATTGAGGTCCTGAACTCAAAGGAGAACACATTAATCATGCTCATTGCTGGAGTCAGAAACAAATTCATTTTTCCTGTAAAGAGTGTTATCAAGCAGGAAATCAAGTCCACAAGTGAGGGAGGTGGTGAGATGCCTGGGAGCAGACACTGGAGTAACTGCATCTCCAGACCCTGTAGAACTTCACACACACACACACACACACACACACACACACACACATTTCCATGTGCAGAAGACCGTGTGCAACCTTTTGGCTTGTAGAATGGATGACCCTGCGTATAAAAGGTGCTCCAAAATTTGAGACCCTTAAGTTGTCCAGAGTCGAAATGATTCATTCATTCGACAAATATTTAGTGAATGCCTACTAAGCTCCAAGCCTAAGCAGTTCATCAGGGAAACAAATCAACATTGGCCCTTCTTTTCTCAAGCTCATTTCTAGAAACTAATCAAAAGACCTGATAACAATACATAAACCAATAGCTAAAGAAGACAACTCTAGATGGGCACACATGTTATGAAGGGCGCACACAGGATGGTCTGATAGGTAGAGGCCCAAGATGGGACTATCTTAGACCTGGTTGTCAGGGAAGATCTCTATTGTGAGGTGATGTTGGACCTGAGACCTGAGAGATGGAGAGGAATCCATGTAACAGGCAGGAGGACAGCGGTGCTAGGAAGAAGGAAAAGCAAGCACAAAGCCCTCTGAAACAGAAAGGAGCAAGCTCGGCCTGTGCAAGGACCCAACTGGGGGCCACCATGGTTGGTGCATAATGGGAGGAGCCTGCGGGATGAGCTGATTGTGAGAAGCCAGAGTAGGACCAGATCGCACAGGGTTTGATGCAAGTGAAAGGAAGCTTTTGAAGCAGAAAAGGGATTTGATTTGCTTTATGAAAAAGACTTCTTTGCTACAGGGTAGAGCGTGAATCATAGGGGTTCCAGATGGTGGCAGGACAGCAGTTGTCCAAACAGCAAATGATAGTGACTTGGATCAAGGTGGGGGCCAGGGGGATTAGAAAAAGGCAGATGGATCTAGGAGCTATTCTGGAGGAAGAATTGAGAGGACCCACTATGGATTGGGTATACAGATGCATAGTGCCCTAAGATTACTGGTTTTCTGTACTTGAAGATTGTTTTTGTGAACTGGGTTCAGCTTCATCTAACAAAGATGCCCCCATGTGTGAAGCACAGTCAACCAGTCTGGAGTTTCTGCTGCTCTTTCCTCCTGTGGAGGACCTGAGCAGAGGCGGACCACAGGAGGGAGGAGAGAGAGCCAAGAGCCTGGAGTAACCCTCTCCTGGACCTGAGGTGGTCTGGCACATTCAGCTTCTGGCGTAGCTCTGACAAGAGAGTAGCCCTTGGAGGAAGACAATGACACAAACTGTTGGGCACAGAAAGTTCGAAGATGGCCTTGCTAGCAATTGCAGACTGACCTCATCCCATCAACGAAGAATGAGCCATAAGATCAGGATGAGCACACACACACACTGTGTGTGTGTGTGTGTGTGTGTGTGTGTGTGTGTGTGTGTAGGAAAGCTGAGTTAAATTGGGAAAGACATGGAGAGCAGAGGCAGCCTTGCTATTGTCTTTGGAGAGAAAGGATGTTCCTTACCTGTCTTGAATTAACAGAAAGAAAAAAATAACTACATCTAGATCCTGGATGTCTAATTATCTCTGATTTGCAGCAAAAATAGAAGGGTAGGTGGTAAAAATGTGACTGAAACAGTGTTCAGGAACCCGGGTTCCCTCAGAGCCCAGCACCTCCAGTCCTTTGTCCAAGCAGGTCCTCCCGTGGGACCCTGGTGCGAGGAGGCCTGACTGCTGCCTCACGGGAACCAGGCCGTGAGGCAGAGGGGATCCTGGGAAATGTCCCCTTTGGGGCCCCTGTCAAAGCCAAATAGCCATAAAGAGAGGGGTAGGTAGGTCTCTAAAATTTTCTTTAAAACGGATATAAACACAGAGCCGGGCCTGAGTGACCTGCCTGGGAGAACCAGGGGAATGAAGCCGACTGCTAGGTGGGAGGAAAAACCAGCATTGCTGAAGAGGGAATGCGAGAGCGTGTTCTGCTTGGCACGCCATGAAAGGGAAAGAACCAGCAAGGAGCGGCGCTCCTCTGACCCTTTAACGGAGTGGACGGGGGGCACTCCCTTCCCTCCAAACATTTAATATCTCCATGTTTTGACAAGCTACTTAACCCCTTGGGCTTCCATTGTTTTGTACATAGGAAACATATAATAGAACTTCAAGTGCCTAGAGATAGGTGCTGGAGCAAGTGATCTCTGGAGGTCATTTCAAAATCTTGGGCCTGTGGTTCTATACAGGAGACAGTCGTGTGGTGGTGAAGAATACGGCAAGGGAAGGAAGCTTATCCCCAGCTCCTCCATGTCCTGGCTGAGGAGCCTGGGCAAAGCATCGATCTTCTCTTTGTAAGGTGTGGATTACAACAGGGTTGTTATAAGGATTGAATGTGTTAATAGACGTAAATTGCTCAGAACAGCGCCTGGCCCATGGTTATGGCTCCATAAATATTAGATGTGTTTTCTCTGAAAACCACCCTTCTGTACCAATCACCTTATTACTTGGGCTCCAAAGAATTCAACACATGGATCCTTAGGCTACCAGGAAGATCCCAAGTCAACTTGTCTCTTCTCCTGCTTCCATGGAAACTTGGTCGAAACTAGTCCAGAGAGATGGGAGTTGGTGCCACATAACATCATTTGGGGAAGGACCCTGCGGTGTCTGGTTTCCATGGTTACCATTACAGCTGGTGGGCTTGGATGTGACCATGGAGTCCCCTTTGACCCAGAGACATTGTGGATACCACAGCCACTGTAAATAAGGCCAAGCTCAAAAAAATGAGGCATTTGGGCAAAAGGTCACAGGGAGGGGCTGTTTTCAAACATCAGAAAGTGACCCAAAGAGTCAATTCAAGCTCTTGTCCCCTGCTCAATGTTCCAAGGAAAAACAAAGCTGAATAATCTCTTCTCACACTTGTTTTATTAGTAAAGCCAATGATTCATTAATTAACCACTAGTCTCATTAAAAAGAAGAGACGGCGACTTCACAAAGCACAGGGGACCAAGGTTCTCAGTGCCAGGAGCAGAGGCCGACAAGAGAGAGAGGAAGAGAATTTCATGACCTGGCTTGGGGAACAAAAGCATACCCAGAAGCCCTTCCTTCCCAAGTGCAACGTTGAATGTTTCTCCAAAATAGGAATAATAAATGGCATGTGGTGGGTGGTTCCATTTTCTAACAAACTCAGACACCTTCAGGAGCAACTGCCATCTTATTCCTTCCAGAAGAAAGAAGCATTGCAAATGCCTTTCCTTATGTAATGGAAGAGAAATCTGCGGTCCAGAGAAGAACTTGTCAAGATAGCAAAGCAGTAGGAAGACTTGAAATAGAACTTCACTATTCTACTCCCAGCAACTCAGGAAGCCCGTACCTGATATTTTAAGCAAAGAATAAAAGATGGCACCCCATAGGATCTTTGGGTTAGCCCCCTGGCCTGACCCAAAGGAGAAACAATGTTTTGAAAAGAATAGGGAAACCATTTCCTAACGGTCTTGCTGTCTCTGGTCCCTTCCCCTAAAATTCAATACTGTTGCCAGGGTGATGTTTCTAAAACTTAAATCTGCTTATGTCATTCCCCTGGTTAAATCCTTAAATGACTCCCCATTGACTTTAGGATAAAATCCAAAAGGCTTGTAATAAGACCTTTCATTAACTGGCTCTCGCCTTCTTCCCCGGCTTCATCGCTTCCCACCCCCCAACACACATGAGCTCCAGTCCATCCATCAAGAGTTTCCACTGGCCCCTAGTAGCCATACGCTCTCTCTCCTCTTTTCTTCTATGTGCTGAATGTATTGTTCCTTGCCTGTCCATCCTTTTTTTTTCCTCTTTAAAAAAAAAAAAAAAAAGGATCTATTTACTTATTTAATGAGGGGGCATGGGAGAGGGAGAGAGAGATTCTCAAGCAGATAGCCTGTTGAGTATGGAGCCAAGGAGGTTCTCGATCCCAGTACTCTGAGATCATGACCTGGGCAGAAATCAAGAGTTGGCTGCTTACCCAGCAGAACCTCCCAGGTGCCCTGCCTGTCATCTTTTCAACTTCCTAATTTCAGCTCCTTCATACTCAGGTATTACCTCCTCCAGGATGTCTTTCTTCACCTCCAGGCTGGATAAGGCTCCTTTGTCAGTGCTTTTGCAGCAGGACACTGAAGAGACCCCCTTAGCCAGGGTGTTTCACCACCTGTGGAGCAGTCCCATTGCCAGCTAGCCTGTGAGCTCCCCCTGGGGCAGAGGCCAGGCCATATTCATGCCTTATCTCCAGCCTCCTGTACAGTGTCTGGCACAGAGTAGGTGCCTAATAGATAGTAAAGAGATGTCTCTCTCTCACCTAAAATAGTCACCTTTCCTTTAGTAATATTATATATTTGCCTGGCTATTTAATTACAACCTAGAAAAAAACAGGGGAGGAGGATCAATTGTTACTCAGAATGTGGTCATCATCTGCTTTGTTAGAGAAATAGAATGTCATCAATAACCCAAAACTACAGAGGATCCAGAAGCCATGTCTAGTTGGGTTAGGGGCACCTGACACTGTGGCATAAATGTGTGTGTGTACGTGTGTGTGTGTGTGTGTGTGTGTGTGTGTGTGTGTGTATGTAGGGAAGGGGCATGTGCAATTATGTATGAGATTTACTTTTATAATCTGACCTTTGTTTTTGTTGATTGTCTGTCTGTGCCTGTTCCCTGGGAGCATACTCACCAAAAGCGAGTGAAGGGGAGTAAATGGCAAGAAGTTGGAAGAAGTGAGCCCAACATTGCAAATCGCCCAAAGACACACCCTCCTCCCAAGGTATAACCCATAATCATACCTCAGGAATGCAGCCAGGAGCTATCAGCGTTAGGGATCTCTTTATCATAATAACACCTCACGTTTATGGTGCGTGCTAGAGTTTACAAAGCCCTTTCACATTAAAGTACTCGTTTGTTTCTGACACCATTCTAAAAGGTATGAAGACTATTTTACCTTGTCTGGTTTTATCTTTAAATAATGTAATAAAACTGTGTTGTGCCCACAGACAACACAAAAAAATTAGAACCTTCACGAAGACTTGTTGTGGTCTCCTCTGGTTCCATCTACGCCCCATCCCACAGCCCAGAACCCCAAACTAAGGGAAACCATCTGCTTTCTTGTATATGTGTTTCTAAAAGGCACATTTTTGTTTTAATCTTTATTTTTTTTTAAAGATTTTATTTATTTATTTGTCAGAGAGAGAGAGAGAGAGAGAGAGCGAGCACAGGCAGACAGAGTGGCAGGCAGAGTCAGAGGGAGAAGCAGGCTCCCTGCGGAGCAAGGAGCCCGATGTTTTAATCTTTAACTACATAAAATAGGCATCACACTGTATGTGTCTTACCTTTCAAAAACTTAGTATGACAGTTCTGAGTTTCATCCATATTCTTGCCCAGAACTGTGGTTTCCTCCGGCTGCCTGCCAGTTCTTATTCCAGATCTGACTGACTTTACTACAGTTCCCTCCCCCACTTCTCAGCCAGAGGGTACGTGAGTTATTTACACTTTTGCTACTGAACAGTGTCGATGTGAATATCCTTATACATTTATCTTGGTATCCATAGACAGAAGTATCTCTTGGGTATTTACATAGCATCAAAGTTGCAAAGGGATGGAGAAAGTGAATGTTTAATTACAGAATGACGTCAAACTGTCTTATGAGATGTCATACCAAAATGCGTGCCAGTGAGCAACATACAGGAATAGCAACCACCCTGTATCCCCTCCAACAACTGGGTTAACCTTAGTAAAGAAGAGTGATACAATACGGGTCTCAAACTTGCATTCTTCAAGCCAAATCAGGCTGATTGTCTTACAGGGTATTTTTCTAGTGCTTTTATTTTTTTTTTTTTAAAGATTTTACTTATTTATTTGAGAGAGAGAGAGACAGAGTGAGAGAGCATGAGAGGGGAGGTAAGACGGAGATGCAGCCTCCCCACAGAGCTGAGAGCCTGATGTGGGACTTGATCCAGGACTTTGGGTCCATGACCTGAGCTGAAGGCACCCATGTTTTTATTTTTTTGAATTTTAATTCAAAAGTCTTTAGATGGAGACTGCAGAATACTACAGAGCCCACTATTCCTAGTGTCTGCTCCATGGGCCAGCTCACACATTTATGTTATCTCCTGGCCTCTGTCAGCATTTGAGTTGAGAGCCCTGTGATTTATAAAGTCTATGAATTTAGACTTAGGGAATAATAGTGAGCCCAAGGAAATGTGCTTTCTAAGAGAGTACAGGAAGAACTCATTTCTGCAGATTTTGATAAAGTATCCCCAAACCCAAAACTGGATAGTCTGTGCCGAACAGAATGAGTTATTATCTAAGGAGTTAGTGGAATCAAGGTCAAGCGACAGGCACGAATGTGGTGGCACTTGAAATAAACAAACTGTGGAGGGCATGTGCTGCCACAACTCACCCACACTCCTGTTCTTAGATGTACGTATCATTAACCCCATTGTATAACCAAAGAAAATGAGGCATAGGGAAAGTCACTGACTTCCATAATAAGTAGGGGGAAGTGGTGATCCAAATTTATGGCTGAACAATTGAATCCAAACCCATGTACGGATTACTGTAGCACACTGCCTTCTGAGTAGCACACTGTCTCTTCTCTATTGGAGCACTAACCAGGCTCAGGGAAAGCACCTACATTTTTTTTAAGATTTTTTAATTTTTTGTTTAATTTATTCAAGAGAGAGCAGATTCCCTGGGGGGGAAGGGGAGTGGAGGGAGAGACACAGACTCCGTGGTAAGCATGGAACCCAATACCCGGCTCAATCTCAGGACCCTGAGATGATGACAGGAGCCAAAACCAAGAGTCAGCTGCCTAACTGACTGAGCCACCCCGGCGCCCCCGGGAAGCACATGAATTGAATCGCAAACAGCAGTGTAAGGTGGCTGGAGCACTCGCTCTTGCAGTCTTTTGTAGATAAGGAAATTGAGATCTGCAGAAGTTAAGGGGCTTGCCCAAGATCGCCTGGGGAGTCTGTAAAGGTCCTGAGATAGAAGCATGTTCTCCTCACACGAATGCTAACTTCTTATTCCATACTGACTGAGCCTCGAGTTCCTGTCAAAGGCCCAAAGACAAGTCATTGAAAATTGATATAATTTACTCTTTCTGGGTTGAACCACGTCTCCTTGCAACCAGACCCAGAAGTTGATAGTCCCAGAAAGAGCACGTGTTGGGAAGGAGAGCATGACTTTACCTGTACTGATCTAGAAACGGAATACCTTCACAGATGTGGATGTTGGGCTGCACTTTGAGCATAACTATCTTTTTTGGAAAGCTACTAAAACAAGAGACACATGCCAGAACTTAGAGATTCACTAATCCTTCTGGAAAGGAGGAAAACAGTCTTTCAAAGAACAGCAACATCCTTTCTAGAAACAGTGACAGAGGAGAGGAACCCATTCCATCAAGTTTTAATGTGAGGCCTTTCTCCTCAGACTAGGTTTGGAAGGTGGCCAGAATAAACAGATCCCCTTTAAGAATAAATTCCACTTTGAATTTTTCTAGTCCAGGTCTGCTTCCCACAGTGCGGGATCCTGGTGAAAGCTATCTTCTAGAGACAAGAAGAACCCTCCAGCTTCAGAAAAATCCCCCAGAGAAATTTCACTGGATCATTTACCAACAATTTTGACTCTGTATCTGTTGAGAGAGAGAGAGCATGTTCCCAAAAGACTGAGATGTCCTTAGCAGGAGCTGCGACACACAACCCTAAGGAAGGCTTGGGATGAGATCACTTGCCGTCCCTCAGGCACAGAGCTAGGCACAGAAGATGCAATGATGAATAGGATAGACATTTCCCTCAAAGTTCATGGTCTAGTAGGGAAGGCATATACAGAAGCGAGCATAAATCAGAGTACCCTGTACAACGGCAGAAGTATGCAGCGAGGCCTGAGGAAGAGGGGACAGTGATTAGTGTTCCCAGTGGTGGAGGAAACCACTAGAAAAGGAGATGTAAGAGCTGAGTTTTAAGGATAGGTGTAGTGCTCAGTTCTGTCCATTGGATCTCAAGCATTTCCTGGAACCCTTTATCTTGGGTTATCTCTTAACCAAAAAGGGAGAGTAGTTATGTCCTGTGTGGCAGAAAATTAATACTTTCGTTTTGTTTCAGTAGGCCTAAGACTATGGAGTAAATGTATCCCCTTGAAAATCACCCCCACAGAGTGCAGCCCTTTTCCTACAGCACATGAATAAGAGAGATCTCCGCCCAAGAGTTCTCCAGCTATCTGGATCTGTTTCATACCTGTGGAGACAGGATGACCTGATGACCCCTCAGCAGTAGCATCCTGCCTCTTATCTTTCTCCCTATTATCCAGCAATAACAGCAACCTCTTAATATTGTCTCAAAATCCATGAGTTCAAGCCGGCATCTCTATCTCCTATGACCATCAGATCGCCAGATGTGACTGCCTCTGCTTTCCTTTCCAGAGAAACTAGAGGTTACTTTGGTTCCAACCCAGTGGAGGAGAGAAGTGGGGGAGAAAGGAATATCATCTCCCACTCCCAGGCAATTTTAGCATCCCCACTCTTCCTGCCCCCCTCCCTCCCATCGAAGTCAAACAAAGCCAACCATTCCATCCTGATCTGTCCCTTTCCCCTGCACTATATAAAGCTAGCCACAGATGGCATGCACGGATTGATGCTCCAAAACTCCCCAGTGCCCACTCTCTTCCATCAAGCTGGTTCCTAAATCTGTGGATGCAGCAGACTTCAGAAGAGGAAGCAGCGTGATCACGCAGCGTGAGCCTTGGCACAATGGTGCCTGGGCTGTGCCAGGGCCATGATGCCCGAGTCTCACCCACTCTGGTGCAGCCCTCGGAATGGCATCTGGTTGCCCCACTGTCCACGTGGTGGGATCCTCATGCTAAAAGCCAAGTTTCTCTCTTTAGTGTTCTCTGCGTAGTAGGTAAAGAAATTCATGATAAAGTAAGGAGAAAGGAAAAATGGAAATGATTAAGGAGCAGTGGTTGAGGGACTTGGAGGAAACAAAAACTTGAATGCCTCCTTCTCTACTCATTCATTTTCCCCGAATATAGCTTCCAGAGGGGGGTTCTTGGGGAGGGCTAGCCAAGGAAGTAAAATGAAGGTTTTAGGGGTTAGCGGTGTCTTTTCTTCCTTGGGAGCTGTTGTGCTGCTCCCAGTAATCCTGACCACAATTATCCTAGATTCCATCCCAAAGCACTTAACCATAATAATACTCATCTGTTGATATTTATTATGTTTCAAGCACTGCATAAAATGTTTTTTTCTCATATCTTCATTTCATCTTTTCCCCCCATTGTTCAGAGGAGAAAACAGAGATGTTAAAGAAATCGCCAAGATCCCACAGTTCTGAAATGGCAGAGCCACGATTCTCAACTGGGTCTGTAGGATTTCAAAGACTTCTTTCCTGAAGGATCTCATCAGCCCAAACTAGCTGTCATAACAGAGCAAAAAGGCATTACCTGAAGCTTTCTATCTGGGAGATATTTACATTTTAATAGCCTGTCTCTTAACGAGGCTTCAATGAGCAAAGAAATGAATTGCTTGTAATGCTATTTGGGGCACTGTAATAGGTCACAGAGGAAATACACGGGGTCAGGGGTGTCTCGAATAATAGTGTGTAGACTGTTGTCTATCTCAACTCCATATAATGAAGCCAGGCCCATCAGAAAGAAGGTTGAAACTACTGCTTTGCATTTATTCCTTTAGAAACTGTGCTTACTAGGGGTTATAAGCAAAAGACGCTTTGTTTGGATATAGGAAAATCTTCCCAGTGAGGAAGACTGTGGAAGTTCGGTCAATGCCTATTATATATACATGTGTGTGTGTGTGTGTACTTGCGTGCACACAGGCCTACACACACACACACACACACACAGAGCTCTCACAACGCCCCCCAGGGATTGAGTCGTACCTAATCACAGAGAGATGAACAAGGTGATTTCCCAGGAGAACTCCTGGCCTCAACTTGGAACCATTAAGTTTGACTTGGAGTATTCCATTTCGTTTCCCAGAATTTCCTAAAGACACACATGTAGTTGGCATTTTCTGTTCTTAAAACAACATTAGATAAGCAAGGCAAGAGACTTCTAACACATTCTTTGAAAAGAAAAACATTTTTCCAGACTTGGGTCAAGAATAAGTTGTCCAGCCAATAACGTTGGGGGATTCAATTGCCCCCCCTCCAGACTTTCAGATCTTTCAACCCAAGTTTGATTTTCTGTCCTCCTGGACCAGCCCTCCTCGGAAATTATCTTCTGACAGGCGACCAAACACAACTCCTTGAGAGCAAATAGCAGATCCCGAGGTCTTTATTTGTCTTTGTCTACTCCCTCTGCCTGTGCAGGAATCATCTCCAGCAGAGGAAGACATAAGTGGTGCTGACCTGCGCTAATCCTGGGACTGGCAGAGGCTGGTTGCCAGTCCCTTCCTCCAGGGCTCCCACTCTCTTACCCCTCCCCTCCCAGAGTGCTCCTGTGGCTCCCTACCTAAAGTGGAGAGGAAAGAAGGGAACAGAAACAAGAGGACAACACCAGTAACATTGCATCAACAGGGATCCTGCCCTACGCTCACCGATAATAGAAGGAAATCTAAACAGGCCTTCAACTCTTTCATTCCAGAAATATGAATGCAATGAGCTAGATGCATATAGAGTTACGATTCCATTCCTCTTCATCATTTTAGCACAGGGAGGAAGCCCTGAAAGTTCTAGTTCCATCCTATCAACGAAGATATATATTCCTTGACAGTTAGTCATCCGGGCCTGCATTTGTCCTGGGGACATTTGTACCTGAGAAAGGATGTTCAAACTGGCCAATGCTTGACCTCCACGTAAAAGCCACCATCCTGTTATGGTTTCCGATAAGCCCTGTAAAAGTGCCCTCTTCCCCAGCCTCTCCGTCCTCATTTCTTTTCTTTTTTTTTTAAGATTTTATTTAATTATTTATTTGTTTGTCAAGGAGATTGAGAGGGAGACAGTGAGCACAAGCAGGGGGAACAGCAGAGGGAGAGTGAGAAGCAGGCTCCCCTCTGAGCAAGGGACCGATCCCAGGACCCTGAGATCATGACCTGAGCTGAAAGCAGACATTTAACCAACTGAGCTACCCAGGCACCCCTTCGACCTTATATCTTACTGATTTGCCATCTAGATTCCCCACTCACTCCAGTCCAGCCCAAATGATCTACTTACCAGATCTCCTATTTTAGTCTTAGCCCTGGCTATGCTTTCTGACCTGACCAAGATTTCCCCAGAAATCTCCTTGGCTCACTCCCTTACTACATCAAATCATTGCTCAAATACCACCTGTCAAGGAGCCTGCCCCCCCCCCAGTTTCCTAATGCAAAGTTCATCTGCCTCCATCCAGTCCTCAGCCCTGTACTCTCCCCAAGCTTCCTCGACGCTGCACTGTCTTTTCTTCTCCCATGGCACTGGTCCTTTAATAACATACTACATTTAGTTGTTTATTATGCTTATGGTTTATTTTCTTTTATCTTCATACCCTGCAAGAATGCTAACTTATGACAGTAGCGATTTTTGAGTTCCTTTATCACTGCTGTATCTCAAATGTCTAGGAGCATGCCTTCTGCATAATAGATGCTCAAGAAATGTTGGATGAATTAATGCTGAGTGGAAGGATGTACTTCTGATGGAGCGATTTTAAATACGCTCTCCACCCATATTCCAAGCAACCTGGTCCACCCCTGCAGGTGCACAGGCTCTGAAGGAGAGCAAGCTCCCCACGCTTCCTGTGTTCCTCACAGCCTGATTCCCTAGTCCCCGCCATCTATTTTCCTTTGCACATTTCGCACTCTGCACCCAAACTTGAAATGCACCTTCCTGCTTTTTGACCTCCTGATAGATTTCCCTTTATAGGTTTCAGGTACAATAACTTGCCTGCAATTCACCTGGATCTGCTTGGAGATTGGGTTCCTCTACCTGGCAACAGCCCCCACATGCACCCTGCTTGGCTCCGAAGGGAAAATTGGACCCATAAGCAAGTAACAGCTCTGGGAAGTATCTTTATTCACTGTTATCAGGAATACCTGAACACATTTAAATTGGTAGCACCGAGCTCTCAGTGTCATCAGGAAGCAAGTTCAGTAAAGAGTACGACGCACAATTATGCCTCTGTGTGTTCCAAGTGTCAGAACTAACTTTGAATTTGTACATCAGTCTGACAGGCACAAAACATGTAAACCCTGAAGTCACAATGATCACAAACTATCCCCAAAAACAGCACATGTGTTTTACAGAAAATTTCTCCTGGTCTAACTCTATCTGACAGCAAAAATCAAATTGCACTTTAGTTTTCAACAGCTACTCAATCCCAAAGCGGGGCAGTCACTCTCAAGCTGTCAACAGCCGTACTGCCAAGCTTGATGGCACGGAGGGTCTGAGCGCTCCGGACCACGGTGAAGCTGAGGCATTTATGCGGCGCTCCGCAGGCCCACTGCCTCTGTGAGACTCCAGCATCCACCTTACTCACAAACTCCTCCCAACGGAACCCACCCCTCCCCATGCTGCAGGACCCACTTGCCTCACACTTTACAGTTTTAGCCTTTACCCTCCCTTGCCACGGTAGAAAAAGGATACCTACCCTGCGTCTATCACTCTGTGGATTCCAGAGGACATTTACATCCGTACCTGACTTCTACTCTCACGTCCACACTGAAGAGCAAGGGTATCACTGTCCACATGTTAGTGAGGCAGGAACTGAAGTTCAGAAAGGATAGGAAGTTGTGCAAGGCTCACAGCTGGGACATGGTGAGTCTAAGTTCGAACCCAGGCTCTCAAGTGCACGGCAAGGGCTCAGCCTTCCCACCTCGGCTGTGTGATTTGCTCACACAGTCCTCAGTGCTCTTCAGCTCCCCAGGGATGACTTCTGCAGATGAGCTCTCTCTGTGCTGCCAACAGACTTCACATGCCAACTGCATAGCAATGCTGTCCGATTTGGGGGGCATGTGATGCACGTATCATAGTTCTGACACCAAACAAACATTCTGTGTCTGGCCGCCCTTCCTCCTCTGTGCTCCTGATCCATACCTTGACTATTGCACTCATTATATTGCTCCAGACTTATTTGTGTGTGCATTTGTCTCCTCCTAAGGGCTCCTCCAGGACAGGGACTGTGTCTTGGCTCTGTTATCCCAGATTTTAGCACAGTGTCTGATAGGAACATTTTCGATAAAGATGTAAAATTTTTGAGACTTCGAATGAATGACCATTGTGCCCAAGAGATGCAGGAGGATCCTTCAGAGTCCACGGTCACACCCCACTGCCCCGGCCCATGTGCCCTATCGTGACCAAGCAGACCCCTCCGGAGCTCACCAGGCTGTGGCTGTGCAGCCACAGCCCACTTTGGCATTGAAAGTCCCAGCAACCCTCAGTACTGTTGCTCCAAGAGTCTTGGGGGAAACTCGACTCAGTGGCGAGTTGACAGGGACAGAGACACAGGAATGGAGGAGAGAAGATCTGCCAAGAGAACAGAGGGGAAGGAGGTGCCAGCAGGAGCTTCAGCAACGTCTCTAGTCTTGGCCTTGATGTGGTAGGTCTGAAAGACTCTGAGGCCCCTAGAAGGGAAGCAACAACTGAGTCAAGAAAAAGCTTGTGCTTCAGTCTGGAATTGTTTTTCTATAAGCAGATGCCTGAGCTCCCTGAAAAGTGGCTTAGTTATAGTCAGTTTTATCTCCATAAAGCTTTGTTACAAATTCCTCTTCCCACTGGGTCCTCTAGCCTGTGCATGCACACACACACACACACGTCACCTGGGACAGAGCTCAAAGATCTGTCACAATGACATGACCTAGAACTTACTCAGCTCTTTGTACAAATCAGCTAAATTCAACAATTTCAACAAATGTGTTAGGGTCTTCTCTGTGTCTAGCAACATTCAGGACATACAAACCTAAAGAGACATGGCTTCTACCTAATGGGGCTCTCATCAAGGACATCATGCAGAAGCCATATAAAAATTGGAGAAGCTATTACAAGTAATAAAAACGCTGGGGGATTAAGGGAAGGGAGAAGTAAATTTCCCCCCAGAGGAGAACGAAAATCCCTGGTGGAGCTGGTGTGAATTAAGGGGGGCCTGCCAGGGTGGTACTGGGGCCGGTTACTTAGGTGTCCAGGCAGAACCCCTGGTCCTCTCACAATCTCCATTCCAGGGAACTCAGACAGGACTCGTAGGCTCTCCTAAGAATAGTAAAAGTCAACCAGAAAGCCTAAAAGCAAAGACTCTGGGTTCAGGGTCATCCCCATTTTGGAAGTGGGAAAGATGCTGGTCCTCCGAGCGTGCTAACTCACTCAGAAATAGTGACTCGAGGACTCGAGATATTAAATGAAAACCTGAATATGAAGTGCTTGGAACAGAACCTAGATGAAATCACTCTGTAGCACCTTTCCCCCTTCCCAGCACCATCTTACACTCTTTCATATGCACTTTCAAATTTGCTCCCATGGCAGACCTGCTCCCAGTCTTGGTATCAAATCTAAACACAGGAACTTGAATAGTAAATTGTGGAGAGAGCAGCATTCCATGGGAATAGCTCTTGGGATATGTCACTGGGGGAGAATTGCTCCCCAGGGAGCAAGTGAGTGAGGATAATGAGAGGCAGTGTCACCAGCGTATGTGGGGGTCTAGAACATTCAGGGAGCCATCCATGCCAAGCCAAGGAGTTTCCAGTGGATGGTCCCTGCAGGGTGGACCACTGAAGGCTTCTGAGGAGTGAAGTGATCTAATAATGTCTCACCTCGCTTTCCCAGGACTCTGTCGTTACCTCAGAAGTTACCACTTGCCTATACAGATGACAGTGTTAATTCTATCCCTAAAAGATGGAGAAAGCCATTGCTGTCTCTATGGTCTACACTCTCTGTGGGTGCCTGGAACTTGGTCTTTGTACAGATGTCTCTGAAGGGCTTCAATGCCAAGGAATCAACTAGACATGAAACACTGACACGTGAGCCCCAGGTGAACACTGATGTGGCTGTGTCTGCTCTTGGTGAGGAACCAATAGGCCTGTCTGTTCAGACTCTCTGCCAACAGTATTCAAGTCCCCAGATGGCTCAGGCCAAGCAAATATGGTACATCTCCTTCTCATTCATGGCACATGTTCTCCAAGAAGAATGTGTTGCTTCTTCAGTAAGAGGCAGTGATTTTCATCAGAAATTTATGGTATTAACCAAACCATGGGGAAGAGTTTCCACTGAGCCATGCATATTCCTTTGTGTAACCCAAATGGTAGCATGTGTTAGCTCGTGGGAAGCCACAAATGACCCATCCTTGGCACGGAATGGCATTCCAGTAAAAGCAAGTAAACTCTAATCATTAGAGGCAAGAGTGAATAGTGGTGTGGTCAGTCTTGCTCTTTGAAGAATGCAACGGATTACCTAACAAGTTGCATTGAAATTCTCCAGCCTGAAATCTTGGGATTGGTAGGCTGGTGTGGAGCTAGGGCAAAATCTGTGAAGTAAAGAGAAGTAAGGCCTTTTTTTCCTTCTGGTTTCTGGGTTATCAGGGACTAGAGAGTGTTACCATGGCAAAATAAATAATCTGATAGTTACAGGGAACATATTTTTTAAAACATAAAAATGGGACATATGGTTTGAGAAGTATGAGTGTACTTTGGAAAATATAAGGAAAAAAAAAAAAAGCATACGAAATTGGAGCTGTTCGTAAAAAATCTTCAGCATGTGGTCACCTTCGCACAGTGCCCTTACTGAGGAGAGATACAGTATGTACAGTCCAGGATACGCCAATTAACACAAATCACTAATTGCAACTATGGCTAACCTATGGTCTTTGTGTAAGAAGAATTCATCAGCACTGCTCAACTTAGCCCCTTCCTGACTCTTAGCAGCTAAACTAGTCACTCCGAGGTCTCGGCCTCCTGCAAGCAAGCAAAAGAGCCTTCATTTCTGCACGTCAGGAAGTAACACAACTCTGGCCAGTGTCGCCTTTGGTGAGCAGACTCGGAGGCTAATCAAGTTACAGGGAAATTACACACTGTCCTCCAAGAGAGCTTACCCCGAGGGATTTATCCATCTCTTTTTTTCAAACAGGAAAAACAGGAAGAAAGCAACGGCTTTCCTTACTATCTAAGAATTGCTGTATTCTCATCTGCAGATGTCGTAGATGGTCTTGCTTGTCCCAGCGTACAAATACATACACCTTCACCTCACAATTCCCCCTCCCTACCTCACCTCTCTCTTTCTCTCTCTCACGCGCGCGCGCGCACACACACACAGGATGTAAGAGTGGGCTCCATTTGGTTGTAGCTCCTTGGAGGGATGCAAAATGGAGCCAAATTTGCATAGTATGCCAGACAAGCCCTCCGGCCCCTGAAACTTCACACCTGTCTCCTGCCAGTACCCAAAGTGCCATCTGCTTCTCTGGGAAAGCCAGACACAAGGCCCCCTCTTTATGCCTTTGGTAGATGATGAGAAAATCTGGCATGGGGAGCCTTAATTGCTCAAAAATAACTCCATGGTACGTAACATACAGTTACATGAAGATCCGAAGAAAAAGCCTTGGCAGTCTTTTTACAAACATTCGGGATAATGGTTGGGGCATGCAAAAGGGAAACTATTTAAGGACTCAACCTAGTCCCAAATTATTTCCACTGCCAAGAGCTCTACAAGTGAGGAGTTTTGTGTGTGGTAGAAAGCCCCAGAAAAAAAGCAATGGGAGGCACGGAGGCAGGATCCTATTTTCTCATCTCCACTCTGTGCTTGAGCTGCTCTCCCAAAGAGCTTTCAACTACCTCCCATAAAGTGAAGTTGACTCATTAATGCTACTTTTCAAGTGCGGGTCTATCTCCAGTGACGAGAGCAGAGCAGAGGGAAATCCCGTCTCTCAGACCCGCACAGATCTTGCCTGAGCAAACAGGAATATTTGAGAGGAGCGGGAGTGTTTTCGGCCTGGTCTGAGCACAGGACGGGTGTGAGGCAGGAGGACACAGGTTTGCCAACAGTAGCACTGCTGACATTTTGGCTGGAAAGTTCTTCTGCAGGGGGAGGGGAGAAAGGGGGAGGGGGGTTACTGTTCTGAGCATTGTATTGCACGACACCCCCGACCTCTATCCACCTCATGCCCATAGCACCCCGCTCTCCCAGTGCGACCACCAAAAATGTCAAATGACCCCTGGCAAACAAAATCCCCCCTTTTAAGAGCTACTAAACAAGATGATCTCTTGAGGTTTCCTCAAAGCCTGTTATTGGAGTATGTGGGTGGCAGAGAGGGGTCAGACAGCATCGCATTTATCACAGAGAATGATATTTGCTTGATTATGAGCCTGTCTCCCATTCAGTTGTTAGTTTTGCGAGGACAGGAACCATTTCCATCTGAGCCCACGGCCTCGAGTGTGGAAGTGTTATGTGACCCGACTGCATCAGTGACTGAATGAGTGGTGGGCTGGATCTCAGGCTCCTCTCCCCACTCCATGTTCCTTATGCCAAGTGCTGAGTCCTTGTGTCGGGTGGTAGGGACATGGTGGGGTGGGGGGATATCTTCAGAAAACTAATAAAATAAATGGCTAAATAAATGGAACCTCTTGTCTGAAGAACACAGAGATAAGATAAATCATTTTGAGTCCTGGGAAAATTATCTCCACCATCCTGCCCTGGTTTCTCCATTCAGCCAGAAAACACTTTAATTTATCTTGTGAAATTTTTCATCCGCTAGACGAACATTAAGTATTTCTTTGCTTTTTTTTTTAATATTCTTTTCTCTACAAAGGTGGGTTGGCTCTCAGCTCATTGGAATAAAAGCTCCATTAGCCTCAGTGCACGTAAGTCTTGTGAAGTTGGCCTGGATTCAGGGCCGGCAGAAGGATAAAGAAACCTGACACTCATTCTTCACGTAATTAGAGTTGGTAAAATAAACTGTGTGCATTTCATTAAAGGAATGGATCCATCAGGCCCTGGACAGGGCGGGAATCCTATGCTCACAGCATCAGTCTTTTGTCTCAGATTAAGCCCTAGCTGATAAAAAAAGTTCCCGTAGAGTCATTGGGGAGCATTCCTGTACCCTGCTCCCTGTCCCTTTGTATTATTTAGTCTCAGAGCCCACATAATTTCTCAGCTGGCTCAAACCCAGCAAACACCACAGCTGTCCTCTTACACATGGCACAGGTTCTCCAACTCACCACAGAGTCTCTGATAGGATGCTTCCCTCCCTCAGTTGCAAAGTGTCATTTTCATATGTGTATCTACATGGGTGTGGCCAAGTTCGGCCAAGAGGGCATTGCTTCTCCATGCTTGTCCGTAGCCAGGATGAGGTTACCCTGAGAAACCCATGGTTCTGACCCATCTTATGACACATAGCAACATGAATGTGACCGCTGATTAGAAATCCATAGCATGGAGCGCCCGGGTGGCTCAGTGGGTTAAGCCTCTGCCTTTGGCTCAGGTCATAATATCGGGGTCCTGAGATTGAACCCCACATCAGGCTTTCTGCTCGGGGAGAACCTGCTTCCCCCCCTCTCTCTGCCTGCCTCTCTGCCTACTTGTGACCTCTCTATGTTAAATAAATAAATAAATCTTTAAAAAAAAAAAGAATTCCATAGAATAACCTGTGGTTATGAAATAAATTCTCTTTGAAAAGTAAACAGCCCCTTCCTAAATTCAAGTGATGGTCCTTAGTTACGTGAGCACCCACTTTCCAAAATCAAATCCCACCAAACCCAACCCAGCTTTCGAAAAGCCAAGAAGTTCTTGGCAACTCCCTTCGGTGTTCTTGGATTACCAGACATCACAGTCATAGCTAGAGGTGGTCTTCCTCTCCGTCACAGCTCTCTCTCCCGCCCTCACTTTGGCTAATGTATGATCAGTAGCCATTTCCTCAAATGGTCTTCCGCACCCTCCTTACCCAGCAAATGTGCTTTGTCTCAAATTTGATCTCTAGAACAGAGAGGCAGGTAGGTGGCTAAATTAGGCAGGCTTACGGAACAGACAAGCGAGCTCTCTGCTAGCCGTGGAGGAACATCTGAAGCGAGAGGCAAGAAGGGGAGCCGTAGGAACAGTGCAGGGCTGCCAGGAAGCCAAGACAGTCACCAAAGCAGACAGGCTGAGGAAGAGGTGACGGAAGTAGGAGTTGCGTTGACAGGAGACACCAGCGAGCAGCCGGACAGTTTCCCTTATCGTGTCCTGGTGGGGCTCCGGGGCTCTGGTGCTGGTACTTATGCTCAGTCATGGCAGATGAGGAAGACAGTCAAGTATCAGCTAATGAGAGGGCTTCTCTGACGACATGAGCTGTGAAATATGGCGGCCACCATTTCTGGGGGCCCTTAACATGAGGAGAGGCAGGGGTGCCTGAGTGGCTCAATCAGTTAAGCATCTACCTGCAGCTCAGGTCATGATCCCAGGGTCCTGGGATCGAACCCTGCATCAGGCTACCTGCTCAGCTGAGAACCTGCTTCTCTCTCTCTCTCCCTGCCTGCCACTCCCGCTGCTTGTGTGCTTACTCCCTCTCTCTGTCTTTCAAATAAATAAGTAAAATCTTAAAGAAAAAAAATTTTTTTTAAATTAGGAGAGGCAATCATATATCCAGGAAAAACAATGCTGAGCTGGCCTGGATGAACTCTAGGCAGCATCCCTAATTCTAGAAAACTATGGAACTCGAGGAATTCTATTCAGGACAGAACGCAGCTCCAGAGCAGTTCTGGGGTGGGGGACGGTGGTGCTAGCAGGAACCCGGCTCTGCCCAGCGTCTCTGCAGTTTAGGTCTCCCCTGGTTTAAACATGTCCTAAGGGCCTGGTATATTTCCCTCATGGTCATGGTTGGTCTATTTCATGGTGCTTTCTCCTTCATTATCCCATTGGTGGTGGAGTGTGTGTGTATGTGTACATGGGCATTTCCTTGGCCATTTGTGTCATGGGAAGCTTTCCAGAGACATTTCTATGAGTATAGAAGCTTCAACAGAATCGGGAGCAGACAGAGGTGGGTTTGGGGGTAGGGAGGGGGTCTGCTCGTGCCTGTGCCTTCTCTTCTCCATGAACTCAGCCATTCGGCATCCGTGACATCTCTCCCATTAAGCTCACTGGAGGGTTTGGGGGCAGCTCCTCTTCCCTGCTGTTCTTTGTACACCCACCCCCTCTCCCTGTCCTCACCCCCTTCTATTTTCTGCTCTCCTTTCCCCTCTGGTTTCTTCAATTTCAATGAGTTTATTGGCATGACGAATGTTGCCAAAGCCAATAGCACTGAGTCTCAGCGTCTGGGGATGGATTTCACAGTGGGAAGGGGGTGACCGGGGCCTCAGACCACATTCCCACTGTGGGTTTCTGCTTCAGTCTGAGGGGGTGGCAGGCTGCCAGGGACCTTGTTCACTTGGATTTCCAGTCTCAGCTGAACTCAACAGCCTTGTCTCCAGACAGGGAGAAAGTTCTTATTATGGCAGAGGTCATGTCTGGAGCCTCAGTTCTGGGAGGGGTGGGGGCTTCAAGCTTATGTTTTCAAGAAGCGGTTTAATAAACAAGTCCCACACTGTCCCCTACAAACAGTGCTGTTAAAACTCCAGCCTCCCACAGACACTCCACACCCACAGGCTGGGGCCAGGCTGACAAAGACCAGCCACACTCACTCCAGGCGTTCGCAGGAGATAAGAAAGGGTCCTTGACAGTCTTCTAAATAAGTGAGAATCTTACCTTTTTCCGTTATCACCGCCCTGCCCCAAACACACACACAAGAAGAACAACTTGGAGAATGAGAGATAAGCAGGAGAAAATGGATATTGTTACAACTAGAGCCTCAAACATCCATTTCAAGGGAGTGGCAGCTAAGGAAGTCTCCTTCCTAATGAATGAGCCTTATGAGGCTTATCAAGCTCCTATTCTGCCACTCTGTACTGCCCCACCCCCGACCCCGCTGGGTACCTCAGCGGATGGAAATTTCTATTTGCAATGAAAATCAACTTTGGAAAACGTCACAGCAAGGGACTTTTTTTCCTGGCTGCCCCAAGATTGATCTGGTCCATAGGATGCCCCAGATCATTGCATTCGGTAATTTCATTCTGCTTATGATCTATTTCTTATACGATCAATATGATAAATGCGATGGAGAGCAAAGTGGGTTGCGCCGATGCTGGTGCAGTAAAGAGGAGAGAGGAGCACTGGGCTGGCGCGCTGTGTGTCTCATGAAGCAGAAAAGCAATTCAGTCAGACTAAAGGCTACAGACAAGGCGGTATATTCTCCCTGATAAATGCAAATGATGTGACTGCATTCCCCACAGCCCACATGGGGAGGGTTGGGGGAGGGGCGGAAAGCCCCGCTGTCTGGGAGCCCAGCATTCCCTTAGGAACCCACAGACATTCTGCCCGTGGCAAGCGTATAGGGTATGGGGGGGAGAGTCGGGGTGCTAGGAAAGAAGAATTAGAATTTGCTTAAATAATCAGGGCTAATGGCAACCCCTTCTTCCTGACCCAGCCATGCCTCCGAGCATTGCCCGTTTTAAGACAGTACAACTGAATCAGGCATCCGGCAAGCAGAGAACCACAGGGAAATAGCAGACAGAGCACTGAACCATGAGAACCCCATCATCCTCTCTGAGCATCCAAGTTCCCCTGGCTACAGGTCTTGTTAGGTAACAATCAGTTTCGTCCTCTGCGTTGTTATTTGGTACCAGGGCCTTCTGTTCTCCCGTGTGAGCTGATGTCTCTAGATGTCCTCAGATAAGCCATCCAATTCTCTGCATCAAAGTTTCGTCATGTGTTCTGGGGAATCAATTAGATCTCTGCTGCTGCTGGAGAGTGTCTACGAAGACAGAATGAAATAAGGTAGTATGTCATGTGCCGAACGTGTCGGGTATTGGTTTAGCCACAGCAAAGCCCCTAACATGAAAAAGAGGGGCGACAAGCCCTCAGAAAGTTTAGAGATTAATGGGGATGTGGCTGAAATGCGTGATAAAAAGAAACAAGACCAGTTCACACAGAAGAAAGAGTCCTCACCCAGGAGGTACAAAGTCTGATTTATAACCACGGCTGTACCACTCTCTCATTTCACAATCCCACAAATTCCTTCCCCACTTTGGGCCTCAGTTTCCCCAAAGGAACATGAGACAGTTGAGTAATCTCTAACGCCACCCAGCTCTGACTTTTTATGGTGCTGTGACAGGTTGAGCCCTAAGGTCGGTGCAGGTGTTCAGGAGTGAGGTGAGCTCCAGAAGGAGATGTGGCAGAGCTAGATTTTAGAACAGGCAAGGGCGAGCTTTGGCAAAATGGTACAGAAGGGACATTCCAAATGTGGAAAATCAACTTTATTAAGTTGTCTTCAGTTTGAGGCGAGGACGTCCTGATCAAGCGGACAGTTTGCGTAGCTGGAACCTAGAGAAGAATAAAGGGAAAGGTAAAGTGGTACGGAAGGTGCCCTTGGCCTCTGGAGGGAGGAAGGAGTGGAATGTGCTGCCAGGATGGGTGGGCTCTTCACACTAGTGGTGAGAAGAGCCTGGCCTGTTGCCTTCGCCCACTCCCATCTGTGTCCAAAGGACCTCAGCCTTAAAGATCTTTCCCAGGAGTGTTTTGTCACAACCCTGCTGTTTCTTGTGTTCCTTCAGGAAATTAAACTGGAAGTTTCTCAGCCCTGCTAGCGTTTGGTTCCTAACAGACACTTTCTTCTACTGCAGAAAGCCTGAGGAAGGCTAGGGAAGGTACGGGAGAGAGTATTGTGGATGGGACTGTCCTTGTAGGATGGATTCCAGCAACTCTAAGTTGCTGATTCTCTGCCTTCCCACACCTCCCTCTGCATGGAAGTCTGGTCTCTGGAGAGGGGCAGGCAGAAGGCCCCCTCCCTTTTCTTATCTAGATGGCAGAACCTGTGAGGAGATCGTCACTGGAAATGTTGGTAAGTGGCCACTGCTCTGAGGGCAGAGCTGGGAACTGTGATCAACTGAGAGTCAAGCCACTCATGGCCTGTGTGAAAGTGTCAGGACAGCTCATCTGAACAATTCCATTTGCAAGGGACCCAGAGAACTGTGTCCAAATATGTACTGCGTCAGTCGAACATAGATCTCAGATTGTATTCAAGATGACCATCCATTTGCTCATGAGGCATAGTTTCACCTACTGGGAAAAGCGCTAAGGAACTGCATCCCTTCTCTCTAACTGAGATGGCTGAGGCTCGCCCAGGGTCCCATAAATGGTAACGAGAAAACCGACAGGTCTAGACCATCTTTCTGAGGACACTGGGGGCGTGGGCAGGAAGAGGGGGCCATCCATGGGCAGAGGTTGACCCACAGGAAGCAGTTTGCAAATTAAGAAAAGAAATAAAACTTTAAGAAATGGAAACGAGTTATTTTAGTCAAAGCTTCCTCATTTCATCTCCATCCAAATGCCTCAGCAACTATCACACTCAGAAAGGAGTGCCGGGTGGTGTTATGGATCAAAAGGCAAGTGCCCTCCAACCCCGACCTGCATGAAATGAGTTGCCTAGAATGACAGCATCAGCTTCCTTATCAGTGGCTGAGGATCATCAGCCAAACCAAAAAAAAAAAAAAAAAGCATGGGCTTGCCATCCAGAAAGAGGGATCTCTCATTCTTCCCCACCCTTCTTCCTTCTGAGTTCATTTTCTATTGACTTTTCTCAAACTTCTTTGGGTTCTTGGCCTTGAGGAGATGTTTGACTTGCTCTGCCGGCATCCCAGACTGCTCTTCTTTTGTTGATAATGAGTTCAAGTCACATGAGAAGCCGGACCTCACTTCTGAGGCATGTGGGCAAGTCCCAAGCGAGACATCTCTACGGGCCCTTTGATGTCCTCTCTAGTCCTCGGACGACTCAGACTTCACTTTCTCCAGAACTCTCCAGACTCCTGATGCTCCAGAATAACACCAGCACCAAATATCCAAGGGAATTTTCCAATAGGAAGACTTCCAAAATCACCAAAGACTTGAATTACCTTTCCATAATTGGGAAAGTCCACCAAATAGCAGAGAAATGATCTTTTTCTTTTTCCCCTGGCTTACTAATCAAAATGCTGTCTGCTTCCAACCCAAGGAATGTCATGAGACCTATTCCCAACGAGCTCAACCCCAGTAATTGGAAGCAGCCCTGCCTCGTCTTTGGTCTTGGGTATTTTCATCATTGGACTATTTGAGCCAAGACATAGGTTTTGCCAAGGAAAACTTTCCTTTGAAACCTCCATCTTATCCAAACAGAGAGCTGAAATTGACTCTTGGCAGCTCCAAAGATAGTTCTGAAAAATAGGACATATGTGTCAGCCAATCCATGGGACTGTCCCCAATCGGGGGGGGGGGGGGGGGGGACTTGCATATAAACCCATCTTTCCTTCCTGTAAACTGATAAAGTCAATGCACCTGTAACAAGCTCAGGGACCTGCTATGTGGCCCGCATGTCCAGTTCCTTTGACTGTGACCTCCAAATCCTTCTACTCTAGCAGGTTCATGAGGCAAAAGAGCTACAGGTACTCGGTGAAAGGGGAGAGCTGAGTATAGAAGAAATGTGGCTCCATTCTTCAAGGGGAGACATTTGAATGTCAGCTCTCAGCAAGACGACAGTTTGGGGAAGGTTGGGTCCAACTCGGAGGACTTGCAATCCTGGAAATCAGACTACTTGCAGGCATGATTTCCTTGGGGAAGGAGCGGGTATTTATAAAGGAAACCATGTTTATACCCAGAAGCTGAAGAAAACATTTTGCAAATATTTAGGCCAATGAGCTTACCTGGAGAACAGAGGGCACATGATTGGCACACTGCCTTCTGTAGGGGAGGGTCCAGGTAAGGGACAGATGGGACCTTATTGAGGAACTCCAGGTTTGGTGAGTTCCCTCCCCTGCTGCGGTCTCATCCTGGGTTCCTGGTTTCTCTCCCAGTTGCTTCCATAGCTCTGAGAGGTGAAGAATTGGCATATCATACTCAGGACTCACTTTCACCGGGACGAAAACTACTTAGAACCATAGAATCTTGGGACGCACCTGCTTTCAGCTCAATCATGATCTCAGGGTCCTGGGGTTGAACGCTGTGTTGGGCTCCCTGCTCCGTGGGGAGTCTGCTTCTCCCTCTCCTCTGTCTCTCCCCATGCTCTCTCTCTCTCAAATAAATACAATCTTAAAAAAAAAAAAAAAAAGAACAATAGAATCTCATAATGAGACACCACCTTAAAGCCCGTTTAAGTCAAATGGCCAGTCTCAAGCTAGAATGCCCACAGAGCATAATCCACACCAACAACGGGACATCACTGCCAAGAGCACAGGTCAATATGCCGGGGAGCGCAGGCTGGCATCCCCCCAAGGGCTAACTACATACCAAGGCACATAAACCACTTTGCCAGTTTAGGGGATGACTGATGGTTAAGCTCATGGGCTCAGAATGCTTGGAGTTCGACCCCCCTCTTAGTCCTACATGACCTTGGACAACTTATCTGACCTTCCCTGCCTCAGTTCCTCATCTGTAAAATAGAGATAAAAATAATACTTACCTCTTTGAGTCTTTGTGAAATTAAAATGAACTAATATAGATCAAGTACTTAGATCCTGCTAGCCCACTGAATCAGGCAACAGAGATTCCCTTCATTTAAAAAAAATTTTTTTTGAAATGAAATCTTGCCATTTGGGACAACATGGATGGAACTAGAGCATATCATGCTTAGCGAAATAAGTCAAGCAGAGAAAGACAACTATCATATGATCTCCCTGATATGAGGAAGTGGTGATGCAACATGGGGGCTTAAGTGGGTAGGAGAAGAATAAATGAAACAAGATGGGATTGGGAGGGAGACAAACCATAAGTGACTCTTAATCTCACAAAACAAACTGAGGGTTGCTGGGGGGAGGGGGTTTGGGAGAAGGGGGTGGGATTATGGACATTGGGGAGGGTATGTGCTTTGATGATTGCTGTGAAGTGTGTAAACCTGGTGATTCACAGACCTGTACCCCTGGGGATAAAAATATATGTTTATAAAAAATAAAAAATTAAAAAAATTTTTTTAATAAATATTCCTATGTATGTACAAAAGCATAAATATCAGCATAATAAGCCCTCGTGTATCAAGGTAGTACAATGAATGCCTCACTTAGCTTCAACAGTGATCCACAAGTAGTCATTCTTCTCTCTCTACAGGCCACCCACCTCATCTCTCCCCCCAAGTGTTTTGAAAGAATTCATATTTCATCTTAAATTATTTCAGTGTGTATCTCTGAAAAGGGGAACTTTCTGAAAAATCAATAACCATACTCCCCTCAAAATATACAAACAAGGCTATAATACCAAACTTAATCTTGGTCTTATCTATGTCTCTCTTGTCTCCCTCTCTTTCTTTCTGTTGCAAATGATACGAGGAAAGGTCCACACTTTGCAATTGGTTGATATGTCTCTTAAGTCTCTTTTAATTTATAGGTTCCCCTTCAATTCTTTCGTTCGACCATTTTCCCCTTGTTACTTTTTAGTCTGGAGATTAGACCATTTGCTGTATAATGTTTCTGACAGTTTGGATTTTGCTGATTGCATATCATTTAACATGTTCCTGTGTCCCTCTGTATTTCCTGTAAATTGATAGTTAGATCTGCAGGCTTGATTGATTCAGGTTCAATAATTTGACAAAATTACTTCACAGGCCGTGCTATGTATTTCTATGAGAAGGTTCACAGTGTCTGGCTGGTCCTTTTGTTGTGATGTTAGCAATATCAATGATCATTATCTACATTTATTTACTCATTGTCAGGTTGCCAAATAAAATACAGGATGTCCAGCTACATTTGAATTTCAGATAAACAACAAACAATTGTTTAGTATAAGTATATCCCAAATATATATATATATATATATATACACACACACACACACTAAGCAATTAGTTGTTGTTCAAATGAAATTTATATTTAACTGGGAGTCCTGCATGTTCATTCACTATATCTGGCAACCCTATTTAGGGGCTGTAAAATGGTTACATTCTAATTCCGTGTGTCCTTCTTTGTTGGTTGCAATGCTTTTATACAGAGAAACTTCCCCTCGTCTAGTTGATAGACCTGAAATACCGACCATAGATGAGAAACAGGATAAATGCTTGATTTTTTTTTCTTTTACTTATCAACGTAAAAATGATGAGATAGTTCCTCCAATGACCGAGAGACCTATCATTATGAACTCATGAATATGAATGTGGTTGTTGTGAATTTCAACCCTTTGCAGTTATTATCCATCCTGGTATGTCTAAGCTGTCCCATCTCTGGTCAGTGAGAATCTAATCTAGTAGGATCCTGAGTCCTTCCGAAATGGGGACACCAGTGATGTTTCATATGTAGCTTGATTTCTGATATGACAAGATTTGGGGGACTCATCTTGTATATTTCCTGCACTGGCTTGGCATCAGCCATTTCTCTAAGAAATCTTGTTTCCTTTTAAGAGAAAATGGTATTTAGAAAACATAATCTAGGAACGAGGGTTGTTCCGTGCTACCGAATTTGTTCATTTCTTTTTAAGTCTCTTCCATACAGAGAGCCACTAAACGTGTACTTTTTAAAAGATAATATATACTGGGATGTTATAATAATATTTCCAAGACAGATGCAGAACCACAGGTATTTCCTCTCCTCAACAATCTCACATCAGTATGTCATTTCTCCTATAATAAAAATCCCTGATCTCAATAATATGCATATAATTGCTTATATGCCAACACATACACATAAAACAATGGTACAGTCTCACAAAACCTACAGCCTCAGAACAACAATAGAACACCACCACCAACAACACAGCTGCAAAAAATAGCTCCAGGTTTTGTTTCATTTTGTAGTTCTTTCTGTACTTAGGGCATGTCCCACTAGGGATATAAAAAATACACCCTTGTTTTAAGTTACTTGAAATACTTTCCTGGTGTGGTTATGCTCCAACTGGATATACATTTAAGTTCTTTTTTTTTTTATCCCCTCCTTTCATTTTACTTTCTAAATTTTTTAGGGATTGCTTTTTTTGTATTTTGTTTTAAGATTATGTAAAAATATTTACATAATTCCAAAGACAAATCTATAAAACATGATTTATTCAAAGAATTGTCATGCCTATCCTGGCCTCCTCTATTCTCTCCCTCTTTCTAAAGGTACACATGTTATTTTTATGATCTATCCTTTATTGGTTTCTCCTTCTGTAATTACTTTAATCTAAATAGATACAAAGATATATCTGTATCCTCCTCATTTTTCAAGATTCCACTCCAATATCATTCTTCTGAGCCCACACCACCCGGAAATAGAGTACTCATCAAATCGATTACAGCCAGAAATATATCCTGCTGGCAATATACTGATATGGTCACACAGATTGTTTACGGCCACCCTCCATCCTGACTGTTCACGTCTCAATTCTAACTGGTTGGTTCCCAAGTTTTACCTAATTAGAGTTTGTAGCATTCATGTCTGCCCCTCTCGGTAGCAAAAGTTGCTAGGATTTCCTAGAAAGCCAAGGCCAGACCAGCCCTTACGCGTTTTTCTCTTATATCCCACACAGCCAGAGCCACAATGAAAATCTGTTGAATTGAATGCATAAATCAGTGCTTATTAGCCCTGGATAAGCATCCAAATTACCCATGCCACTTTTTCAATACACTTTTAAAAGTACAGGTTGCCAAGTTCTATCCAAGACCCACTGAATCAGAATCGCCAAAAGTGATCACCAAGAATGTGGATTAAATAACAAACCATGATTCTGCTTTTAGCCAGCTTGAGAGCCGTCGACCAACGGCCACTCGCGTAAATGCCCTGTTGGAGCACCTACAAGGCCCTTGGAGGGGTCACTTCTCGGCTGATCCTCCCCTCTGCTGTTGGAGATGGTGCCAAAAGGAAAACTTAGCCAGCCAAGCCATCTACCTTGAAGATTTTCTCCCGAGAAAAGTTAAAGACGGATGGAGGGTGGGTTTGGGCCTCTCGAAGAGAATTGGTTGTATGGAAAGGTTAATTACATTTGAAGGTCGCACAGTTTGTCAACACCTAGGATGAAACTGGCTTTGTGATCTTCAGGCCCAGAGCTCTGTCACTCTTAGCAAAACAGCTGCTTCCCTTTACCAATCCTAGGATTACCCGAGGGCAGAGATGACACAGGGCTTCTCATCCCTTCCGGGGAGCATCCGTCCCCAGGCAGGACTTGAAAGCCAGAGGGGATCTTAGGGATCAAGTCCAATCCCTAAGGTGAGACAACTGTGGCCTGCATCAGAAAGGGCAGTTAAAGGCAGCGCTAGGACTAGGATCCAACTTCCCTGCCTTCCTGGCTTTTGCCATCAGGCTTTTCCTTCCCTGGCTGTCTGTACACCCCATCCATTCTCGGCTCATTCCCACTAACAGTCCAAGTTCAGAGGACGCCTTCTGGTATGAACGGAACTGCGTAGAGTCTCGGACATCTAGTACAGCCACGCGGGTTAATGTAATGTGTCTGTGACTATGGAGAAGGCAGGAATCAGACCCTCGAACTCTTCTCTGGGCTTCAGGGACAAAAACCATGGCCAGGCGGGTGTCTAACGAGTGACAATCAGTGTCAGCTGAGAGGAAGAAGCCAGCGGGCTGAGAAAATCCCCTCCTCCTACAATAAGTTTAGATGAGCTCTCCCGTTTGATTTTCCTTGCTCATCCTAGCAGTGAAGAGAGGCCATGGGTAGGTGGGTTGGTCGGGGGCAGGGGGTCTCCCAGAAGCAACAGCACACTTGCTTCCTCCATATCTGCCTTTTCGCTTTTATCCAGGGCTCTCCAGGCCAGAGATAGTCTAATTGGTGTCCTGGTGGAAGGAGATGGTGGCTGAGCCTTAGAGAAACAAGGCTTAGGGATTTCTTCCATTGTGCCCATCTCCATAATCCTCACCATTCCCTATCCCCAGCTCGCAGTCTGAACCAAAGGCTAAAACTGGAGGGGGTCCACTTGGTACATCTGGCTATTTTGGAAAGCTCCAGGGAGGCAGTCATCATGGTAATCGAATGCATCAATTAAACCCAACAGATTCTTTTCAATCAAGGAGAGCGTGCACATGAACACACACACATGCACACACGCACACACTCTCATGCATACATACACAGATGCAATCGCCTGTCTCAACATACATCCAGGGCTCACTCTGGCCTCTCTGGCTTCTACAGTGAGAGGCAAGGCAACAAATGTATTCAGTCCACAAGAATGAGGTTATGGGAGATGAAGGAAACCAGAGGGGGTGGACAAGCATGCTGGTGAACTTGAATGTATGCCAGAGAAGGGGGCCGAAGGGCTTTGAAGGCAAGAGTCCTATAGGGATGCTAATCGTGAGTATTTTATTGTGATTATTCTGGGTCTCTTTCTCTCACTGGGGATGCACACAAAACTGTGACGTGGGGTAGGATCCTCCCGGCGGCTCGCCTATTGCCTTTGGAAAAGAGGTCAGTCAGTGGTAGAGAAAAGCTTTCTGCCCAAGGCTTTTGGAGAAATCATTCCTTGCACTGGATTAAGGTTCAAAAGGAAAATTTAGGCTAGAATTTAAGAATCTTTCAGGCTAAAGGTACTGTAAAACTATAACAGGTGCCAAGAGTATTAGTAATATATTCTAGGCCTCTCAAAATTTATAAGATGGTAAATGCCTTATCATTAGATGCACTCAAAGAATGACCACCTACTTGGTCAAGACTTTATTTGGAAGTAAGTTCTTTGCAGATGAAATCAAGTTAAAACAAGGTCATCCGGGACGAGGGTGGGCCCAAATCCAATGAGGGGCGTCCTTCTAAGGTGTCATTGTGCACATCCATGCGCACACTCGTACGCACATCCGTGGGTGGAGAGAGATGGCTGTGTGAACACAGAGGCAAACATTGGCATGATATGGCTACATACTAAGGACTGCCAAGGATTGTGGACATCAGCCAGAAGCTGGACAAAGCAAAGACTTCTTCCCTAGAGCATTCCAAAGGAACAGGGCCCTGCTGACTCCTGGACTTCCCCCTTGGAGCTCCAGCACTGGGAGAGAAGAAATTGTTGTAAGTCATTCAGCTCATGGTCCCTGGTTCTGGCAACTTTAGGAAACTCACAAAGGGTCAGACCGAATCGCCTAGAGGGTCTCTTTCCACTGCAACAGCTATAGTCTTAACTTTGTGGGGGTGTCTTTGTTGGGAGTTAATACGGCAACATCTTTCTGGACTGATTTCCAAACGGTCCTATCATAAGAGGGAAGGAAACACAGCTGCAAATGAGAAGGAAGGAACTGTGAGAGCCATGGGGCCCTGTAGAGAGAGCGCCAACTGGACTCTCCTTCCCTCTGGGAAGGGACCGATTTTGTCACACAATGAAGTTCTCACCCACAACCACTCCCTTCCTCCTCCTCCTCCGTGAAAGTGAAAACAACTGCATACTTGGTGATGGCTCTGGGGACAGGAACCAGACCCCAACGCCCAGGGCTATCCAGTGGGATTCCGGACTCAGGAGCCCAATTCCTTCCCAAACAATTAAGATAATCCAATCAATGCTGCCCACAGCACACACTAATGCCATTTGAGGCAAAATCTCCCAGGGCAGTGGTGGGAGGGGGAGAAGGAGCCACGAAGCGGAGTGGGCTCAGTCTCAAGGTCAGTGTGTTCTTGACTGAGTTACCTGAGCCGGATGGCTCTGAGGCAACGTCAATGCCTTTCTCCAGGGAACCCACGGCCAAAAGTAAAGATGGCATATGCTAAAAGGAAATAGAATCATCCAAAGATTTGAAGGACAGCCCCCGCATCTCCCTGAGCAATGCAGGGGGGCGAGACCTTGTTTTGATCCCGGCTTCTCCATTTATCAGACGCATCCCCTTGGGCAAAGCACTTAATCTCCTAAACCTCAGTGTTTCGTTGGAAAACAGCAACGGTTTTACCCAAGTTCCTGACTTTCTTTGCAAGACCAAAGAGCATCAGGACAGACACAATGCTTCTTGCTTCGCAGAGGAAGAAAATGAGGCTAGTCCCCCAACCCTTCCCATCCTTCCCCCCCACCTGAAGGCCACCACCAGTGAATGACAGACACGGGCAGCACAGAGCAAGGGCCTTGTAAATAACATGTTTTCTTCCACCAGACCCTGCAGTTTACACAACTGTCCGTTGACTCTCATCACAATACTTTGATGTCCAACTTCTTTTCCTGTTTTATGGTTGGGGGAGACGGAAGTCAGCAAGAAGTTGAGTCATTCTGCTGAGACCAAGAGGCATCAGTACGGGAGCCAGGAATCAAACCCACTCTGAAATCTCTGCTCTTAGCAACGACAACTGAGCTTGCCAATCTTTTTAGGTTACCTGCTTATCGTGTACATGAAAACTTGGTATATTATATTATTACATTAATGTTAACTGTTAAATGTTATCGCAGTAAGGGAAGTGGGTGTTAGTTTGAGTCTGAAACTCATCCAAAGCACAGAGGTGATTCTCGGGTCCCGGGATGAGGCGAATATAAAAATTGCAAAACAGTTTGGCATATTCTTCTGTTGAGGATCTTTTCTGAGCTCATTAGTCAAGGGGGAAGAGAGGATCAGTCAAGGGGGAATAGGGTTCTCGAGGTGCTGATGGCTGTCCTCGCCAGTGTAACAGGGAAACCCAAGGCATCTCTAATGCCTCAAAGGAGGAGAACTTTGACCTCCTGACATTTCCTGTGTCATCTCGCTCCGTGCATGGAAGACACCCAGATCCGTGGAGCAGAACTGGACAGCTCCTGCAGTCAGCCTTGGTGAGGAACATGGATCATGGGGGTTCGTCAGTGTGGGTCCACAGGAAACTCCAGCATCAGAACCAAGACCTTCCATTGGCTCTGGCAGACTGAAGAGAAGTTGGAGGGAAGTGGTTAACAGATGATAAATAACTTTCACTTCCAGTGGAAGATACAAGAGAAACGTAAGGTATGGTCCTTGCCCATAAGCAATTTGCAATCTAATGAGAGGAGGCAAGTGCTGGAGTGAAGCCTACTGATGGGTAACAGAAGAGGTCGGAGTGGATTGTAGCACCAACACAGCACAGCAGAGCAGAGGGGACCCAGGACTTGGAATTAGAACATCTGAGTTCCACTCTCTTCTCTGCGATTCCCGGACATGTGATCTACATGTTAACTTCTCTAAGAGAAGGTGATCTCTAACATCTCTAAAGTGGTTTAAAAAAAAAAAAAAAAAACAAGGCAGATACCATAAGGGCAGGAATTCAGCAAGCATTTGTTAAGTGGCCTTTCTCTACCAAGCTTACAGTGGGTAGGGACAATTATGGACTCTTATACACTGAGCATAAAGTGCCCTTGGCCAAGATAGCAGAAAAGAGATGGGTCTGGAGGAGATCCTGGAGATTGCTGAGCCATTGGACGGCTGGCGGATGGACGGGAAGGGGGATGATGACACATTCCAGAAGGCAGGAATCCCATGGGCAGAAGTTCAGGGAATAAAATGAGCTTAGCGATTGCAAGGGACTGATGGGGAGCCAGAATGCCTGGGGCAGGTGGGTAGGGGTTGTTAGAAATAGACTGTGCACAAAGGGTAGGGCAGGATTCTGAAAAACCTTGAAAGATGGCCTCTAAATCCTCTGATATTATAGTTACGGGTGTTATTTTTATTCAAGGGAAGAAAAAAGAAAAGAAATGCACGCTGCTCACCCAAACATCAGGACATTCTGTTCCTCTGTGATTGTGCTTCGTTGAAAATGCTCTCCAGCAAAAAAGAAAAAGAATGATTAAGGGAAAAATATAACTAGAACCACATTCATTTCAACTCCACTGAAAGCACAGCAGGAGGAAGTCGCTGTGTTTGCCAAACTCCAGAAAGAGACACAATTGATGGGGGGGTGGGGGGGAGGAGAGGGAGGAGCAAACAGGAGATGGGAGATGAGGGAGGCACTGCTGTTTTATTCTCCCAAGAAGATGTTGTAAATAATGGCAAGGTATGGTGCACGAAAGGGGAAATTACTATGACAGGGCCCTTTTAGGGAGGAAAATGGAACTAAATACACGTTCTGTTATTCCTGATCTTTCATTCAACCCCCCCCCCCCATTTACATGGGGGCTCCCTGGAGCTGATGTTTCCCCTTTGCTGTCACAAGTAGTCATTGACTGGAGCCCATCATTTCAAAATAACGGCCTGCAATTCTTCCATTGTCGTGATTAATACAGGCTAATAATTATTAGCCACACTGAAAACTGCACAGGAAAGAGGTGCGGCTGCCAGGCTGCCCAGCTCTATGGAAGCCAGGAAAGTTCCCCGTCGTTCCACCAGAGGGGGGTGATGTCCCCGAGAGACCAAGGAAGGCTTTCTACTCTCACCTTCTCCAAGAGGCCAGGACCTGGGGCTGCCTCACCCCGAGGGCAGTAGCCTGGGATGAGATTCACCCTATCGCCGTCAGGGACCTTGCAGAACAACGCAAAATGGGAATTGCACAAGAAAAACAAGAGGCTGGGGCTCCAGGCCGGTGGGGGAAGGAGAGAGGAGGTGAGTGAATATACGATACCCAACCATCCGAGGCTCTCAAGCCTTTGAAACATCAGGAAATATCGTTGGCTGAATGGATCGAAGGGGCTGGAGTCACCCGTGACTCAGGAAGATTCATAACGCCAGAGCCCTGAACAGAAGAGTTTATCAAAGGCCGGCAGAGAGAGTAATCATCCCACTCGAAACAACTCAAAGGCAAAACCCTATTTCTCAGTTCTGTCCCTATATTGCACTCTCGCTGACTTTTTAGGCACTGGGATGTCTTCGCCACTACAAGGAGGCTTTCCCGTATCTTCTGCCCTTCCTTCATCCTTCGAGGCCAGCAGTGGAGTGGCGGTAGGGAGGCAGGGCTAGGAGAGGGGAGCATGGAGCCTCATTCTTGCTTCTCACAGATGCGGGGACCGGGGCCAGTGAGGGACGGGACTCATGCAAGGCCAGAGAAGCTCAGAACCGGCCTGGCTCAGAACCCAGGTCTCATAACTCCCAAGAGAGTAGGCTCCACTCTCTGCCTTTTGGTGGAAATCACAGCCTTTTCATTCGCACTGTGATTCTAAATAAACACAAGCCATTCCAGAAAACAAAAACAAGCAAAAATGGTGCTCTGACCCCAGAGGGGAAAAGGAGGAAAGTGAGAAGAGAAAGATGGACGCAGAGAACGGTTCTTGTCCCCTCCTTCCCGCGTCATCCTCCACCTGGGACACCCGGCAAGAGACAATTTCACAAACTGACACTGAGGGAGAAGCATGGATCTTTCCTTCTAGGAATTCAAAACTCAGAAGACAAAAAGCAAGGCTAAAGAGTTTTATTCCGGTGCCTATTAACCAGTTGGTGATGCCGGTGATAATGCAGTGGTTTCCTGCTGGCCAAGGGCTTGTGCCATTTCTGGATTATTTCTTTTCGGACCTTTTCAGGTCCTGCTGCTCTGAATTTACAGCATGGAAGCAGGCACTGGGGTCTGCACCTGGACGGCTGGGTATCTGATTTACTGAAGCAATGTTTTTCTTTGTTTTTGCATGGGGCAATGGACTTGACCCTCTGCCAGACCTGGGTGAGGTCCCACCTACCCCCACTCCTGCAGGGCCCTGGACCAGCCCCCACAGGTCTGGCTCGAGACCTTCCAAACTGCCCTCAGCGGCTGCTCTTCTCTACCTTTTGGCAAACCAGAGACAGGACCCTGGGGCTGGGTCTGGCTTTTCAATACCAGCTCCAGTCCCTGGGAGGGTCTGGGCTCTGTGTTAGGTACTCCACCTGTCAGTCAGGAAAGAGAAGTCGGAGGATGGGGGCAGACAGAAGGGGAGTGTAATGTTCTGTCCCAGAAGAGCTTGCAGTTCGAGGCAAGAAGAAATTCTTCTGCTATCGCTCTTGTCTTTCTTTCTCCCCTAATTAGGAGGAGATGTAAGTTCAATTCTGTTGGGGTTTGTAGGGCACAAATGCAATCAAGGCAAAGGCAGACACCAGTGTTTTGCTCACCCTGCTCCCTGTGGGTTCCCACAAAGACGGACTGGCGGGCTCTCTGGAAGGAGTGGGGGTCACACGCGTTGCACCCAATTATCCCATTATTTTGAGAGGCGGGCATGGCCACCTATGTGGCACTGGTGCAGGGCAGAGGCGACAGGAGCTAGTAGAGAGGTGCCCGTGCTGGCAACTTCTTTCCTCCGGGCCAGCTCTTATTGTTAAACACACGTCTTGCAAAATGGGGAAGAATTGAGCTCATTAGTATGATTGTTTGTAATAATCACGATAACAACTACAACATGCTCTCCTTTGTAAGAGAAGATGACACTCGTGACCGTAAGTAGGGCTGAAGCTTTCCCTGACTCAGGATGAACCTGCAGGGGCTCCCGGGGGGCAGTGGAGAGCTAAGAGGGATGAAACCCAGCGCCTCCCATTTCCTGGCATCTGAAGTACAGATTCCCACAGTCTCATCACTTTTGCCTCCTCAGAAGACAGCAAGACTGGAGAAAAGGGATGTCAGATCAACCTTGGCTCCACTTCTGACCACATCACATGCTACCTGGGTGGCCTAGGGACCAATGACTTGACTCTCTGGCCATTAGTTTCTGCATCTGTAAAATGGGGTGATGGTACTCACCCCGCAAGCTGAGATTGGCGAGGCTTATGTATCATATGGGTCTTCTGCTGACCGCTGTGGCTGAGATGGGGTCATTCTCTGCAGATAATTTTAAGCAACTGAAGGTATCATTTTGCCTCAAGAAAGAAACTTGGACAAAATGATCGCTTCCTATTGGTTCTGAAAGTTTCTGATCCCAAAGGAAGGAACTGTGCTGCCTCCGTCCAATCTTAACCCCACAGCCCTGAGTGTGCCTGCCACCAGACGGAATCCTCACGAAGCCTGGAAGCCCAGTTCCAGCTGAATCTTAGAGAGCAAGTATCCCCCGAATCAACCTGGGCCATCGGAGCCAGGGAGCTCAATGTGGGGCTTCCTGGCAAGTGAGGGCTACTGAGCGGGGAAGGACCTCGAAAGTGCATCTTCATGATATACCTCAGGCAGGGAGGGTCCATGCCATTCTCAGTCCTCGACAATTAAGGGAGGGTTCACTGAGGCACCTTGGACACTCTGCCTGCTTGGCAGATGTGGGAGGACATGCGCTGCCTGCTCCAACGTGCATGTGCTTTATGATTCCGTAGGGGAAGGTAAGAGGCAGGATCTCTCTTGCTCTGTAGCACTTTCCAGTGGAGGCATGGTAGGGAAAGAGACCCGGAGTAATAGGGAGACGAAGAAGCCACCTCATAAGCAGAAGTGTATTTCCTTCTCTTTCTGTAAGATTTATTTATTTATTTGAGAATGAGAGAGCACAGACGGGGCAGGGGGAGAGGGAGGATCCCAAGCCGACTCCACACTGAGCACACAACTGACACGGGGCTCGATCTCACAACCTTGAGACCATAACCTGAGCCAACACCAGGAGCTGGGTGCTTGACTGGCTGAGCCACCGAGGCGCCCCAATAAGCAGAAGGATATTTCTAAGCCCAGCTACTTTTCCCTGGAAAACCGAACAAGAGAATGAACTGTAGATAACCACAGCAGAGAAGTAAGTTTGGCTCTGGAAGGAGCTTCTAGATTTTAAGGCAACCTCCCCATATGCTTGCATAATTCTCTCCGAGTCACAGCCAATATCTTATTTGATTCTTGTGAAGCAGAATATACAAGGCAAGGAATAGCATTTCCACTTCAGAGATGGGGAAACTGAGTCACAGAGCAGCTTAGCCTGAGATTACAGGACCAAATAAATAGTGCCTCTTTTTTTTTGAATCTCTTAGAAAAAAATAAGGAAGGAGGGCCCTTTCACAGACTCACAATGTAGGCACAGAGCAGCAGCCAAAATTGCGAGCAGAGGACTTCACGCAGCCCTCACCTTCCACACCTGCAGCCCAGCAGTCCAGACTCCCCACCTAAAACCCCTTACCTTGCACGTTCTGATTCCTGTGGATTGTTCCAGGGTATTGTTCAGGTAGGTTTAGGCTGCAGTTGGTTGGGCCTCACAGAGAATAACGTCCTCCCAGAGGAGCATACTAGATGGATGGGGGAGGGGAAGAGGCTTCGGGAAAGAGGGCGAGGTATACGGGACTGGAGGTAAGCTCCGCTTGTGGGAGGTTTAGCGAGAAAGGAGTGAAATCTTGCCTTGTTTGATCTGGAGCCTTAACAGGCTCGCTACTGTTTAAAGTACACAGGAAAGCGGGATTTGTGAAAGGATAAGAGGGGACGCAAGAGGGGGGTGACATCTTTATGAATGGTCCTGAGAATCCCGGAGCAGGGGCCCCGTGGCTGTGTCCTGGGCCCGTGTCCCCACGGCTTGGTGTGAGGTTCACCAGTCTGGCATCCCAGCAGCCTCTCCTCCAGGCACGGGACTTGGCCCACGTACTCCCGTATGGCCTGTCAGACCCATCCCTCTGTTCCTAACAATGCGGGGGTAGAGGAGCCCGGGACCAGGGTCCACTGGGTGAAGGTGAAGTACAGGATGGGAGACAGAGGGGCCCACCCACGAGAGGAACGTGTCCCTGCCTTGAAGGCTCGGGGTGAGGGCGACTGGAAGATGACACGCATTTGGAGTAGAGACCGCTCGAGTTGGCGGCAGCTTTGGGAGCTAAATGCAAGCCTGGTTATAGGCCATGCACTCCCCCAAATGTCCCCTGTTGACACTGGCAAGCAGGAGGCCCTGACCTCTGTCCCCAGCAGTCAGGTCACGCTGCCTCCCAGGCCCAGCCCCCATCCCACTCCAGGCACCTTAAATATATGCACACACACACACTCACAGGCAGCTTTCCCATGCAAAATGCGGATGGCTTGCCACCTACCCCCCGCCCCCCACCACCTCTGAAAGGGAGCAGACTTCATGCTGAAAGCCTGCCAAAGTATGGCCGGCTTCCAGCACCAAAAATAACTCCCGGGATCTGAGGGGCTACTGCGCTGGCGTCTATTTGCGGGGTTGGAGCTGCTGCAGTGGCAGAGAAAGGACTCCCTCTGGGGATCGGCTGGTTGCCCTTTTGGGCCTTTTAGGCGTCTCCCCAAAGTCTGAGGCTTGCTTTCTGGAGCCTGAGAAGCCCTGCTCAACCGCACTTGCCCTCTGCAGGAGAAATACTTACTCATTTCTCCCAGAAAAAACCCAGCCCCGTTTCTAGAATGCTATTGCCTCATCCTCTTCCACTTGTCTGATCTTTATCCCCAAGTCCCCCGTCCGATGACGAGCAAAGAACAGGCAGTGGCAGGTGGGGGGTGTGGTGTGGGATAACAGGGAGCAGGAGCTACAGATGACTTTGCAGGGGTGAGGCTTCAGGAGCACCGCCACTGGCCAAGGTGGGCAGGTTGGGGTGAAGGAGAACCCTGCTGAACTTATTAGGATTTTCCAAAGATGGGAAATTGGCACAAGACAAAGAGATGCCCGTCCATCCAGCCATCCAGCCATCCAGCCGCCTATTCATTCATTTGCTAAGTATTTATTAAATACCCACTACTTGCCCAGAACTGTGCTGGGCTGGGACCGTCTGTCCTTGTGGAAATAAGGATGTATTTCAAGGCATTGGCAGAGTCTCCGTGAGTCCCCAGGGGTGATGGGTTTGACATCAGCTGGACGGGATGAGGAAGAAGACATCAAAGGCCAGAGAAACACCAGGAAACTTGAGTTCCACGAAGACATAGACAGGTCCAAGGGTATGGAGCCTATTAACATGATTATTAGCATGATTTCTTTAAAAAGTAGGTGAAAAGATAATGAGGTATACAATTCCATTAAGAAAGAAATTTCACAAACGTATTGTCAATAAATAATATTTGTGGAGTGAATGAATGAATGAATGAATACCTAGTGATTGAAGGGAAGCACTTAGCAGAGCACGTTGAAAGACCCAAAGCTTGTGTATATTGTCATTATTTCACAGGATGTTACATGTAGATACAAACCATGAACTTGAGTTGTTCTTTTTTTATTCCCAAAATATATCGTTATAATTATGTACTTAACTAATAAGATCCATATTTATTCTAGCCTATTGGGACTAAAAATATGAACAGATCTTTCCATGTTAATGATGCTATTAATTCTTCCAATGGTTTTACATAGATCTATTTTAACTCCATCAACTATGGGAAGATTGGAGGTAGAAATTCCCATCTCATAGATGGACATACTGAGAGGTCCAGAAATGTTAAGCGTGCTTCAGCCAGGGTATGGCTCAGTGGACTGAATTAGTGTTCTCCTGGTGGTTATGCTGACGCCCAAAACCTCACAAGACTCAGATCTTAGACCGTGCTCAGTGACAATGTGGAAAATTGGCGATATTGTGTTATGCTGCCTACAACGTATTCTTCCACGTGTCTTCTCTCTCCCTTGCTCTCTCTTTCCCTCCTTTCATTTGGAAAGCATGAGGAGGTGAGGGATGAAGGACCGGATGGGTGGAGGAGTCCGTTTCATTGTATCCTGTCTTGCTCCTCATCCTAGGATTTATTTCTGGACCACAGGTGGGGGAGGTGTTATGAGACAATTATTTAAATTTTGTCTCATATTATATTATATCTCATATTATATTATAATCTTCCCAAGATGTGATTAAATTGAGACATGGGGAAGAGATGTGACCCCTTTCCAGGGTCCCACAGCATTTGATGTAGAACCAGAAAGTCCTAATATTCAGCCTCAAGCTTTATCAGTTGAATATTTTCAACCCTACCACTGGCTGTCTTGGGTGTAGTTGGCCAGACTGATGTTCCATGTATCGACCAAATGGGAGAAATGTTTTTCTAAAATCTTCTAGCATCTTCTTCAAATCATATTTTTTAATAAATTATGGTTTATATGCAGGCTACTCGGATAAGAGGGTAGACAAGACTGTCTGGATGGGGAGACAAGACCTACTTATAAAGAGAAATAAATAATAATATGGGGTAACTTATGATAATTGCCCTGAGGGGTGCCAACAATAAATGCTAAAGTAGTTCAAAGGAAAAAGCAGGTATGGATCAGGGAAAACAGCTTAGATAGATTCTATGTGGCTCCACAGGACACCACCAGGAATAACCAGTGAAAGTCACAGGGAGACAAATTTCAGCTAATTACAATGATGAAAGAACTTCTGAGAAATTAGTTCATTTCTGTAGATGAAGGAAAGCCTAGATTTTCCTACACACATATTGTACACTGTGTTGAATGCACGATCGTGCAAGGCCACCAGTGAGTCTAAATTTCCAACTACCACCACCCCTTTTCTTAAGCTCCTGCTCAGAGAATTTCATGGACTCCCTCCAGGGCTCCCCGGAGTGATTTTTAAATTTTTTTTTATTTTTTCCTGTTTGTACCACTGAGGACCGTGGCCACCAGAGGGCAGTAGATGGAGTTTATCCGAATACTTGAACATGTTGAGTAAACTCGCCTGTGCTTTAATCGCGAGCAGGGACTACGCAGATCCTGCGAACTCACCGGGGTCTAGCTTGCAGGCCTCTTTCGGAAAGCCGCGTCCAGGCACTGCGGACATGCTGAGACTCTATGGCACGGAATCAACGGTCCTAAAAGCAACCGAGGCATTGCCATCCGGAATCCAGAAACCTCTTACCTTAGGTTATTAAAATAAGTTATTTTACCTCCACCTCTGATTGCCCTGCCAGGCAAGCTCCCTGGGCCTGAATATGGAAAGCGCGCCCCGCCGGTCCCCCCCACGCTTGCCCGGTGCCCAGGATCCCTAATAGAGCTGGAAGCTTGAGCTTCAGAGCAAAGCTCACCTTTGCATTAGAAAAATAATAATAACAACTTCAAACCTCATTTGACAGCTTGTTGGCTTTTTGAAATTCACGAGCAGAGGAAATTTGCTCCCACCAATTCTGAGGCCCCGTTCTCGACCGCATTTGCCAAAGTCCATTCCTCCTCACTCACCCCTCACTCAAATTAAAGATGAAGATGGAGGTGTGCAGGATGGGCGCGGTGACAGGTGATGCTAAGGCGGGGGTGGGGGAGGTGGGGGGAGCACATCCCCACTGCCCTTACCCACTCTGCGGGCGTCCTGAGCTCTACGCACAGGGGTCTACGCCAGCTGAGCTCACAAGGCCTCCACCAGAATCCCCAGGCCCTGGCAGATTTTCGTTGCCCCCCTCGGCCACTTAAGGTGGCCGGTGGGTCCGGGCTGAGCTGGGCTCAGGGCGGGCAGCCCGGAGGCCTCCCGATGCCAAACCTGATTCTCCTTTGTTGACAGTTCGCGGAGGAGGCAGTCCGGGCGGGCGGGGGCAGGGGCAGGGGGCTGGCGGGCGCGGCGGTGCCAGCGGCGGGCGCGGCCCCGGCCCGGCGGGCGCGGCCGGCAGGGAGGGGGTTAACGCGCGCGGCCTCTATGATAATGAGCTGCATGGTAATATAGGGAGGCCGGCGCTGAGGACTCAGCCGCCGCCGCCGCCGCCGCCGCCACCACCGCGGGAGCCGGAGCTGCCGGGCGCAGCGGCGTCCGCGCCAGACTGGAGCGGGAGGGTGGCCGAGCGCAGTTGCTGGGAATTTGTCAGCCTGAGGGCGAGCGTTCGGGAGACAGACCCCGCGAGCTGGGGAGCGGCGGGGAGCGCGGGCGCAGGAGCAAGCCGAGCCAGCCCCGAAATAGATCTAGAAAGCCAGGTTCCCGGAGGAAATGGGACTGTGACCGAACCGGGGAGCTAGAAGGGAAGGAAGCGCCGGGCTTGCTGATGTCAGAGGAGCCCGGAAAGTCGCGCTGGAAAAATCCTAAGACAGCCGGGGCTCTGCTGCTTCCCCAGGAGAGACACCGCCAGCCACCCCCACACGCCCCCTCGGCGCCTCCGGGTTCCCCCCGCGAGCCGGCGACAGCGCGCGGCGGGGCTGCTGCGGGGCGACGGGGGACTGAGGGGCGCGCGGACCGGAGACCGAGGGGCCACTTCAGGAATACAGATAAGTGGCTGGCGGCTGGACGTGGATTTTAATGAATTTGGACTCCATGTGGATTTGGTCGTCCCCGTGATTGCGAGCTGCGGGCAGCGAGAGGGGCAGCGCGCCGCCCTCGGCAGCCGGCGGCCGAGGCGGACCATCCGGGAGCGGAAAGACAGACCGACGTCGCCGAGCTGGGTAAGCGGCGCCTGGGGCCGGCGCTCCGAGTAGCCGGCGCCCTCCGCCCTGTCCCCGAGCGCGCGCCCCTGCCGCGGCCGTTGCTACCGCGCCCGCCTGGTTGGGGTTCCGGCTCCGGGCCCCGGGGCTCGGCTGCGGCGCTCGATTCCCCGCGCGGGCTCGGCCACTTTCGCGGGCCAGAACGCGGCGTGCGCGCGGGTGCTGGCGGACTCGGAGCCGCCGCCTCCCGTCCGGGGGTTCCCGGCCGGCCGCCGGCTCCTGGAGGGGAGGGCGCTCCGCGGCGCGTCCCCGCCGCGCACCTGCTGGCACTCTGCGGCTTTGGGGAGCACGGAGGCGGCGGGGCTGTCCCGAGAGCTGGCGCCCAAAGCGGGCCTCGCCTGCAAGAGTGAGGGAGCCGGAGGCCACTGTGGCCAGCGCTGGATTCGGAGGCGTTCACTCTGGTGCCACAGTCCCTGGCGGCCGCTGCTTGTTCCTTCGGATCAGGGGACTTGGGAATGGAAGGGAAATGCATCATCCGCGCGGGGTCCCTGAGGCTCAGGGAGCGATTTCAAGGCACTGAGAAGGGATAAGTGCTCCATGACCCTCTCTGTGCTCCCTCGTGGTAGAGCACCCATTAGCACCGTTCTTTGGTTAGAGCAGCACGAGAGAGTTGGGGGCTGAAGTAGGAGGTTACCCAGGGTCCGAAAAGCTCCTAATAAACCATTTGAAAATATTTCCCTCCATGTGTTCCTTCTTGCCCCACCCCGCAAGTGATGGAGGGATCTTAGAACATTCTAGCTCTTTTAATCCATCCCACAGGTAGTCTCTGTAAATATTAATCCTGGTCTGGATGAGCAGAGAGTCACTAGAAATTGACATTCCAGGTCCGTGACAAATTTCCACCTGTTTGGCATGACCCTTGCCCTAGGAGGAGCTGCCTGCTTAGACTCAACTCTGAGTGATTATGGGGGGGTGAGGTGGATAAAGGGCTTGGGAGTTCTAGGTCCCTTAAGAGTCTAGGAATGAGAGCCCCATGAACCCGGCAGTGGAATCTGATCTGGTCTCCCATAGGAAAGGAAGAGCCTAGGGTGACAGTTACATACTAATAGTGTCTATGAAAGGGACATAGGGACAGGACCAGTTTGAGAAAGGGGGCTGCCAGCTGTAGCTTGTGGCAGTGGTTTAGGGCTCTAGCATCTCAGAGGAACCCACAAAAATGTGGGGATCCATTCATTCTCTTCCTGTTATTTACAAGGACGGTGGACAAGGTTTGTGAGCCTCCGACTAAGATGGGTATCTGGGCCAGGCTGGATGTTTTAAGAGTAGGAGTCAAGTTCAGCCGTGCCCTCCTCAACACAGAAGTGGGCTCCTGTCTTGTTGGGCTTCTTTCCCAGACCTTGAAACTTCATTCTTCCCTCTGGGTAGGCTCTGAGTTCTGGGGCCTTCAACAGAGTGACAGAGCTCTGGAAGAGATAGCTCTGGCTGGAGGAATTCAACTGTTCCTAAATGAAATGCACAACTTTTGTGCAGTCACCCCAGAAAGCTCCTGGCGTTGCTAGCTGCCCTCTCCCTTCTGACCTCCCAGCAAGAGAGGAGAATTCATTAACTTCCCCTCTCCTCACACAGCACCATTTGAACTAATTACCTGTGATCTCTCCTCCTTGGCCTAGGGGGTGGGAATGGGGGTGGGGGGCATGTGGACTGAGAGGAGAGGGTAGGGAACCAAGAAAACTGAGACAAATCTGTCAAGATACCCTAGTGAGGTGGTTTTTTCTTTTCCTTTTCCACCTGGCATTTCCCCCTTTCTCGCCGACCCTTCCTCATCCCAGAACTTGCCTCCTGCGTCACCTGGAAGAGCCTTTCACTCTCAGGGACCCGCTGATAAAGGGAGGGCAATGCAGGCTGCCCTCTCTTGCTCCCTCACTGTCCTCAGCAAATTGCATTAAAACGGGGCAAATTGGCTTGCAAAGCAGTTAAATGGAAATGACATTTGGAACAATGTGCAGTGGGGATACGGGGGGGTAAAGTAAAAGTACCAGAAGGTCTCCTCTGTCCAGGGGTCATGAGTCTGGCAGGAGAATCCCCTCCTGGCCCTTCTCTTTAGCAGGACAGGAGGATCGGGATGCCCCACAGTCTGGAGCAGGGCAGAGGGGCTGGTTGTCCTTCCAACCCAAGTCCACATGAGCAAACGATGTCCATACCCCCCCCCCAAAGAAACCATACCCTTACAAGGTTGGTGACTCACCTTTCAGAGCTGGCCTGAGTACCTATCCCTGTCCCCAAAGAGCTGGGGAGCATCCTCCCTCCCCCCACATGCTTGCCCATCAGAAGCTGCAGGTGTAGTAATTGTATGATGAGTTCCCCATCAGGTACACTGGAGTTTATCCTTCAAAGGTGGTGGAAAAGAAAACCCTCAAAGAACAGCTCCTTCTCCACTAGGCCCCTTTCCCATTTGTGAATACTTCTGATGATTCCGTTAATCTCTATTTCCCGGGCGTGATACCAGAAGGCGCCGGAGCAGGAGGGGATCCAGGGCCACAGTTAAATATACAAGGCGCCAGCTGGCAGCAGCGGAAGCCCCCCCACCCTGTTCAGGTACTATGGAATATTTACGTGGCTGGAGCTGTCACTGTTTGGGGGTTTATAGTCTCTAACCCGCCTCCTCTTCTACAGCTGCCTCCCCAAGATACAACGTTTGTTGTGGGGGGAGGCGGTTCCTGTCCCCAGCAGCAAAGTACCCCCCCACCCCCCAGCTGTCTCTCCGCATTGCCACACAGCTGTCTCCACACACGCACACAGACTGGGGCCCGATATACTTCTGTCCATCATGGCAAATGGAGAGGTAAGGCGTTCCAAGCCAAGCCAAAGCCCCTACCCCCACCCCCACCCCCCATCCCAATCGTAAAGAGCCCAGAGCATTGTGTTACAGTCTGTTAACTACAAATAATTCCGGACTGTCCGCAGGGAAACTGGTGGAAACAGGCTTGGGGGTGCTGTCGCCCTACTGCTCCTCTGCACTCCCCCATCACCACCGCCCTCACCCAGGGGCAGTCTGTTATCAATTCATTATATGTGAACATTCTCTTTCTCCCCTTCACATATGCTCAGCTCCAACAATGATGAATGGAACCGATTCCCTTATGGGAAACAGTTTTTTCACTTAGTTACAAAGATTTCATGCCTGATTAGAGTAAATGAAGGCTGGGTGTGCGTCCACTTCTTTTTTGGTCATTTCTAAAGGTGAGCCCTGCGGAGACAGAGAAAGGCAGTTCTTGCTGGGGTCAAACGGCTGGTCCCAAGGCGCCCTGGGAGGGATAGATGGTAAGAACGGGACACCTCTTTTCCCCTCGGCTTAGCACTCCGGCTCTCCGGGCCCCCATTCCCTGGCACTGGGGCATATGGAACCTCTTTATCTAGCTCCACACTGTTCCATCTGGAATTCGAGGGCAGAAATAGAGGCGAGAAAGTTCTTTGTTGGGGAGCAGGGTCCCTACCGGGCAAGAGTGTAAAGGAAGAGGAGGAGGGGCGGGTGAGAGCTAAACCGAGAGAGAGGGCTTAGGCCTGAGCAGTGCAGAAGTTCCCTGATCCTGCAGTTGGTTAACCATTAACCCCCTGCCCTGCCTTGGCCAGATCTCCTGCTTAGGGGGGAAAGGATCTGTCTCAGAAACCCAGAAGCCCAGCAGGTGTTCCCTGCGGGGGGGGGGGGGTTCCCCCCCAAACCAGCCCCACTCCGGACAGCTCAGTAAAACACTTCTGTATCTCCTCCTTGCTCCAGCCAGAGGCTCAGTCCTGGCCCCCACGCACCCTCCCCGCTCTTCCCTGGCAGGGGCACCCCCTTCCCCCCAGCCCCCGCCAGCTGTCCCTTCACCCATGCATTGCCCGATGCTTCATGTCAGCATGCCTCTCAGTGACCAGGAAGCAGGGGGGCTGGTGGGGAGAATTGATTGAGGGAAGCAGGCTGGTTCCACTCAAGACCCCAAGCTCAGATTCAACAATGTTTCAAACATATGTATCAACCCAGATGGCCCAAGGTTTGCTTGGGGCACAGAGGAAGGGAGAGTTCTGTCCAAGTTCCCTTCTCCAGAACAGTGGATTGTCCTAGTGCTTCTGTGATCCGGCTGGCAAGTCCCCATATAGGCTCTCTGAGAGTGGGTCCTTTGATCCCAGGTCATGTCAGAGCATTTCCAGTTCATCAGACCTGGCTTCTGGAACTTCAGAAGTTTAAAAAAAAAAAAAAAAAAGCCAGCAGATGAACCAAGCAGGCCGACCAACAAGGTGCAGGAGCAAAGGCACATGTGGAAAGCTCGAGTCCAGATGGAGAAACAGTCACAGACACACAGAGAAGCAGGGTGACGGCAAAGGAATATAAGGACGGAGAGACCGACAGTGTAAGCGGGGCACAAAGAGCTGAGAGCAAACACCGAAAGAAGTGGGAAAGAACAGAGTAGGCAGAAGGGAGCTCTGCTCAGTCTTCCCAGGCGAGAGGAGGCTCCATCTGGGCTGCAGTGGGAAGCTGAAGTAGCAGGTTATCTCCACTAGAGGGCGCTCTTGAAAACCAGGCTTGGCCCTAAACAGTGGTTTTTGTGCTTTTTTTTTTTTTTTTTTTTTTTTTTTTTTGAGAAGAAAGAAATAGATATATTAGGAACTCTCAGCTGTCACTACCCAGAGACTACAACTGGCAAACTGGCAGGGTCCTATTGCCAGTGGGACCTCCGGGCCGCCGTCTGGGAAAGCCGTCGGCGGCATTAAGTGGGGGTGCCCCAGCCGGCCCCGACAGGGTGCATCTGGGGGTGGGCCCTGGGGAAGGGGCTGCCCTCTCGAGTTAGCAGGCAGTGCAGTCCGCTGGCCTGCCCGCCAAGAGGCTCTTGCCCTTTCTTTATCAGCAGCGGAAGTTCTTGGCCCAAGCCCAGGGTGCCTTCACATCATGCCCCCCCCCACCCCCTTCCAGCTCCCTAAATGTGGATTTTTAAGATCTTCCCAGGTGAGGTGGCAAAACTGCTCCTGAGGTGACTCTTTTGGAAACAGTTTTCAGGAACCAAACACATGTCAACGTTGCCTCGCTGATTTCATCTTCATCTTCATCTTCTCTGTGGGAGCCTTTCTCTGAATCATAATCCCCCCCCTCCCTCTTTCATTTCAGCAGAAGACGGTTTGGAGAGGGAATAGAGTCCCGAGGCTTTTCTCATCTTAGGAGATAATAACCGTCTAACAGGGGTCTGGAAAAAGATGGACGTCTGGGGACGGGCAGGGGGCCAGAGACCCACATCTTTTCAGCTCTTGATACCAGCCTCTGATGCCGCATCTCCGCTTCCCTTCGGCTCCTGTTTACCTGGGGTCAAGCGGAGGGAAGGAAGGGAGGAAAGAGAAAAGAAAAAAGAAAAACAGGATCAATGTGTCATGTTATGAAAATTTAATCCTGCTTTTCCTTGGCTAAAATTCCTTTCAGTGTGAGAGATAAAAGGCAGTGGAGTTGCCCTCGGAAAGTTCAACTTGTCTTTGAGAAGGAAGGGGGGGAGGGATCCTGGGGCTCAGCGTGAGCAGCCCATGAATGAACCTCTTTCCTCCGTGCCCCCCACAACAACATTCTCTCTGAAGCTGAGAGAGACACAGAGAGAGAGAGAGAGGACAAAAGTGCCTCCAGTGCTTGTCTACGCGGTCAAGGGGCTCACCCCAGGCTTTCTCCTCCTGCCTTTAAGCACCCTCCCTTCCTTAGTGGCTTGCTTGGGTTTGCAGGGGGTGGAAGAGGGGAAGAGGGAGGACCCCAGGACATCCCCCCCAACTTTACCCTTGGTATATGGATCAGTACGCCACCTGTCCTGCCCTTGCATTGAACCAAATAGTAAGACACCAAAAGCAGAGACTGGAATCCATTTTCATGTAAACAATTAGAACTCAGTCACTTACTTGTACGGTGCTGGCGATGGAGTCGCACCAAAACAAAGATGAAAAAGTAAGAGCTGCTCCCTCCGAGAAATAGTAAGCTTCAGGGAAGGGGGTATTACCTAAGCCAAGCAGCCTCCAAGGAAACCTTATTACACGGCAGGATGGAGTTAACGGTGAGCTAGGGGGACCGGGAAGGTGAAGGCACAGAAGCTCCTGGAAACTTTGGCTCTGGTCAGTGGAAGGTGGAGATTTCCAGGAGAGAGACTCACATGCCTGACAACTTCAGCTGACTGTCAGGAACGACTGTCTCACATTGTCCCATTCCTCAGCTTCTCAGAACTACCCCCCGATTCCCCTCGTTCTCTGGGGTTTTCAGCAGACCCCCGTGTCCTTGTTCTCTGTTACTCAACTTCCGAGAGCAAGAGTGCCATGGCCCACACTCCCGAGGGCTTTCCATTCTGCATTCTATGCAAATTGTATCCCTTTCCGGTCCTGGCTGCGAGATGCCCACGTGGTTCATCAGGAAATGTTATTACTCATCTGTGTTCACATTTCAGGGTCCAGAATCCTCCTTTTAACTCACCCACTCTTACCTGAATGAACCCATGAAGTGGATCAGACCCGAGAGAAAAAGAAATCGGATTTTACCCCTACCCCTTTGTCTGGGCAGGCGAGCCAAGTCCACCAGCCAACTTTGCCCTGTTTCTTACCTTGAAGAAGGGACCAATCTCTTTTTTAGGTTTCTGTCCAGAAAGAAGGCAGGAAGGATGAATGAAAAAGGAGGTTAAAATGAGGAAGATTTCAACTCAATGGAAAAACTCTATCCAATCCTATAGTGGAAGGCCATACTCTCCCTGCAGCTTAAAATGGCCACATAAGATCTGGGGTGGGCAGACCCTGCCTTGGGACAGATGGGACAAGGGGGAGTGCGTGGGCTTCAAGAGGTCTTTAATCTATGCTTATGTATGTGTAAATATATGTGGATCTGTATGTGTATGTGATACATACGTGTGTGTATGTGTATGAAGAAAGAAGGTTATGATCCCTCCCCTCATATGCACAGAAGCACTGGGCTCTAGGGTCTCTCTAGGGTCTGGGGCCTCTTCCTGTCCTCATTTTGTGCTTTCAGCTCGGGTCGTAGAATGCGGGCTTCAGAGAAGGCGCTAACCCAGCACCTGCCCATGTCCCAAAGTGGTCGGCCACTCACTCTTGGCTCCAACGAGAAATCTAGGGACAAGACGGGCTCAGAATGTCAGGGAAGCCCTGGCTTTATCACTGCTCCACAACTCTGGACAAACTGTGGAACTTCTCTGAGCAGGAGGCAGAGCAGAGGCTCCCCCCATTAAGAGAGAGAGGGGGAAGTTCAGGAGGAGAGGAAAGAGGTAAAAAATCCCTGCGCTCCCTGTAAGGCAGGGGGACCAGAGAGCAGACAGAAGTGGCAAGAGGGGATGTTGCTGCTTTGAAGTGGTTTCCTGCTTTATAAAAGCGAAAGGCCTCGGCTGGGCTGGGTAAATATTACGTTGGCCTCTGACCTCTGGCCTCCCGTGACTGCTCCCCAGGCTTACACTTTTTTTTTTTTTTTTTGTCCCATTCCTCAGCTTCTCAGAACTACCCCCCGATACCTGAGGGAGAAGAACTTACTTTCTCCACTGTCCTCAGCAGGAGCCTTGGTCAAGGCCAGATGGGAAGACCACTCCCTCCCTGTCCCCAGACAAAAGAGCCCTCTCTTGGGCCAGCAAGCTCTACCTGCTCTCCACACGCGCCATGCTGGCCGTTGGTGGTGCGTTCCCAGAGAGAGGAGGTCAGACTGGCCCGCGCACCCTATGCCTTCCTGCCAAGTCCTTTGACATTCTGCAGAATGAAAACCCATAACACTGGGGTTTCTCTTAGGCAAATACTCCTCTGAGTTTTATCCAGAAATGAATACAGTTCAAGTCCAACACCCCATTCTGAGGGACACCCCCCCTCCCCCACCATCAGGGTGTGGAGGCCTTCAGCTTCCTGCACCAGAGGACCTAGCTGTGAGACACTTGCGGGGAATGATGTGAATTACCTGTGGTGCTGGGAAGCCACACCTGGCACCCTTGTGTAGGAGGTTTGGAACCCCCGAGAAGGGTGTTGAAACAGATGGCCAGGAAGAGTCTGGTATCAGAAAAAGGTCCTAATGCCCAGGAACAAAGGGCCTTCCGTCACACTTGTCACTCTTCCTCTTCCTAAAAGATTTCTCACTTGCCCACTGGGGCTCATCCACCATTTGCTTTCTGATCACAGGAGCGGGGCAAGAGGGAGCCCTCGCTAAGAGAGGTGGCTCCTGCTCCTTATCCTGTAATCAGTTTGTCCATCTGTACAGTGGAAATGAAAGCTTTGCATAACTACTCAAGGACCCTCACTGCCCTTTGTTTTTGGAAGCAGGCATAGGAAAACAGGGGATTTGGAAAAATGACAATTGTTGCAAATGTGCAAAACTATTCTAAAATTTAGAGCAGGAATAAAGCCAGGCTAGGGACATTTTCCTCCTCTCTCTCTCTCTCTCCCTCTCTCCCTCTCTGAATTTGTTTGGAACTTTCTGAGAAAATAAGATTCTACTTGAAGGAAATCTGTATGCTAAAGGTTCTTCTATAGAAAAATAGGTAAAAGTCTCAGTGGAGATTCGGTTTCCTCAGGAAACCGAGAGGAAAGGCAGTAGTGATCCTGTCACTGAGGCCACATGCATGGCTCATGGGTAAATTTAACGAATGTGGCTGGAATTTGAATTCTGAACGTGCTACCCTTAGGGTTTTGGTGGCTTTGGCTTTAAGGGTCGAGATGACTGGATGACTGCTACTGTTCTAGAACCGGTAAGCTGGCATATTTCTGGGAGTCCACCTCCCATGGCAAAAGGGGCAGATCTCATGGGCCCCTCTGGCTGCCTGCCTGCGGGAAGGCTTGTGTCTCTCCTACAGAGAGAGCGCTTCTCAGAGCGTGAGTACTTGTGAGGCAGACTTGGCATGAAGGGCATTGACAGGAGCTGGGTCCCAGAGCCCAGGCTGGACCCTAGGCCTCCGGGGTTAGACCCTTGGCCAGCGCTGATCACTGGACACAACAGGAGGATGACTGGTGAGATGCATCAGCTGTCATCTCTCGGCCCAAGAAGCCCCCTGCCCTCCCATCCAGCTGAGGCACAAGGAGCCTTGTCCCTTGTGGGAAGCGTAGAACCCCAGAAAATTGTTCTGGAAGGGGCGAGTCCTGGGCACTGACAGCCCTGTCCAAGAGCCAGCTGTGGAAAAATGAGAGTGACGGGGTGCCTTGATTTTTTTTTTTTCCTAAATCACTTTTGAGAAAACAACTTGAATTACAAAAGAAATGGGTGTTAAATGTAGAATACCTGGAAATGGTCTCTGAGGATTTGATAGCAGCTTTTACCCAGGCTCCTAGCATAGATGTGAAACCCGAGTCCAAACTAGGTGCGTAGACGGTCCACACAGCAAGTGGCCATGCAGAGCCCTCCAAGTGCAAGGATGTGTGTCTGCCCCAGCCGAGCCCAGCACTCTCCAGCCCTTAGCCAGTGGCCTTCCAGTCTCCCAGTTCACAGCTCTGCCCAGTGACCTCCCCCATCTCTCTCTCTCTCTATCTCTCTCTCAAGATTTTATTTATTGAGAGAGAATGAGCACACAGAAGCACCGATCCCAGGACCCCCGAGTTCACGACCTGAGCCAAAGGCAGACGCTGAACCGACTGAGCCACCCAGGCACCACTCTCTCTCCCTCCCTCGGGTTTGAGCCAGCAGGCACCTCAGGGTGAAGCAGTACTCCCTGAGAATCGAAGTCTCCCGCTCTCTGCCAGTCCGCGGGCACTAGGGCACCCAGACTGCCTCTCTGTGGAGCTGCTCAGCGTGGTGTAGAAAAGCCCCCCTCTTTTCAATTGCTCCAAGCAGCTTTCCTCCATCCACCAGGAGCCTTGCTATTTGCACAGTCAATGGCTCTGGCAAGGCCAGGCCGCCCCTCCCTCCCCTGGAGGCACTGTGGGCACTGTTTGTGTCTCGGTCTCTATAGACTCAGCATTCAGCACTTGAAGAGGGTGAGACAATGGCCAGAGCAGCTGCCTGCAGACGGGGCTGGCTGGGAGGCTGCCGGGGAGCGGCAGGCCAGCCAGAGTTTGTGCACCTGGCACCTGTGAGCTTTCTCACAGGGCCAACGCGGAGGGGGTGAGCAGGGGAACTGGGATCCAGAGGACCTGGTCCAGGCCACCTGATTGGCTCCCTCCGCATGCCCGCAGCTTTCTTGGCTGAGCCTTCCACCAGCTGTGGAGTCCCTCAGGGCCTGGAGGGAAAAGCAGGGTCCTGGCCCCTGGGAAGCCCACCATTTACAGCCTCAGGACAGGAAGAGGCAGGACACTTGCCCAGGTAGAGAAAGACAGACACTTCTCCAGGAGCCCGGCCCAGGTAGAAGAAAGGTGCATTATTTGCAGAGATTGAGGTTGGTGCAACATGATTTAATTTGATTGAGCATGCATTTATCGAATATGTACCATGCGCCAAGTGTTCTGGGAGGAAGGCATGTCCCCGTCCAGCTCATGACAGGCTTGCAATATGTCAAGGGAGTCAGGGGATGCACGTGAAGGATGCTCACACAAGTTCAGTGTAAGTACTGCAGCGGGCCGGAAGAGAGAGGGACTAACCTGACCCAGAAGGGGCCCTCCAGGGAGGGAATGAGCCCTGGTGCCTTGGGGGAATTTAAACAGAGGTTGGAAGGTGACTACCGGGCCTGAAGAAGGGATTCCTCTCTGGAGCAGAAAGGTACGATAGGTGATGGCTGAGATCCCCACCACTTCTGGGTCCCATAACCTGGAGTCCCTGTTTGCTGCTTGGTAAATACAGCCGAGGAAAAAGGCTCCGCTGGAAGTGAAGTGGCACGTTGGCCCGGGCTCGTGAGAATGACCCGCAGCTGCTGGACTTAATTCCGCAGTAAACAGCGCTGGTTCTTCCCCCCTCCGCCCCCATGACTCCCCTCTGAGCAGGGTGCCAGGAAGGCTAGGCTGGGCTAAGCCCTGGGCTCCCCTGGAGCCAGAATTCTCATCATCACGTTCAAGTGAGCACTGAGTCTCCAAGCAGGGGCAGACCCGTCAGAACGGAGTCTTGGTCAGCTCTCTGCTTGCACAGCTCTAACTTCTAATCATTGTCATAAACAGGACGGAAGCAGCTGCTCACTCCAGTCTATTATCAGCTTGGTTGGAGACAGAGAAATTTAAATGACAGTACGATGCTTAGCAAAGAAACGAAAGTCGGTGTTAAAAATAAAGAAAACAAGACAGCTTGTTTCATCGAAATGGAAGGGTTATTAAACAGCCCCGAATTAATCAGTGATCTGCCAGGGCTGTGAATTGAAGAGCAGCAGGACCAGGGGAGAGAGCTAAGGGAAGGTGGGTGGGACACACATCCCGTGGCAGGTGGGGGCTGGTTGCAGAGACTGGGAGAAGCGGGTAAGTCTTCAGAGGGGGAGAGGTGGCAGCTGATTCTCTGCCCCACAGGTAAGAGCAGTTAGAGGGCCCTGGGGGCTTCGGTATCCCAGCCTCTGTCCTTACAGAGCCCTGCTTCTGGACTCTCCATCGGCCACTACCGGTGCTAGCTCTGGGGGCCGCCTCCAGCCCTTCTCCTTCCCACCAGCCAGGGCGGGATGGGAGCTGAATGGTTTTCTGTGGATGGCCAGAAGCTCCAGACCTTTCCCTCTTTCATGGGAGTCTGCAAGAACTCAACTCTGAGTTGAGCTCCTGATACCCCACCCCCATTCCAAAGGGCATTCCTGAGTATGACTGGAGTCTTGCCCAGCTGGAGGCAGTGAGTGATCCTTGAAGCAAGTAGTCTCACCTTGGAGATCTCAGAGGGGTCACACCTCCAACTCCAGGGAGCAGAGCAGCAGGGCTAACGTGAGCCCCAAGTCTCACTTCCACACTTGGTACCTTTGCTAGAACATTCCATCTCAGGTATACCTGCCTTCTCACCTGCGTCAGCTCTCCCGCACAGGCTGTGGGAGGAGTATGCCAATGACATAGCATATGGGACATTCTTAGTGAGCTCTAGTATCACTGTGCCAATGGCAGTTTCTATTACAGGGCGGGGGGTGGGGATGGTTCCTGGGTTCTAAGAACAAAACAGCAGAAGAAAGGTTTCGCAGAGGGCATAGAATGGGTCTGGCAGAGAAGCTGACTCGCTCACACCTTGGCGGGGCCATGGGAGGGGAGGCTGTGGCGGAGTCCGTCTCTGTGCATATGTGCACCAATGCCGCCGTGCAACATGTTGGATCTTGAACCAATCACTCCGAGAGAGCATTCTCTGCTCTTTGACCCCAACATTCTTTCTCCCCACCCCTCCCTCCCTCCTGCTTCCCTCCTGGCTGTTTACCCTTTTCCAGGCTCTTCTCTCACACCCCATTCATCATCCAGGCCAGATTCTCACTCAGGGAGTTCTTTTCATCTCCCGCCCCAGGCCCCACACCCTCCCACCACCCCTCAACTTCCCTCTCCTGCTGCACCAGCCTGCATCACCCCCACCCGCCCACCCCCCACCAGCTTTCCCTCCAGCACATTCTTCTCCCCCTGTGTCAGCCTCTCTGATAACTGTGTCTTTCACTTTCCCTCCCAGGAGGGCTGGGGTCCTAGACATTGCAAGCTGATGGGACTACACGGGTCTCCCCGAGGGGCTGATGCCACTCCAGGTGGTAAGGGTCCTGCAGACCACGTGCTTGTGCATCTGGGCACCGACAAGCCCCTTCAGTGGACAGATCTCTTTCCAGAATGGCAACTCTCCTGGTCCACACGTGTCCCTTTTATCCAGCTCCAGAGCACTCCTCCTGCTCCGTGTGCAGGGGTGTGAACATGCCTGTTACTTAAGAGAGGCTGCCTGGCAGCTCAGGATCTTTTCTGCAGGAGCTCAGAGTCTCAGACAAAGAGAGAAGAATAGAAACAGAAGGTGGGAAGGCACAGGGTGGGGCACAGCCTGCTTAAGAAGCTTCCTCAGAAAAAGAAGTTACAACTTTTTATTCGGAGGCTGGTTGTCAGTTCAGAAGAGCACTGGAGAAGAAGAGAGGCGGGGGGGGGGGGGGACTTTACCCCTCATGGTGGCCAGACCCGGTATGGGAAGAGTCTAGAGAATGCGGAGCTCCAGCCCAGGGAATGTCCTCGGCACGGGCTCCTGCTCCTCCTCTCCCAAGGGCCAGCTTTCCGCTTTCCTCCTTCCCTCCTGCTTTCCTGCCAACGGCACCTGGATGGATCACCAAGAGCAGCAGAAATGGCCCTTAAATCACCCTCAGGATGAGAGGAAGAAAGCGTGGGGCTCAGAGACTGGGGAGAAAAGTGACAAGGGTCAGTGGCACCCAGTTCCTCCTGAGAGGCCAGGACCTCAGAGGTTTCCCCGTCCTAAGAATCTTGCATCACCTGGCTGACACAGAGCCTCCAGCCTTTGTCACCAGCACACACAGGGCAGCTGGCTGCTGTCAAGGGGATGATGTCCTTGTGCAGTGTTTCTCCAAAAACAGAAACAAGGGTCACGGGTGTTTATTCAAAGTGGTGGAGTTTGTGGAATACTTTGCACATCCATTGTCTCATTGATTCTCACCACAGCCCTGAGAGGTGTCCTTCCACAGCTGTGGAGATCGGGGCCAGAATGGTTAAATAACAGGTTCAAGATCACTGAACTAGGACGTGGTTGAGCAAGACCTGAGCCCAGGTCTGTCCCCAAAGCCCACAGTGTCTGCTGCCTGGCCACACATGCACCACCATGAGTTTGACCCCCTTCTGGAAGAGCCCTGTTCCGGAACCTTCCAGGGAGATTCTCACCCCACCCCATCTGCTCCTGATCATTCTTGCTGTCAGTTGGCCACTTACCATATGCATTCTGTGTGACCTGTGAACTTGGGCAGTTTGGGTCTTCGGAGCTCTCTTGCCAAAGAGAGCTCTTTGGAGCTCTCCTGCACGAGGTCCATCTGTGTTCCACGTCCTTCACCGACAGAGCTGGGGCCTCCCCCGCCATTCTTCATCCTTCTGCCCCATTTCATCCACCTCCCAGTGACATTGGCTTTTTCCCCAGCGGGTTCAAGATGACCAACATTCAGGGCCCTTCCCAAACTGTTCACCCCCTTCTTCATTACCTCCATCAGTTATGGCAAATCATGGAGCCAAGCGTATTGGTTCATGCCATGATGCAGGGCAGACTAGTCGCTGAGGAAAGCACAAGGGCATCCCCATGTCCCCTGTCCCCTGCTTGTCATGACTCAGACCGAGCACAGAACTGAGGAAGAGGCATCATGCTGCCCATCACGGGATGCCGAAGAGCCAGGGATTATTCCTGAACTCTTACCTAAGAGCCTCTAATTCGATGGAGAGTAGGACACAATCCTATAACAAGAGAGCCAACAACAGCAATGCAGCGTGTGCTAAAAACAATGCTTTCTGGCTGACTTTGGAGGAAAGAGAAGCGATGAGGGGTGGGGAGGACCTCAAGGCTTCCCAAAGCTTTGAAGGATGCACAGGGCTTGGATAGGCCAAGAAGACTGTGGGTACAGGTGTTCCAGGGAGAGCGGCTAGGGCGGTGAAACTCTGCAAGATGTCCTGGGGACTCAGCACGTGAACCGGTTCTTTGGGAGAGGAGTCACTCTGGGAGAGGGGGAGGGGAAGCTGTAAAAAGAAGAGCCAGCTTGGGAAGAACTTGAACTTGGGGACTTGGCAGTCCGCCTTGAGTCTATCTGGGCAGCAGAAGGAGTTGCCATAGGTGGATATCACACTCCAGCCACGAGCCTGGCAAATAGACAAGGAGTTTGAAGCACAGGAAGTGATGCAGGACGAGGCACACCAGGTAGGGTATCTGCGGCCAAATCTTCGCTGCCAGTGGCTTTCACTGAGGTCAGTCTTCGAGGAGAGTCTGGGCCAGTCTTACATGTCTCAGGGAGATGACACTAGGCTTGCTGGTAAGGAGACCCACTCTTGAACTTTGGGAAGCCTGACTTCTGGAAAAGGACGAGGTCTAAGAAACGCACATTGAGCTGGCCCCAGTGGCTCCTTTCCCTGCCGTGAGGACGTAGCTGCAGTGCTGGGGAGTGCTCCTTATCCCTGGAGCACGTAGGCGGTCAGTGGCCGGCTCTGGGAGCCATGGGGTAGCAGAGAGGCAGGAGGGTCCCCAAGAGAAGGAGGATGTGCCACGGAATGGCCAAGGCCATTGCAGTTTTCCTTCAAGAGACGCAAGACTGGGCAGCTTGCCGGGAAAGTGAGTGGGGTTTTGGGCCAGGCCACTGGCGGAGAGCGGAGAGGAATGCCTGGTGTTTTGTTTGGGTTCTTTCTTCCTCTCCCTTTCTCTTGCTTTCCCTCCCACTGCTGTGAATTGGAGCTGTGTCATTATTCTCTGAAAACATTACAGTTAATGGCAGCATAATATGCCATTGTGTGGTAACCGTAATTTATTTAACAATTTAGTAGGGTACTTTCTACCCTGTGTCCTGCTCTCCTGCCCCATTTCAACCCCAGAGCCCCATGGCTCTCCCGTGTACAGTAAGGATGGGGTGAGAAGGCAGGAGAAACGTCTCTGGGCTCCTTGGAAAGGTCATCTGGAAAATCTCTGAAAAGTGACTGCAAACCAGCAGACCTCTTGCCACAGAACAGCCCCAGAATCCACCTTGTAACAATCATCCTGACCCACACCCTCCCGCCACCCCCCGGCCCGGCTTCAGTACCAAAGTAAAATGGGAGGCTCACGTTTTGACCTTTGAAATCAAGCACTTGCCAGGTCTTCCTTAACATTCTGCTGAGTTTTCCCAGACCAGTGATGAGAGGGTTTGCTTGAAAAATAACATCCGTATATGTAGGTAGAGTGGACTAGCAGAGAAAGCATGGCCGTCAGGAGGTCCCGCTTCCTAGCGGAATGACCCTGGTCTAGCAATTCAGTCTTGCCGAGATTCGGGTTTTTCATCTGTGAAATGGAGAGGAGAACACTCACGTTGCAGGGTAAGCACAGGATTCTCCACTGCATGTGCGACGGATCTAGCACAGTGGGCCACTCAGCAATTAGTTAATAAATAGTAGAAGAATGGCAGCTCCTCTTCATTATTTTTTGCTATAGGAAACAAATGGCAGTGGCAGTGGCTAACTTACGCTACTCGTGGCCCTCGGGGTACGAAGGCTCTTATCTTAGCACGAATCCAACTCAGTTTAGCAAAGCCATATCCCCACGTTGATGATGCCCAGCCTGCCTTTGGAAGGAGCCTGAGAATTTCTTTTTCTGTTCTTTCATCCTAAAATGCCAGAACAGTGCCCCCACTTCTCAGATGGTTGAAGCAGGGGCCAGCTCAGAGTCCCAGGAGAAGCCAAGTGACCTTTCAAGGCCCCACGCAGTGCCCAGGGCAGGCTTGCTCCCAGGGCCTGATGCTCAGAGTCCCGCTAACTTTCGCCGCAATGCTTTCTGCCCCAAGGGTGAGGTAGCCATGGCAAGGCTTGCTCCTCCTTGGCCATCCCCCAGAGGGGGTTGAAGAGGGCAAAGCCTGCAGAAGGGAGAGTGGGAAGGGGGGCGGGGCGGGCAGCTGCTTGAAATTGATTGCTCTTGGAGTTTAGTTTAGACCATGGACTCTCTCAGCGCTGCCCGGGGGGCGACCTTTAGATAATAAAGGGAATTCTGGGAGATTTCTGACAGGCCCATGACATATGGGGCAGGTCTGCAGGGTCAGGCGGTGTATCTCCCTGCTCCTGGCCCCAGGGTAATGAATCTTGTTTTGACTTTGTGAAGCTAGCCCAGGCACTGCCCCAGAAAGGAGCCGAGACCCCTCCCCTCCGCTGCCCCTCGAGTGTGTGTGTGCGTGTCTTTGGAACCCTTCATAATTCAGGGAGACAACTCCAAGCTTTTATGGCCTGAGAGGGGAGAGGACAAACACCGCATGTTTTGCTAAGGCCCTGGGAGAGCTGGTGTGGTTTCCAGGGCCCCATCGGAGCCCACTGGGAGAGCAGAGTTGGTGGGGGCGGGTTGAGGGAAGCAACAGAAAACCCGTCACCTGGGGTAAAAAAGGCAGTGGTCCCATAACAGAGCTGGGAGAGGAGCTGGTGTCAGCTGGAGGGAAGCACAGAATTTCCCATCGGGTTCTAGGGGCCTGTAGGTGACTCCCCTACTCCTCCAGGCAGGTGCAGCAGAGAGGACAGGAGCCACTCGCAGGAAGAGCTCCATGATCGAGAGGCAGCAAATGCCATCTCTGATCCCCCGGGGATAAAGCAGTGACAGGCAGCGCCACAGGTCTCTAGGCCTCAGTTGGGCACAGGTGAAAGAGGATGTTTGCTGCCGTCAGTTCCCACGGAGACATGGAGATTGACATGTCTACGGCTTGGGCCCCGGGTTGGCGTATGCAGACACGCGTGCCTGCACGGGCCTGCCTACACGCCCAATTCCTTTAAAAGAACAACCCCCCGAACCACGATGGGAGATGGGGGAGTATGTTCTTCGTGCCCCTGCTGTGTTAGCTCCCTAGGGCTGCTCTAACCAAGTGCCACCAGCGGGCTGACTTCCCAGCCCTGGAGGCTGCGAGTCGAGGTGTCTGGAAAGCTGGCTCCTTCCAAGGGCCACGAGGGGAAGGTCTGTTCCAGACCTTTCTCCTTGGCCTCTCGATGGCTATCTTCTCTCTCTCTGTGTCTCTCCGCTTGATCTTCCCTCTGTGCCTGTCCAAATTTCCCCTTTCTGTCAGGACACCAGTCATTGGGATTAGGGCCCAACCTAATGAACACATTTTAATGTAATTAACCTCTGTAAAGTCACCGTCTTCAAATACAGTCTCATTCTGAGGCCCTGGGGTTAGGACTTCGCCCCAAATTGGTGTGTGAGGGGTCATGATGGAACTCCGAATACCTGCCTTTCTGCCTTTCTTGCCAGGACCCAACCTCTGCATTTTGCCCCGTCACTCTGCCTCTGCCCACTGTGCCGTCTGAGAGGTCGAGTCCTTGGCTGTCATGTCATCATGTGGGATCCAGAGCAGAGAACCACACACAGCTCTGGTCACCCAGACCCTCACTGCCTCGCCGCCCGGAACATGGGCTTCTCTTTCACTGCCGATTGGAACCCCTAGGGCCCCCAACAACGTTCCCTTCTCTTACTCCCCAGTGCTTGGCCACGGGCTCTGCTCACCCACCTGTGACGGGAATCCCAGGCACATCCGGGTGGGTGTGTTTTCTCACATCTCACGGTAAGAGAAGGTGTCACCAGATGTTGTCTCAACACACACCGTAGGGCCACCATATCAGCCAGCATCCTCCATGCCACCTCCTCAGGGATGGATGCCAAGAGGCCCGTTTTCCCCCTCGGGCTCCCCTCACCTTCTTCCCCTCGCTCTGGGGCCAGATGTAGTCACTTAGCGTCACATAACAGCACAGAGTCGGGGGGAAAAATGACATTCGATTAATGAAGCAAACGCAGCTGGTACAGCAGTGACATCTAAATTGTTCCTTTGGTCCCTTTATTTTCTGTAGGAAATTCTCCCTCTCCCCACAGTCCCCCCCTTTCCCTTTAAATCGCGTGCATAAAATACGCTAATAACAATCTTCGGTGTCTGTGCATGAGTGACAGCTGAAATAAGAAAAAGACTAATCGTCCCTCCTGCAGCCCTGTCACATGGAGATTAAATGAGCCTCCCCCCAGCCCCTCCGTGCTCGCCGCCCCTCCCCCACTCTATCCTCTCCATCCTGGTCTCTCCTCAATGAGAATCATGGGCATTTGAATAATAATATTATAGACGCCATCAGGGTGACAGTGGGGAAAAAATCAGCTCAAACCCATGATTATTCCTTCAATCTAATAATTATTTAAATGCCAGATAACTCCTTTCACTCTAATTGAGGCCTTTCGGCTGTCGGCATTACCCGGGGCCTTTGCGTTCGCCCTGGCGCTCACCTTGTGCTACCCAGCGTGCCTGGACTACCTCCGCGGTCCGTGTTCGACAGAGTGACGCTCGGCACGTGTGCATGTACGACTGCACAGAGGACATGATGACAGGTCCTTCAGGATCGTGCCGCCCACAGGGGACCAGCCAGGCCCCCAGAATCGCACATGCAGACATTTCATCCTCATAGACTTTAGTTCATAGAAATCTTAAACCCAGAGGAGACTTCTGAGGTCACTGGGACCAATCCCTTGCCTCGGGGTACACGTCTTCCTAGACAGCTGCTGGGAAAATTCCCTGTTAGAAGAGCCCATAGTCTCCTTGGCAGGAAGCCCAGGAATCCTCTCTAGACAGGATGTCCCCCTTAATATCTAACGTTCGTCTTTCCTGCTGCAGTTCTAACTCTTTGGGAAGAAGAGGCCTCCTGTCACTTAGACTGCCTCTGACCTGTCTGTGAGGTTGTCTGTACCCCAGAAGGATGTGGCTTGGGACAGCATAGCCCCCGAGTCAAAACGTGGGTGCCATTCCCGCATGTGGCAATGGGTGTGGCTTAGAGGAGGTCAGAGGAGGTCATTCTCGGGACATAGACAGGAGCCACTGACTGGCTCTTTCATCCCATCCCCCTCGGCCCCGAATCCCTCACCTCCTTGAGTCTGCCCTGCATAGTCACTCCCTGCCCAGGCCGAGTGGTGGGCTCCCTTCTGCCCATCCGGGGGCTGCCACCATCAAAGGCACCTTCTTACCCCAAACGGGGCAGTCTTGAGGCAGAACACAACTGACTTCCGGGACTCTTTCACCTACCGAGGAAGCATGGGACTTTCTATCAAAAGGTCTAGCCTGTCTCTCTCTGACTCACTCTGGGTCACGTTGGACAATTGGTTTTTTTCTTTCCATGGTCTGTGGTTTCTTTATAGGAAGGAAGGGAGGTGGGAAGAAAGGGAGGAAAGAAGGAAGGGAGAGAGAAGGGAGGGAGAAAGAAAAGAGAAAAGAAGTGAGTTGGAGTGATCGTATAATCTCCTTTAGCGTTGGCCCGGATTCCTGCTTTATAGGCTCTACTCATAAGAAAGGGGTGTTGGGACAAAGGACGGCCCTTCCCCCACCCCCACAGTGGGTGAGGAAGGAGGTGACAGTGGAACCCAAGAGCAGCAGCTAGCTCCCTCTTCAACGTCACAGCCTCACGGCCACGCTTACCTTCGCTCTGTCACCATCTGGCTCCTCAGGATCCTGGCCATGAGAGCCACTGAGTCAGTGCTGTGGTAGTAACAGGCACCTTTTGCCATTATTGTCATGAAGAATGTCATAGGCAAGAGGTTGCTGGTGATGATGGTGCAAGTGGTGGTGATGAAGGCGGGGACAGTGACAATAGAATGGAGATGGTGGTGGTGGTGTTGCTGCAGAAAGGTCCAAGGGTGTGAGATCTATGATCATGAACTTCAACTCAGTTTAGCAAAAATGGTACCCGGATTCCTATTGGCTCCTTTTGCAATAACGGAGACCGAGTGAAAGCACAGAGGCGTGTCACCCAGATCTCCTGGGAAGAGGCATCAGAGCGGGTAGGCAGGGAGGAGAGGCTCCTGCCCTGAGCTGAACTGGGAGTGCCTGATTGTCACTTCTCCCCGCTTTGCCACCGACACCTACAGCAGCTGATCTGGAAGGTATTAGATACTTCCACAGGCTGTCACCAACACCTGCCTCCTGAATCCTGATCAGAGAGATGGTGTCATCAAGCCCTCCGAATAAAATATTTAGGAATACTTGCTTCCCAGAGAGCCAGGGGTGGCCTCTCCTTGGTATCAGGAGTGCTCTGAGTGAAACGTCTTCAGAGGCTCGGCCGAGAGGGCGAATGTCCTAGAGCAGCGTGTCCTGAATGGGGACAGGGGACGGGAAAAAGAAAGAACAGGCACGTTTTGGCTCTTGAGAATGCCTCTGACAGACTGACTTCACACACAGCCACAGAGAGAGATGACAGAAAGGACATGTCATTAAGGGAAAACTCCCAGGTTGACATTAGATAGTTGGTATCGGGAAGAAATGCTGGTTATACCAAGTTCCTAGGCACATGTTTGCTGACTTCTACCAAACCGAGGCTGGAAAATTCATTCTGAGACAGATCGTGGAATGGCGGAGTCCATGAAGAGCTGGAAATATTGACAAATAAATTATTAATAATAGTGGCTAATGTCTCTGGAACGTTTCAAATGGACTGGACATCATTCTAAGTGTGTTATATGTGTTAACTGACTTCATCATCATAATCCTATGAGATAGATGCTACTACTAATCCCATTTTATATGGATGGGGACAGAGCATCACAGAATGGCTAAGTACCTTGACCAAGTTTACACAGCTGTCAGCTCTGTTTGAATCCAAGCAGCTAAGTTCAGAGCTCAGGCATTTAACCATTAGAGCACACCACCTCTCAGCAGAGGCACAAATGTTCTACTTTCCTCTGAACTCAGATAGGAGACCTGATCCTTGCCAGCTGGGCCCTGCTTTGGAATGGTAATATCAACCTTGGCACAGAGTGATGGAGGCTCTCAACTTGGCTGTTAAGTCCGTTGTCCTTGTGAGAGCCACATTCCCAAAGTGGACCATGAGCCTCCCTTGCCACCTCTGCACTGTAGACCGTGCCTCCTCTTGACTCCTGTGTACCAGTACCTGCTGCTACAAGGGCAGAAGGTCCCGGGAGCCATCGGTCCCAGAGTAGATGCTGATTAAGGAGTAAGAGGTAAGCAGGCCACTATAGTGGTCTAGTGAGAAATCCTGGCCCAACCAGCCTTACCAGGACCACAGTCTCAATGACAAACTCTAGAAGCTAAAGGAAACACACTTCCACCAGTCTTCAGGCAGACTGCCGAGAGGCAACGTTGGGACTGTTGCAGTAGTATGATAGAGAAAATCACTCTGGATCTGTTCCCTTTCCCTTGACTTAGGCTTCCCAGATTGAGCACCTTCACTGAGTCAGGGAGACCTGGGCCTCACGGTCTACCCACAATGTTTATTCCCATGAAAAGGAAGAATCTGAGCAAAAAGGGAGCTCAGGAGCTCTGGTAGGATTCCTGAAGCACAGTCTCCTGGGGAGGCTTCGGTGATCATAGTAACAGTGGGCCCAAGCTGAGCACTCACTGTGTCCCAGGTGCCATGCAAAGAGGTTCCCCACATCATCTCATTCTCTTTTGTGACAACCTGAGAGATACCTTCAGTCATTGCCCCGTTCTGCCGGAAACGGAGGTGAAGTTGACTTGCCCCAGAGCCCAGCTTGTCCCTAAATGGTGCCTAACAAAAGTCACTCACTATTCAAATTGTGCCTCAGGAGGAGAGTGGGCAGGGGGGTGAGATGGTTGATCTTAACCTCACACTGTGTGCTTTGGTGCTCTCTCTGCTACCAGGACCTTCTTCCTCCAGCCACGGGCTAAGCATGTATGCAGCGTGTGTGCTATGGCGAAGGCAGAAGTGTAATGTTCAGCTCAGGGCCAGGGAGTCTGAGGGTACACTTTCTAAAAGACCAAACCCCAAGTGCAGACTGCGGACACTTCCACGGCCTTCCTCACAGCTCTTCAGGGGACATTCTGGCCTCCGCGTGGCCAGAGGAGCTTTCCTACCCAGAGACAGGGGCATGGCCAGAATGGTCTCTTGTCATTCCCGCTCCAGCTGGAGAATGTGAGGCTTCTGTTATTTCCTTTCCACAGCTCCTCTTGAGGAATTCACGTCCTGCTACCGGCCCCAGGACGTCACTAAAAATAACCTCTGGTTTTCAAACCGAAAGCCCAAAGCCCTGTCTGTCGGGAGGCTTTGCTGGTGCGCGCGTGGGGCCGGAAGGGCTGTGTCGGAGTCGCTGAGGTCGGCCCGGGCCTCATGCCGCTGTTGCCTTCCTCTTTCCAAGGAAGCCTGGGGCCTCGTGAGTCACCCCAGAACACCCCAGTGGAGCCTGGTTCGAGGAGGGTGGTCAGGTGGGGCTTCCCTCTGGCTCCATGGTGGCTGTCAAGGCCTCGAGGAGGAGCGATTCTAAAGATACAGAGCAAAACTGCGGATTTTCCAAAACTGCGCCTGTTCTAATTCTACCCCATTCCAGCCAGATCTGGGGGCAGGGGGCATGCGGGAGGGGGGAGTTGAAGGAGACACGGCTCTCCTAAGCTGCCTTGGAGCAAATTCTCCATCCTTAGTTTGAGTGTTTCCACTCTTTTTCAGAGTTCTGTCTGGACTTGTCTGAGAAGATTGCTGGACAGTCTGTCCAACTAGAGAGCAGATTTCTCGGCCAGACAGCTCACTGCCTCCTCCCGCCGCTGCCGCCTCTGCCACTGTCCCTGTGCCTGGAAATCAGAGGCAGTGCCCTCAGAGACTGGGACAAGCTCTACTCTCCCATCCTCTCTGCTCGGGAGTGTGGAAGCTCCCACAGGAGCCCCACCTTGCCCTTCTGGCAGCTTCCTTAGAATACAGAAAAGCTTTCAGACCTGGGGGTCAGAGGGGAAGGAGCAGAGGAGACGGGACAGGAGAGTGACTGGACTTCGGGCAGGACAGGCATGGACTTCCTGCATCCTTAAACCGCCGCGGGGCCCCCGCAGTGGCTGGAATGAGGGTGACCGTCGACTCGTCTCCCTTTGCTTCTCCCCACATGTTTGAAGCCCAGAACTCTTGCCCAGGTGGCTCAGGCCGGACTCAGGGAGCCAGCCCCCCTCAGCAAGGAGGTCGGTTCCTCCCATGCTTCACCTGGAGAGAAGCTGAAGTGGAAGCAATTCCGGCCAGACCTGGCCACTTGCTCACTGGAACGGTGGTGACGCCATCCCCTTGTCCCAAAGCAGGCTGTTGGAGCGGGAGGAATATTCATCCTTCTCCCCAGGGCCGTTCAGGCCCCTGAATGCCACACGGGAGAACCCCAGTCCTGACAGGGTTCCCGTATTTCACTTTTCTAACAGGTTTCAACAGCTCACGCTCAGGAATTCTCGTTTCTGGAGAGGACGCGTCTGAGGGGCAGTGGGGGGCACTGTTTTTTCAGGATGAACAGCTCGGTCTCCTTCCCTGCGGAGGACAGAGGCTGAGACAGCACTGAAATGCAGCAGTGCGAGGGGCTGGGTAGTCGGAAATAAGAAGGAATTTTATCGGCAACCTCAGGCTCTGGGAGTAGTTGACCTGGAGAGCTTAGAAGAGGGCCTTCTAAACAAGCTTTTCAAAAACAGGAGAAATTTCCACTCGCCCGGGAGAGGACAGACGTGACACCTGGGTAGGGAAGACTGGCTTTAGTGCCGACACTCGGATGGACTGGCTGGGTGGACTTAAACAGTCTTTTAACCTCTCTGAGAGATAAACAACGATGTCTTAAGAAGACAGAAATAGAGATGCTTTGTAAAGTTAAAAAAAAAGAAAGAATTTTACAGCATCAAGGCTGGAGACCAAAATAGATAACAGGATTCCCTGAACATCCCAAAGAGGGGGAAAGTATATTAAAAATAGAAAAACCGGGCGCCTGGGTGGCTCAGTGGGTTAAGCCGCTGCCTTCGGCTCGGGTCATGATCTCAGGGTCCTGGGATCGAGTCCCGCATCGGGCTCTCTGCTCGGCGGGGAGCCTGCTTCCTCCTCTCTCTCTCTCTCTGCCTGCCTCTCTGCCTGCTTGTGATTTCTCTCTGTCAAATAAATAAATAAAATCTTAAAAAAAAAAAAAAAATAGAAAAACCAAAATACAGAAGGAAGAGACTCAGAGCTGGCGGCATCAGGACCCTGGGTCAGGCCATCCCCCTCCCCTTTGCAGGATTTCTTATCCCCTCTGACCACTCCGCCTTGTGTTTTCCAGAACCATGTGAGGGCCAGCCCAGGAAGGTGGAGTAGATGAGAACTGAGAGGCTCCGTGTCCTCCTGCCCGCCCCACTCAGAATGGAACAGAGGAGGCCCTGGCCACGGGCTGCAGAGGTTGACAGCTGGTCGGTGGTCCTGCTCTCCGTGGTCTGGGTGCTGCTGGCCCCCGGGGCCGCCGGCATGCCTCAGTTCAGCACCTTCCACTCGGAGAACCGGGACTGGACCTTCAACCACCTGACGGTGCACCGAGGCACGGGGGCGGTGTACGTGGGGGCCATCAACCGGGTGTACAAGCTGACGGGCAACCTGACCATCCAAGTGGCTCACAAGACGGGGCCAGAAGAGGACAACAAGTCGTGCTACCCACCCCTCATCGTGCAGCCCTGCAGCGAGGTGCTGACCCTCACCAACAACGTCAACAAGCTGCTCATCATCGACTACTCAGAGAACCGCCTGCTGGCCTGCGGCAGCCTCTACCAGGGGGTGTGCAAGCTGCTGCGGCTGGACGACCTGTTCATCCTGGTGGAGCCGTCGCACAAGAAGGAGCACTACCTGTCCAGCGTCAACAAGACCGGCACGATGTACGGCGTGATCGTGCGCTCAGACGGCGAGGACGGCAAACTATTCATCGGCACCGCCGTGGACGGCAAGCAGGATTACTTCCCCACCCTGTCCAGCCGGAAGCTGCCCCGCGACCCCGAGTCCTCCGCCATGCTCGACTATGAGCTGCACAGCGACTTTGTCTCCTCCCTCATCAAGATCCCCTCCGACACCCTGGCCCTAGTCTCCCACTTCGACATCTTCTACATCTATGGCTTTGCCAGCGGGGGCTTCGTCTACTTCCTGACGGTGCAGCCCGAGACCCCCGAGGGCGTGGCCATCAACTCGGCGGGGGACCTGTTCTACACATCCCGCATCGTGCGCCTCTGCCAGGACGACCCCAAGTTCCACTCCTACGTGTCCCTGCCCTTCGGTTGCACGCGGGCAGGCGTGGAGTACCGCCTCCTGCAGGCCGCTTACCTCGCCAAACCCGGGGACTCCCTGGCCCAGGCCTTCAACATCAGCAGCCACGATGATGTGCTCTTCGCCGTCTTCTCCAAAGGGCAGAAGCAGTATCACCACCCGCCGGACGACTCTGCCCTCTGTGCCTTCCCCATTCGGGCCATCAACCTGCAGATCAAGGAGCGCCTGCAGTCCTGCTACCAGGGGGAGGGCAACCTGGAGCTCAACTGGCTGCTGGGGAAGGACGTCCAGTGCACCAAAGCGGTAAGGAGACGCTCCCCTCCCCCTCCTCCTGATCCGACACTGGCCTTCCATTTTCAGGGGGGTGACCCATGGTACAGCCTGTTCCCCACCACCCAGGGACGCAGATGAGAAGGGTTTTAGGTTCACGTTTTCTGGTTATAACCAGGAACACAGAGCCTGACCTAGACCCAACATTTGGAGTGTGTCTGTTAATCCATTGAGTTGTTCCAAAAATGCATAGCGGGTGCCCTTGTAGGCCCTGCCAGCTTCCGCAGTGACCCAGCCAGCCAAGCGCCCTGCCTTCATGGCACTTTCATGAGTGAGGGGAGACAAAGAAATGCATAAGAGGTGTAGGCTGTCAGACAGCAGTAATTACTGTAGAGAAAAATAAAGCAGGGAAGAGGGAGGGGCCGTACCCAAGAAGACTGGTTCATTGAAAAAGTGGCATTTGAGCAAAGACTGAGGAAGGTAAGGAAGTGAGTCATGTTGATATCTGGGGAAAACATTCTGCGGAGGGAGTGGCAAGGGCGAAAAATTCAGGGCATGCTTGGTGTGTGTGAAGAGGTAGGGAGCATGTGGGATCCAGGGCTTGGGATCAGGGCATGTGGGAGAAAGGATGGTAAGTATCGAGGCTGGTGGGCGATGACAGGGACCAGACTGTGCACGTGGAGGGCTTTGTGGACCACTGGGAAGCCGGTGTCAAGTAGTCAGGGAGATATGTAAGTCGTCGGAGAGGGAAAGGAGTCAAGCTGGACTGGTAGATGGAAGACTACGGGAAAAGAATCCAGAGTCTGGGCAAAGAGAAAAGATGAGAGGAAGGGAAGCTCGGAATCCAGACCTAAGGACAGCAGATACAAGAACAACAGTGATGAGCACTGCCCTGACAGAGGGCCAAGGTGCTGCCATCTAAGTGGTCACCATGATCCGTCCATCCATCTGTCCATCCATCATCCATCCCTCCCTCCATGCATTCATCACCCATCCATCTATCCGTCCATCCATTCATCCCTCCCTCTATGCATCCATCACCCCTCCATCCATCCATCCATCCACCCATTTAACAAGAGAGTACTGAAGATGTTCTGAGTGCCTAACACCGTCCCAGGCACTGGGGATGCACCCATAAAAAGATGTGATAAGTACTCTCACATGTGTCATAATCTAGTGGGAGAGAGAGAGAGAAGGAGAGGGAGAGAGAGGCAGATACTGGTAATGTAATACAGTGGCTAGGAGTTTGGGCCTCAGAGACAAAGATCACAGTCCAAATACTATCTGTGCTGCTTCCTGGCTTCAAAAGTAATTTAATGTCTCCACATTATCATCTGTGAAACGGGGATCGTAATGCCTACCTCATGGGATGATCAGATGAGATAATACATGGCAAAGATTAGCATCGAGTTAGGTTTACCGTTGCTAGT